>NW_011494821.1:2205142-2207961 GCF_000754665.1 Bison bison bison | reverse complement strand
TCTCCAAGCCAGGCTTCAGCAATACATGACCTGTGAACTTCCAGATGTTCAAGCTGGTTTTAGAAAAGGCAGAGGAACCAGAGATCAAATTGCCAACATCACTGGATCGTCGAAAAAGCAAGGGAGTTCCGGAAAAACATCTATTTCTGCTTTATTGACTATGCCAAAGCCTTTGACTGTGTGGATCACAATAAACTGTGGAAAATTCTGAAAGAGATAGGAATACCAGACCACCTGACCGGCCTCTTGAGAAACCTATATGCAGGTCAGGAACAACAGTTAGAACTGGATGTGGAACAACAGACTGGTTCCAAATAGGAAAAGGAGTGCGTCAAGGCTGTATATTTTCACCCTGCTTATTTAACTTAATTGCAGAGTACATCATGAGAAACGCTAGGCTGGAAGAAGCACAAGCTGGAATCAAGATTGCTGGGAGAAATATCAATAACCTCAGATATGCAGATGACACTACCCTTATGACAGAAAGTGAGGAGGAACTAAAAAGCCTCTTGATGAAAGTGAAAGAGGAGAGTGAAAAACTTGGCCTAAAACTCAATATTCAGAAAACTAAGATCATGGCATCTGGTCCCATCAATTCATGGCAAATAGATGGGGAAACAGTGTCAGACTATTTTTTTGGGCTCCAAAATCACTGCAGATGGTGATTGCAGCCATGAAATTAAAAGACGCTTACTCCTTGGAAGGAAAGTTATGACCAACCTAGATAGCATATTCAAAAGCAGAGACATTACTTTGCTAACAAAGGTCTGTCTAGTCAAGGCTATGGTTTTTCCAATGGTCGTGTGTGGATGTGAGAGTGGGAAGCTGAAAAATTGATGCTTCTGAACTGTGGTGTTGGAGAAGACTCTTGAGAGTCCCTTGAACTGCAAGGAGATCCAACCAGTCCATTCTAAAGGACATCAGTCCTGGGTGTTCTTTGGAAAGACTGATGCTAAAGCTGAAACTCCAATACTTTGGCCACCTGATGCGAAGGGCTGACTCATTGGAAAAGATCCTAATGCTGGGAGGGATTGGGGGCAGGAGGAGAAGGGGACAACAGAGGATGAGATGGCTGGATGGCATCACCGACTCGATGGACATTAGTTTGAGTAAACTCCAGGAGTTGGTGATGGACAGGGAGACCTGGTGTGCTGCGATTCATGGGGTCGCAAAGAGTCGGACACGACTGAGCGACTGAACTGAACTGAACTGAAAAAGAGGCAGCAGGTATAGTTAGGGGGGCCATAGGTAGATTGGGGTGGCTAGAGCATGGGGGTAGGGGTTGACGCCCTGAGAAGTGAGGCTGGAGGGTGATGTTGGCAGGGCTGAAGCTATAGCCCCATGGCTTGATGAAGCCAGGGGAGGCACCGGTGATGGTGATTATGTGAGAGAGGGCTGTGATCAGATCAAAAAGCTACAGGCCCTGGCTCAGGACTGGGAATGGGCTGTGAGGCGGGGAGGTGAGTGTGGGTGGCTTCCCGAACTCAGCCATGTCACCCATAGCCCCTGATGGAACTTGAGGCCTCTGAGTCTGAGTCGGGGGCACCTCGGAGGTCCCACTTGATGGCTCTGCCATCCACAGACCCAGGATTGGCCCCTGGTTTCCGCCTTCGAGGTAAAGTCGCAGCCCGCCCCGGTTATTAAGTCGTTAGCTGGGTCTCACACAGCCTCTTCATTATGGGTAATTATGGTGAATCCTCTCTGGGTATTAACAAGGAGGAGACCAGCTGCTCTTGACTGTTAGGCTGCTAGAACAGGAAATCCCTGGGCATCCCTGCCCTGGGTTTTGGGTCGGGGGGACAGTGGCATCTTCTGCAGTGCCGGCCACTGGACGGGACCTTCGTACTGTGTTTGGATATTCCACTTTCAACCATTTCCCTGTGACTTTGAACTTGTGGCCTAACCTTCTGTGCCTCTGTTTCCTCATCTATCCAGTGGGACGATAGTACCAGCCACCCAGGGTTGTGTGAGGGCTAAACTGATAAAGCACTTAATGCTCAGTAATAGGAACCACTGGAGAAGGAAATGGAAACCCACTCCAGTTTTCTTGCCTGGAGAATCCCATGGACAGAGGAGCCTGTAGGTGGGCTACAGTCTATGGGGTCGCAGTGTCGGACACAACTGAGTGACTAAACAACAACAAAACAATATGAACCACCATCATTTTAGATGCTGGCGTCAGCATCGCCGTGTTGAATTGTTCTAGGAGTTCCTGGAAGGCGGGGTCTGGTCCCTTCCTCTGTCCCCTGTGTGGGGAGCTCCAGAGAGAGGCCCTGTCTCCTGTCTCCCCTTTTCCTTCTCAGTGCAGACGTGCAGTGGTCAGGGGGACTCTGGCCTGTGGTCTGGCCTCCTGTTGTCCTGAGATAAGCTGAGGCAGAGGCCCTGGGGCCTGTGGGGGCAGAGGGTTGTGCTTACCCAGGAGCCCTGGTAGAGGGCTGCGTGAGGTCAGAGGGGGCCAGGACGTTGCTGGCCCGGTCCGTCCACAGCTGTCGATCGTTTCTAATTGTCCTAGTTACCAACCCCGTTGACGCTCCTAGCGGGAGTGCAGAGGTGGTTGGAAGTTGGGTGAAGGGCAGACATGACCTCAAAGGCTCCCATTCCCCCAGGAAAGCAGGCCCAGAGCCCTACCTGCTTCCCTCTGCATCTTGGCTCCTCATTGGAAAACTGGGGGTCCTACTATACTCCTGAGGACAGCTGGGGGGATGTGTTTGTGCACATGTGCAGGTGAGCAGGTATAAGCATTGCCTGCATGCTCTCACCACCCTCTCCTTGGTCAGAGGGCTTTCCCTGCAGCTTTCAGAGGCTGCCTATCCACTCTC
>NW_011494821.1:2191135-2205042 GCF_000754665.1 Bison bison bison | reverse complement strand
TCCCCGGCGGTTTGGGGGGCCTGCTTATCCACTCTCTGGGCTGTGGGCTTCAGGGTCTCCCCTGAGGGCAGGGTCCACCTCTGGGGTTCCAGCTCCTAGTCTGGGGCTGGGCTGCAGGTGGGCAAGAGGCCCAGGCTGGCAGTAGGAGGCTTGCCTGCCCTAGGTGGGCTGAGTGATCATGGAGGAGCCTCGCTTGTCTGCTCCTCGGACCCCACACTGGCAGAGTGCAGGGTTAAACACTGCAGGATGGACACTTGGCCTCCATGGCCCCCAGTGGCCTGGATAACTGGGCAGGGTGGAGTTCTCTAGTTGGGGCCAAGCTGGACCCAGAGGGGTGGAAAGAGGACTGAGTGGAGGCTGAGGGTCACTTGGGTGGGCAGAGGGGTGAGGGTGCCCTGGGCTCAGGCGTCTCCAATAATCACCCTCTGTCTTCTCCTCCCAGGCGTTCTTCTGGATATCCAGCAACACTTTGGGGTCAAGGACCGCGGCGCCGGTTTGCTGCAGTCAGGTGAGGCCCATCTCCCATCCTGGTCCCCCAACCTGGCTTTCTACCTGGTGGGGATTCCCTGCCCATCTCTTCCGTGGTCCTGACTTGCTGAAAAGAACGTGAGCTTCGTGTCCAACATCCCACCTTGTCACTCACATAAGGCGCCACTTCTCCCAGTCTCTGCTTCTATTCTTGTAAAACAAACAGCACCTGCCCTCAGGGCTGTGGGTAAGAACGCAGGCACCTGGGAATCACCTCTCAGATGCCAAAGCAGGAAATTCTAGCTGGTCAGCCTCGGAGCAGTTTGCAGACCCAGGGCAGGAGCCTGAGAAACCTGGGTCCCAGACTAGACCTGGGTCTGAGGTTCTCGGCCCCTCTCGCCTGAGATCCTGGCCTTGGGACTGATGGGGAGGCAGGGCCCACCCTCCCAGGGCCAGGGCAGCACAGCAGGTGATTATGCAGTTATTCCAGCCTCTCTGCCCCTCCCTCCAGGGTCCATGTCAACCTTGCGCCTGCCCAGTGGCCCTGTTGGACCTGAGCTCCTGGCCCTCCCATGGGCTGTGGCCCTGCTGGCCGTGCCCTCAGCAGGACCCCCATGCCGGGGCAGAGACTCGGAGCAGTGTTACATCCTAGGGCTGGTCCTGACCCGGCCCTGACCTTGCTGTGTGGCTGGTTCCCTTGGCCCTGGTTTCCTCGGGCTGTGAGGCCCAGCTAGATGTAGGGGAGAAGGTCTGTGGTCTGCATTCCAGTCTGGGAACCCCGTCCCCTCCCGGGCTCTCCGGGGAGGCAGGGGTGGAGAGAGCTGGCTCTGTCCAGGAACCTGCCTGACCTGTCTGGGTGGCATTCCAGCATGCCTGGTGCCAGGCCTCCTTGAGCCACAGCCACTCAGCCAGGCTCCGTTTCTCACTTCCTAGGTGGGGTCTTCTGGGCTTAGAGAGAAGGCAGATGTATAGCTCCAGGGTTCAGCCCTAATAGGTGAGAATGGACGGAGCTGGGACTGGGGCAAGTCTGTGGGGCCCAGCTTCTCCTAAGGGCATCCAGGTCCCCCTCGCCTCTGCAGACATCACCTCCCAAGCCCCTCTGTGGGCTCCTTGCCCCCTCCCTGCCCTTGCTTGGCCTCCTTTGGCTGGGTCAGAGCAAGTCATCCTGCTTTGGAGCCTGGGACAGGTTCCTCCAGCCTCCTGGGCTCCGGGCAATGCACTGACCAGCACTTACAGCCTGGGAGACGGGGGAGACTGAGATCAAGCCTGATGGGAGTGTGGGAGGGAGCAGGCTGCCAAGCTGGTGAGGGAAGGGCAGGAAGGAGCCTTGTTGCCCATCCTCCTCCCTCCAGAGCCCCTGAGTCACTGGGGACCCAGCCCAAGCCTCATCCCCTTCCAGGTTGCTGACTGATTTTCCTCCGCTTCCATCTCCTCCATTCAACCCCCACTGATGGAGGTCAGGACCAGTGCATCCACCCAGGGAGAGGGTGGGAGGGCTGCCAGGGTCATGGCTTTGCCACAGTTATGTCCTGGGCTGTGCCTGTCTTGGTTAAGAGAGAAGTCATGGCAGCCCCTACTTATCCCTGGTCACCTGGTTGGAGGTGGACAGACCATCCACAGCATCATCTTCTTTGATTCGTCCTCCTCCAAGCTCCCTTTGGTCAGCTTCACTTTCAGGATGGAAGCATAGAGGTCAAGAGAGGGGAAGTGACTTGCTCAAGGTCTCATGGTGAGAGAGTAGCAGGCCTGGCATTGGGACTTCTGCGTATGGGGTCTTCTTGGCTTGGGATGGGACACAGACACTCACTGGATTGGTGAGGCTTGTCCCAGGCGTCAGAGTGTCTGGCATCTCAACATTCTTTGGGTGAGTGCCTCTAGGCCGTGGTGAGCATTTCCAGCACTCTCCAAGACCCTCTAGTCTTCGCCCTGTGGTCCTCATCCTACCCCCTACCCTGGGCACCAGCTGGGAGGGTTCCCCAGAGTGTCCTTGCCCTTCTGGCCAACTGAGCCAAGAAGCCAGGTGGGCTGGACCAGGATGTGACTCAGTGGGCTACCAGGCAAATCATCAAATTGGCCTGGGCCCCAGGCACCTGTCTCTTCCCCAAGCACTGATAAGGTCGGAGCCAGGTGGAGGGCGCCAGCCAGGTGTTGGTGCTTGCCCAGATCAAAGGGCCAGGATTGAGGGCTGGGATGCCTGCTTATTTGTGGGCACCAGGGGCTGCTGGGCCAGGAGACAGGGTTGGGGGGCAGGGGCGGAGAGTTCGGCCTGGGCCTGCCCGTGCTGTTTTCCCCTGGGGACCAGAGCATGAAGACTGGTTTGGGAAGAGCCTACTTTTGGCAGCCCCCTCGCATATTGCTGCCAGCTCTGAGCTGGCCCCTCGGCTGCAGCAGCCATAGCTCAGCCTCTGTGAAAGCCCACAGCAGAAGTCCAGCTCTTGGGTCTTGCTGTCTTGGGAAGTCAAGAGTCCCCAGAGCCCACACCTAAAGGGGCAGCTGTTGCCAAACCTACTGCTCAGCAGACCCTGCGCTAGGCTCTGCCTCGGACTCAGTCCTTGCATGCAGGAAGATTCCTTGTATTGATGGGAACAGAAGACATATTTAGTCCCCATCCAGCAGAGACTGTGGGAGCCTGGGGTGGTGGTGGTTGTAGCAGAGAGCGTGGACCTAGCTGTGTCTGGTGGCAAGCCAAGACTTCCCCAAGGAGGGGACATTTGAGTGGGGCTTTGAAGGATGACTTAGAGTTTGCTCAGGGGAAAGCAGGGCTTCCCAGGTGGCGCAGTGGTAAAGAATCTGCCTGCCAATGCAGGAGACGTAGGAGACTTGGGTTTGATCCGTGGGTCAGGAAGATCCCCTGGAGGAGGGATGGCAACCCACTCCAGTATTCTTGCCTGGAGAATTCCATGGGCAGAGAAGCCTGGTGGGCTGCAGTCCATGGGGCCTTTAAAGAGTAGGACGTGCCTGAGCACACACACACACACATACAGGGGAAAGGACTTCAGTTAGCTTGTTGATTTGTCAGAGTTTCCCCCTTCCAGCTGGATAAAATATGTCAAGAAAACATATTTAAATGACATAGCTGAGTTTGAAAGCTAAAGCTAGCAGGGACATTTCCAGGTGATAGAAACAAAGAGTTGAACTCGGAAACAGGAGTGGGAGCTAGTACCAAAGCCAAGTGGGGACCAGCATATGTCTTAGAAGCTTGTTACAGTATTTTTAATGTAAACATTTTTTATCACAAAGACTTTCAAATATACACAAATCATAGAATAATGTAACAGGTTTCCATAGAGCCATCACCCAGATTCATCAAAGTATGACTAGTCTGGCCCAGTTTCCAGACTTGGGGGTATTTTTTACTTTGAAGATTGTGCAGAGCAGATTTGGGTCCCTGTGTTTTTAGTTGATCACCAATATCTGGGTGATTCAGTTTCTGCCCGGGGCAAGCTCCCTTATTTCAAGCTATATACCCAGGCTGATGGACAGTTTTTCCATCCGTGAAAAGACATGGCTTCCTTGGTTCAGCATTTTAGCAGGGAGCCGAGTCTAGCTCGTGCTTTGTACAGGCCTGGGAATTCCACCCACTTCCACAGACAGGCATCTGTTTTCAGGAATCCCAGCAGAAACAAGTTCCAAACTGCTCCTTAGGGAAGCTGTCATGACCCAGGACCTGCACAGGACACAGGTTACAATTCCCACTGAAGACAAACCCAAATTCAAAATGAACAGAGCACACAGGGAAACCCACATTTGTGGGAGAGAGTCCCCCAGCTCCGAAAATGGGGAAACCCACTCCTAAAGCATTAGAACAGACTCATTTGAAAGGACTTTACGTTAGGTATGTTTAACACTCAAAGCTCTAAAGAACGAGTAGAATTTATAGGACTAGAATAGCACATTATTTAAAAAAAAAAAAAAAAGATGTTTAAAAGCCCTAAACTCGAAATTCCAGAGTGAAAAATATAAGTATTAAAATAAAACATAATTAGATGAGTTAACAAGTAGACTAGACCCAGTTGAAGAGAAAATAAGTGAATGAGAAGCTGGATCTGAGGACACTGGCGTAAATGCAGCTCAGGGGAGCGGGGAGTGAGAGCGAGGGCTGTGCTGGCTCTGGTGTGAGTTTTGTCGTGGGGAGAGCTAAGGTGAGGGGCTGGGGACAGCAGGTGGGGTCTGATGGTGTGGAGCATCTGGGTTTTGTCTGGAGGCAGCGGGGAGCCAGAGAAGATAGCAGATCAGGGCTGGTCCCTGTAAGGTGTGTGTATCAGGAGGGTCACGATGAGGCTGAGTGTGGGAGCAGATGGAGGGGGAAGCTGGGAGGCAACTCAGGGCTGGGGTTTGTGGCATCACGAGGAAGGGCTAGGATTCGGGGGCAGGGGACAGAGGAAGGGCCAGCTCAGACTGAAACCAGACGGCGCCTTTGCTTTGGGACTGAGTCTCCCTCCCCACTTTGCTCCCTCCCAACTTCGGCCAGCCCGGCAATATCCTCCAGCTTTGGCAAAGACTCAGGTTCTGCAGGCAAAGTTGGGCAGCCCCTGTGGCTGTCCCCTCACGGCCCTCCTGTCTGAAGGGATGCTGGAGAACCTCTCTTCCTGAGGCCTCAGTGGCCAGCCTAGGGTCTATATCCTGAGCAGAGTCTGCAAGAGGTGTAGTCCCCCTCCTTCCTTCCTCTTGAGTGTGATGGGTGTCCAGGCACCGATCGGGGGGTGGGCGCTGATCTGGGTCCTCCTGGTCATCTTAGCTGGCCTGGGCCTCCATCCTCCATATCCCATGGGCAGGCATAGCCTGACCCCCACCGCCCCTTGCCTGCCTGAGCTCCCTCCCTGCCCACAGGATGTGGAGGATGGCGAGTCTCCTTCCAATAATAAGTTGGTCGGATCCGGATTTTGTAAAAATAACCCTGGTCCAGCCCAGGCTGAGGTGGGGCTGGGTACGTGCTCCAAGGCCATGGTATGGGAGTCCAGGGCTCCCCCAGTGCAGACCTCACCCACTCCTGCTCCAGGACTACCTCCTCAGCAGCCCCAAGGGATGGGGTGCAGGGAGGGGGGTGGTGGTAGAAGGGTTCCTGGGGCTGCCTGCCAGGGCTCAGAGCTCTCAGTGGGGGTTGCTCCGAGCTGTGGGTGCTGGCGTCCTCAGCAGGCCCACCGGGAGAAGGCTTTCAGCCAGCACCACGAGAGGTGGAGGGCGCCAAGCCCTGATGACTTCCTGTTGGCCCTGCGAGGAGGAGGTGGGACTTCCTGGCAGTCCAGTGGTTAAGACTCTGCGCTTCCACTGCAGAGGATGCAGGTTCTGTCCCCAGGGACCTAGATCCCACAAGAGTCGTGTCCGACTCTGTGACCCCATGGACTGTAGCTCGCCAGGCTCATCTGTCCGTGGGATTCTCCAGGCAAGAATACTGGAGCGGGATCCTCCTCCAGGGGATCTTCCCAATCCAGGGGTTGAACCTGCGTCTCCTGCATTGGCAGGTGGATTCTTTACCACTGTGCTATTCAGGAAGCCAGTGCTGGGAGGCAAAAAAATTAAAAAGTGGGAAGGGGCATCACCCATCTTGCAGAGGAAGCAGCAAGGCTCAGACCCAGCTTCTTCTGGTGAGCCAGGGGCTCCGACTCCTCCCACACCGCCCTCCGAGGCCCTGCCCCCTGCCTTGGCTCCCTGCCTGTGGCTCCATTGTCTGGGACCTGTGGGCTCAGCACATGTGAGCTGACGGAGGGCATCCCCACACCCTGACCACAGGATGTCCTCGTGCTGGGAAAGCCATCCCTGCCGAGACCAGGGGTGGGGCAGCCACTCTGCCCAGAAAGCTCTCCTCGAATAAACAGACTATGGGGTTGGCGGTGGTGGGCCTGGGAAGCTTCTAGCCTGGGCTGGTCTTTATTTTCACCAGAGCTTCCTGCTGGCTGGAGAAGGCTCTGGCCCTTTCCTGGGACATGGGTCACCTGTCCAGGCCTTTGCCCGTGTTGTTCCTCCCGTTGGGAATTTGTTTTCCTCTGGTCCCTACCTGGTTGTGTTCAGGCCTCTCTGCTGGCCTGTGACATCCCTGAGGGCCAGGAAAGGTCCTTTCTCTTGTCTCCCCTGAGCAGAAGGGGAGGGCTGTCAAGATGGATTGAGTCTTCCTGCTGACCTTGGACTCCCTTGTCCCCAAGGGGAAGGCCCTGAGGAAGAAGGGAGGCCAAGGTCAAGAGGGTTGCTGTGTCATCTTGAGCAATTTCCTCCACCTTCCAGTGGCTCCGGCTGTAAAATGGGACTCGGTGCCCTTTGGCAGGATGAGGGTGGGGAAAGGGTGCAGCTGCTCCAACAGAAGTCCACCTGCAGTCCTGGGTGCCTCTGGCCACACAGAGCATGCACAAAACCAGTGGGGGAAGTGCCAGAGGGGTTGCCTTCCAGTTCCCCTGTGGACAGGAGGGTAGGGTTGGACCAGGATGGCTGGATGTCAGGCTGAGGCCTGACCCACCTCCTTCAGCCTCTCTGCATCCATCCAGTGGGGGCTTGTCTAGTGCTGCGGATCTCCCACTGCCCACTCACTAACTGCCAGAGTGCTGCGGATCTCCCACTGCCCACTCACTAACCGCCAGACCTGGTCCTAGGGGTTACGGCCTGGTCCCCCTCCCCATCCCCATCCCCTGCTGCTCCCTCCATCACCTTCCCAGCCTGCAGCCTCCTGCATCTTCCTGCTGTCCCTGACACACCCTGAACTTTCTCTGACCTTTGGAACATCAGCTGGGATCTTCTGCCTTCCCGGCCTGGCAGTCTGTAGTGTGATTTAGAGCAAGGACTTTGGAGTCAAGTTGGAGTATAATTCTGTCTCAGCCACACACTAGCTGTGTGATGTCACTCCTTTAAGCCTCTATTGTATCTTCTGTGAGATGAAGATAATAGAATCAGATTGAGAGGATCTGTGCTTATGTCCAGGGTACATCCCTGGGCCTTGCCTAGAATAAATGCTCCATAAATGGTAACTGCAGTTATTATTAATGGTCAGCATTATGGCTCATTAACCATTATACAGTCATACGATTTGTAACTGATCTTTTGGTATTCTTGATTTTAAGTGTTATCATCACCACAGTAAACTCATATGGAGCCTTCAATGCCCATCTCTGGCATCACTGCCTCCAGAAAGCCTCCCTTCACTGTCTTGGCAGAATTTAGCCCTACTTGCTGGTTCCTTGGCATTTTAACTCTTTAAGCTGGGCAACCCACAGATGAGGTCTCTCCCTGGTTGGACAGCGGGGGCAACTTCTACTCTAATTTTTTTTCTGCCCACTCCCCACCTTGCAGAGACAGGCATAGACTGAACGAGTCTTCCTTCTTCCCTAACATGTGGAGTCCTCAGGAGACTGCAGTCTCTTTCCTACCCCTATTCTGCTCTGATCTCAGGCAGATCCTGGGAGACAGACCCAGCAGGAATAATTCTTTTTCTAGATACGAGGAAATAATTTCTACCTTGACTGATCTACACAAGGGCCCTTTGTCGACCAAGGTTGACCCACTCTGGGCAGGGCGTGGCATTAAGCACTTTACAAGCATTATCTCAGTAGTGCCCAGAGCTAGCCGGGAGTTGCTATTTTTATCTTCATTTCACAGATGAGGAAGTTGGCACGCCGGAGGTGGCTTAGACTCCTGAGAGTTGATTGTTAAATTTTCAGGAATTGTGTGAGCTTGTTGTTAAGCACAGACCGTTGTTAAAAACTAAATTACATCAACTTACAATTAAACAACATATTAAAAACAAAGGTAATAAACACTCAAGATTCATCACTTCCTAATTATTTTACTGCCTTGTATCTATTATCTGCGTTCTTTAGGTTATTTATGTCTGTTGAATCTGGATGGTAGACTCATATACAGCTCTGTGGAACTGCGTATCTCTTCTCAATTCTGATCAGTGACATCATGTTGGGAGTTTGAAATCAGGCCACATTGGGAGTATTTGCACCATGCAAACTGGCAACACTACTCATCAGGGCCCGCCTCCCCCCCCCTTTTGGAGAGACAGTTGCTAAACATTTATCAGCATACCATGGAATGAGGAACAGAGAGGTTGTGACCTGCCCAAGGTCACCCCGCTGGCAAGGAACAGAGCTGAATTCGAGCCTGGACAGTGTGTCTGGAGTCCAGATTCTTGCACCTCTCTGCTGTGCTGATTCTGCAGCAGGCCCGCATCACCCAGTTGGGATTACAAAGTATCCTCACACCATACACACTCTCTGTCTTCCTCCAGAGGATAAGAGACAGTCACGTGGCCCCAGCCTGCCCTCCTCCCTCCGTCTGTCTCTTCTCTTAGGGGCGCAGGCCTGTGAGGGACCAGCCAGCCCCTGTGAACGTCCAACTTGGCGGTCAGAGGCCACCCTGTCTGCTCACCCGGCCTTTGTCTGGCCATCTGCCCGTCAGCTGCTGGTCCGCCTTCCAGGAGGAGGAAATCGGGGGCTGCCTCTCTGTGTGACCTGGCGCCTACCCGGCCTTGCTGGCCTCTTCATCCCACCTGGGACCCCCAAGGCCCCTCCCATCCTGCTAGAGCCATCCCCATGGGGTCCTCTAAGACTCTGCTGCTCTCTTGTTCTGGAAGAACAAAACCAGGTCACCTCACGCCTCTGCTCAGCATCCTCTGGTGTCTTCCTCTGTCACTAGAAGCCATAGTCACCTCAGTGGGCCACAAGGCCCTACCCCATCTAGCCTTTCCTCCAGGTCCCTCTACATCAGCTACTCTGGTCTCTGTTGTTCCACAAATATGCTAAGCCCACTCCTGCTCCAGGACCTTTGCATTTGTCCTCAATCTAATATCTGCATGGTTCATCTCCTCATCTCCTCCAGGTCTTTGTTGAAATGTCACCTTCTCTGACCTTTCTATTTTAAATGTTTACGCTTGTATTCTTTTCTCTGACACGCTTTTCCTATCTCCTTTTTCTGCCCTTTTCCCCTCCTTAGCACTTGTCACCACCTGACATACTATATTCTTAATTTTATTGTCTGTTTTTCACTAGAATGAAAGCTTCAAGAGGCCAGGAATTTTCGTCTTTGTTGAATGGATGAAAGGATGGATGAATGAGCGAGTTATTGAATGAATGAATGAACAAAGAAATGACAATGTTCCTAACTGTTAGGAAAGCCTCTGTAGCTTACTGGGAGTTAGGGTGGTTGTGTGATTAGGCCAGCATGAGACCTGGGTTTCCAGGTTCAGTTCTGCCCTCTTTTGCTGTGTGGCCTTGGGCAGGTTCCTTTCCCTCTCTGAACCTCTTTTTCAAATATAATAAAGAGAGCGGTGTGGCAAAGTATAAAGAAGACTGGCTCGAGTCAGGCAGATAGGAGGTCAAATCCCCACTGGGACACTTACTGCCAGTGGGGCTCTGGACAAATCACTTCTCTCTGAGTGTGTGTAAGAGAGAAGTGAAATGGGACAGGGGTCAGAAGGACACACAAGATGTGATGCGGTGAACCCCCAGAACAGCCCCTGGTGCATAAAAGTGTTCACTGAATAAATCTTTACTCTTTTAAAAAGTGAAAAGCACTCAGTTGTGTCTGACTCTCTGCGACCCCATGGACTATACAGTCCATGGAATTCTCCAGGTCAGAATACTGGAGTGGGTAGCCATTCCCTTCTCCAAGGATTGAACCCAGGTCTCCCGCATTGCAGGCGGGTTCTTTACCAGCTGAGCCACCAGGGAAGCCCAAGAACACTGGAGTGGATAGCTTAGCCCTTTTCAAGTACCCAAAGGGCTCACCTACCGCTGAGCATTGAAGAGGATGTAGTTGTGTGGTCTCCTAACCCAACGGGGCTGTCCTGGCTCCCCTGGGCCCGGGGCCTGGCCGAGGCTGCACCTCTTGGGTGGGGGCTGCTTCCTCAAAAGGCACTTGGTCTCTTGCTGGGTGATCTGAGCAGGTGGGCTCCGCCATGGGACCCTCCCATACCCTCGCCCCACCCCTGAAACTGTCCTTTCCCATGCAGTTTTCATCTGCAGCTTCATGGTGGCCGCCCCCATCTTCGGCTACCTGGGTGACCGCTTCAACAGGAAAGTGATCCTCAGCTGCGGGATTTTCTTCTGGTCGGCGGTCACGTTCTCCAGCTCCTTCATCCCCCAGCAGGTGAGGCCTGCCCGGGCTTCCCACCCGGCATTCCTGTGCATCCCGTCCACGTGTCCTGGTTCCTCCAGGGGGTGGCCTGTCCTAGTCTAGACTGGGGTTCCAGCCTGTTGGGTTCAAGTGTACTGCGATGAGGGGGGTCTTTGGGTACTTCGATACACTGGCCTTGCTGATGGCCTTTCCCTGTGCTGGGCTTGAGCTGAAGGACTCGTAGCCCAGTGGGACATCTTAACTCTCCCTGAGCTGGTTCTGATTTGCAGAGAATGTGAGAAAGAGGGGGAAGCAAGTCAGGCCAAGGAGTCAGGACCTTGGGTTCTAGTCTCGGCTCTGCTGTCGTCTTGCTGCGTGACTCTAGATACATCGCCACCTTTCTCTGGGCCTCACACAGTTTGCTCTCTGTCCAATGGCCAGCCAGTTCCCTGAATCAAAGTCCTCTGGAAATAAACATCAGTTTAACCTAAGGAAGATGTTTCTGACTTGGCTCCCACAGTTCAGGGTTTGAAGATCCCAGTTCTGTGGCCCATTCAACTTTGTGATCTGGAGAAACTTGCTTTACTTCTCTGAGCCTCAGTTTCCTCATCTTCAATAGGGGGATAACACTTCTCTGTTTGAAGGACTATTGTGAGAAAAAACTGAACGGGTGGATGTCCACACCCTGACACATACATGGAAGGTGTTCAGCACATTTTTATTTCTGTTCTTTCTTCCAAAGAGGAGATATGTTGCTCTGATAGGTAGTGAGTGTCCCATCACTAGGGGTGTTCAAGCAGAGAAAGGACAATCACATGATGGCTATTGTAGATGGAGATAGAGGAAGAAGGGGGAAAATCAGGTCTTATCCTCAGGGAGTTTTCAGCCTAGGGGACAAAAGAGGAGACCCTGGCCTTGGGAGCATCCAGGCTAGGGGTGGGAAGATGTGACAGGAGCTCCCACATTCAGACTTTCAAGATATGCAAAGTGCTGAAAGTCCTCACTGAGGAGAGACAACAGTCTTTGACATCCATATAGTCAGGGAAGACTTCCTGGAGGAGGTGGCACTTGAGCTGGGCAGGCAAGACAGGCAGGTTTGGCCTTTTGGTGAAGATGGCACGGGCTGAGGGAGCAGCCCTATGGAGGCACAAATGGTGTAGAGTGTTGACAGATCAAGGAGGAGAGTGCTTTGACTCGAGAGGAAGGCAGGGACCAGGTCATGGAGAGCCTTGACTGCCAATTTGGGAGGCCTGAACTTCTTTCTGGGATCCTGGGAGAGTCTGAAGAAGGGAAGGGTGAGTCAGATTTACATTTATGGAGAGAAGGTTAGAGGTGAGGGCAGAGAGAACTGGTAGATTTGGGGGTTCCAGCTTTGCTTCATGGGGCAACTTGAAGGAGGAGGGTCAGGTCAGCTAAGCTCCAGACCTACAGCATCAGGTAAAGTCTGATGGCCACAGTCAAAACTGGGACTGGACCAGAAGAGGCTCCTGGGCCTCCTCTGGGTCTCGTCCTGCCCACGAGGCTGCCTCTGGGATTGACCAGTGAGTCTAGGACCATATGTCAAGTCTGGGCACCGTTCCGGGTGTGTGGAAGGAAAGGAGAGCTGGGGAGAGAAGATGAACAGAGGCAGGGGAGAAACAGACGGGTCACTCCCAATTCATCTCTAAATTCACTGCTGTCATGTTCTGAGTCCCATGGGGGGTTTTGGTGGACCTTGGCAATGTGATTCTGAAGTTAATTTGGCAGAGAAAATGCCCAGGAACAGCCAAGAGCATTGTGAAAATAACAGTGAAAGGGGCCTTGCCCCATTGGTTATCACAACATGGCTATTCTAACTAAAACAGCAGAGGGATAAACTAAGAGACTGAGGAAACAGAGTCCTCCTTTTCATGGAAGGATGAAAGTTGCATCTCAAATAAATGGTGTTGGGAGGACTGGCTGTCCATCTGGATGGAAGATAAAGTATGGTCTGTATTTCTAACCACACTTCAAAATAAATCCCAGATAGATGAAAGTAAAGTTAAAAGCAAACTATAAAAATCAACAAGAAAAAGACAAATAGCTCAGTAAAAAAAAAATAGGCAAAGGACAGTGAGAGGCAATTCCTGAGGAAGATCCCCAAAGGGCAATGTATGTAGGAAGAGATGGTTCTCTGCTTCAAGAGTAAGGAGAGCACTGCAAATTAAAACAACAATGAGATGCCATTTCACACCCATCAGATTGGCAGCAATTAAAAAGGCTGACAGTACCAAGTGTTATTAAAGCTGCTGGTGGGAGTGTAAATTGGGAGAGCCTCTTTGGAGAGCAAAGTGGCAGGATTTTATAAAATTCTGGGTATACCCCAGAGCCCTGCCTTCTACTTCGAAGTATATGCCGAAGAGAGACACTCCACCTCATGGACACGAAGTGACGGGTGCATGCAAGGACGTTTGTCGTAGTTTTGTAATAGAAAAAAAGAGACAGGGAGAGAGAAGACAAATAGTCTAAATGATCATGACTAGGGGGATGCCCAGATAGAATGGGGTGTATTCATGCTATGAGATTCTTGGCAGCTAATAAATGAACGAGATCTACATCAACCAGCTGAAATGGGTTTCCAAAAGATGAAGGGAAAAAAAGCAAGTTGTGGGACAAGATGCATGGAGAAAAACATGGTCATTTGATTTTTTTTTTTTTTAAAGCACACAGGGGGCACTAAATGTTGTCCCCTGATATGTGTACATACAGGCAAAGGTAGAAGTCACGACAGATGCACAAGATACCCAGCTCCAGCGGGAGGAGTGAGGATCAATGGGATCCTTTGTCAAAGAGGCCTTATCTGCCTGCTCTTGTAACCGAGGAGAACAGGACATCATTCCAATTTTCTTTCTCTTTCTAAAATAAACACAAAGAAAAGAGAATATATATATGTATAGTTCTGGGATGGACTAGCCCTTCCTGAGCAAGATATGAAATTCAGAAACCATTAAGGGAAAATCAGCAGCTGGGACAGCATTGAATTAAATAACACAAAATAAAGCTTCTGTGTGATGAAACTCCCCGTAAAAAAGTGGAAAGAAAGATGATGGTGGAAAATATTTGCGACCTATCTAATAAACATCAATTCCCATGATATATAAGAAGCTAACAGAAACCACTGCAAGACAGACAAAGAATCCAACAGAAAACTAGGCTAAGGCTGTGAGCAGCTGATTCCCAGGGAAAGAAGCACAGGCAGGGGCCAGGGGAAGGAAGACAGAGAGTGAGAGGGTGAACGAACTATGGAAACGAGAGGCACAGAGAGGGGTGGGCAGGACCAGCGATGGGAGAGAGGGCTGGGAAAGAGATGGAGAAACAGGGAGACCTGGAGGAGGGTTGGATGTGGGCGATGCTGGGCCGGATGGGTGGGCAGGGGG
>NW_011494821.1:2190680-2191035 GCF_000754665.1 Bison bison bison | reverse complement strand
GGGAAAATGACCAGGCTTGGTTCTCAGGCCCTGGGCAGCTGGGGGGGATGGAGGGGCCGGCTCTACATCAAAGCGGGTAGGACCACTGGCAGCTGGCAGGGCCCCACCCTTCCCGGCTCAGCTGGGCTCTGCTCTTTGATGTGTGATGGGGGAGGGGTGCTGAGCCCACTGGGCTTGCCTTGCCCACTCCCCGTGTACACTGGGTCCTCAGTGCCGCCAGGGTCAGCCTAGCGGCCCTGTCAGGGATGGGACTCAGAGTGCGGCTGGCTTGAGGCTCCCGAGGTGGGGCCAGAACCCAGGGAAGAAGGCTCCTAATTGGTGGGGCTGGCAGTGGAGACAGGATGTTGCTCCTGCC
>NW_011494821.1:2187386-2190540 GCF_000754665.1 Bison bison bison | reverse complement strand
CCCCTGCCACACCTGCAACTCTCAGCCTGTGAATGTCCAGCTCCATCCCAGTCCTGGGCCCAGTCTGACCCACTATTCAGAGGTAGGAGCTGAGGCCTGGAGAGGCCTGGGGTGTAGTTGTTGCTCAGGCAGTGGTTGGGCTCCATCCTGGCTCCGGGGCCCCGCAGGGGGTGGGGAGCAAAGCGGGGACCAAGGATGAGCAGGCAGAGGAGCAGGACAGTCTCCCAGCAGCCTGCGCCCCTCCCCCACAGCACTTCTGGCTGCTGGTCCTCTCCCGCGGGCTGGTGGGCATCGGTGAGGCCAGCTACTCCACCATTGCGCCCACCATCATCGGCGACCTCTTCACCAAGAACACACGCACGCTCATGCTGTCTGTCTTCTACTTCGCCATCCCGCTGGGCAGGTGAGGGATCCGGGCAGGGTCCCCTCGGATTTCTGACCATCCCCTCTCCTTGATGTCCAGCTGTCTGTGACCTAAACATGCGGGCGGTCAGCGTTGAAAGCTGCCGGGACCAGCTCTGTGGCTGGCTGAGGGGGGTGTTGGGGTGGGACAGGGCTGGTGGCCTCCTAGACTGGTGAGCATTCCCTGACCCCCACTTCCCTGCCCATCCTTGCCTGACTACATTGTTTTCTCTGCAGCGGCCTGGGCTACATCACCGGCTCCAGCGTGAAGCAGGCGGCCGGAGACTGGCACTGGGCCTTGCGGGTAAGGACACCTTCCCCAGACCAGCTCTTGCCCAGGGTCACCCAGAAATTCGGGGACAGAGCCCAGGCCTGGCTTCCTAGCTTCCCACTTCGCAGATCTGGGCTCTTCTCCATGAACCCACTTTGAGGTGTTGGGGAGCCAGACTTGCCCCTGCCACCCTCAGGGGCCTCAGTCTGCGAGGACGAAGGAAATTCCAGGTTCATGGTGGCACTTCCTGGTTCAAGCTAGGGGTGGGGGGGGCACTGCGCCAGGGTGGGACTGAGACCAGACCTCTGTGTGGGGCCACTTCCTGTCCTGCAGGAGGATTCAGCACAAGTGTGCCAAGGTCCCAGGACGGTGCAATCAGAGGAAACAGAGATCCCCAGTCTAGCGAAGGAGAGGAAGCTTAAGACAAAGTGTTTTTTCCTCAAAAGCAGGAAGGAAGCAGCCTCCGTGGAATTTTTTGATGGGGGGTGGGGGAGACGGCAAATGGAAAGGAACTCCCCAGCCCACGGGCTCCCAGGGCTGGTGGGGGTGGGTACAGATTTCCCTGTTCTCATGAGCGGGTGGAGGAGCTGGCGGATTGGAATTCAGGCTCCCAAGATGTGCTCCTTCCATCCGGAAAGAGGCCTGGGGCCTTGGAGATTCTGTTCTTGACACTGGGCAGGATGCAAGGAAGACCCAAAGGGGCCCCGAGCCTCTGTTCTCCAGGGACCCCCATGCTGCTGCAGCTGCTTAGTCGCTTCAGTTGTGTCCAACGCTGTGTGACCCTGAGGACTGCAGCCTGCACCTCTGTCCGTGGGATTCTCTAGGCAAGAGTACTGGAGTGGCTTGCTATGCCCTCCTCCAGGGGATCTTCCCAACCCAGGGATCAAACCCGGGTTGCCTGCATTGCAGGCAGATTCTTTACTGCCGAGCCACCCACATGGGCCCCTCCCAAATGATCACCTACTTGATATATTAGCTGGAAGTTTCATGCCCAACCAGTCCCTTCTCAGTGCCCACCCTCCCCAGGGAGAGGAGCTGGCATGAGAAACTTTCCCAGACCCAGGGAGGTGGGTAAGAGCTGGTATCTGGCCCCTGATCCCAGGAACTCCCCTTTCCTAGTTCTTATCCGCCCACCTACCTGTCTTCCTTTTGTACCATCCATCATCCATCCATTTATCCATCCTCCTGTGTTTCCATGTGTTAATTCATCCACCCAGCAATCCGTCCATCCAAGCATTCATCCATCTGTCCGTCTATTTAGCAATCTATCCTCCTTCCTTCCTCCACTCTGACCATTCCTCCCTCCTTCCCTTTCACTTTCAGTCCCCTCTCCCGTCCTACCCCTAGTCTGGACAGCCCGTTTGGAGCCCACCTGCCCTTTGTGCTAGCATCACCCCCAGTGGCTTTGCCCAGTCTGGAAGGCTGGGCAGATATGAGCCCAGAGGAGAGAAGGCATGGCTGGCCTGGTGCCCCTTCCCAGTGCCCAAGAGAGACAAAGACTCTGGGGCCCTGGTGTCCTAATGTGATGCGCCCTGCCCCGCCAGGTGTCCCCCATCCTGGGCATGATCACAGGAACGCTCATCCTTGTCCTGGTCCCGGCCACGAAGAGGGGCCACGCCGACCAGCTCGGGGGGCAGCTCAAGGCACGGACGTCATGGCTCCGGGACATGAAGGCCCTGATCCGCAAGTGAGTGCTGCTGGGAGGGGTCCAGTGGGAAGAGGGAGGGGTTCCGAGATGAGAGGACATCCCCCCTTGCCTGCTTGGCCGGACTCCCTGGCATCTCCATTGTCGGCAGTGCTGAGACCACTAGTGTTTATAATTCCTGAAGCCAGAGCCCTTGGCCCCGGAGCCCGCAGGGAAGGCATCTGAGGCCTTCTGCCCTTGGGGGGAGGGTGTGAGGGAGGAAAGTCTGCCTCCTGGGCCCTGCCGTCCACAGGGCTGCCAGCCCCCGCGCTCATGTCGCTGCCCCGGCCTCTCTCCAGCCGCAGCTATGTCTTCTCCTCCCTGGCCACGTCGGCCGTGTCCTTCGCCACAGGGGCCCTGGGCATGTGGATTCCGCTCTACCTGCACCGCGCCCAAGTCGTGCAGAAGACGGCGGAAACCTGCAGCAGCCCGCCCTGTGGGGCCAAGGACAGGTGGGGCCGGGCCCGGGGGTTGGTGCCAGGGGCCGGGCGGGGGTGGGTAGTGAGGGATGCGGTCAGCCCCCATACCCCAGCTTTGCCCCCTAACTGTCCTCTGTCTCTGCAGCCTCATCTTTGGGGCCATCACCTGCTTCACGGGTTTTCTGGGCGTGGTCACGGGGGCGGGAGCCACACGCTGGTGCCGTCTGCGGACCCAGAGGGCTGACCCGCTAGTGTGTGCTGTGGGCATGCTGGGCTCCGCCATCTTCATCTGCCTCATCTTCGTGGCCGCCAAGAGCAGCATCGTGGGGGCCTATGTGAGTGCAGGGGCTCTGGAGCAGGAAATGTGGGGGTGGGAGA
>NW_011494821.1:2185969-2187286 GCF_000754665.1 Bison bison bison | reverse complement strand
GGACCAGGGCTCTGGGTGCCCTTCGGGGCTGTGGCCCTGGCTGGAAGCCTGTAGATTATCCACAGATTTCTCAGGAGCCTGACTGCCAGGAGTTGGGGTAGGGGAGGCTTGTGGGGGGCTCCCTGCCAGCAGCCAGGGTGCAGGGAGCAGCCTGGGACCTATAGTGGGTAGAGCGCCCCCTGATGGTTGTTCTGGTCTTCCCCGCCCCCGGACAGATCTGCATCTTCGTAGGGGAGACGCTGCTGTTTTCTAACTGGGCCATCACCGCGGACATCCTCATGGTGAGGCAGGCCATGGCTGACTGCTCAGGGCAGCTGGGGAGGGCGGGTGAAGGGATGGGAGAGCTGGCAGGACTTGAGAAGGGAGACAGCGGGGATTTTGAGGGGTCTGTATTGGGCCAGTGCCTGGAATCAGAGGGTTGAGCAGGCAGAAGGGAGGGATGTAGGGACTGGGTGCAGAAGGGTAATGTCTGGAGGACTAGGTTTGAGGCCGGGAGGCTGGCAGTGCCAGGCTGGCACCGACGTGGTGCTGTCTGCCAGCGCTCCGCCCCCAGGGTCTGAGCTCCTGTGGACTCTGCCCTCTCTGGCTCAGCCTGGGTCCCAGGCGTGCCTGCCCGATGCCTGTGGCTGGGCTGGGTGGACAGAGGCTGTCTTCACAGGGCCAACAATGGGCTCCAGACCAGCCAGCCAGGGACAAAGGGCTGTCTGAGTGGTGGCAGGGGTTTGTGTCCTTGAGCAGGGACAGGAGCAGTCTAGGAGGGACCTGGAGGGGCCTGTGGCCTTGACTGTGGCAGCAGTCTGGGGGTAGTGGTTTGAGATGGGGTGACATGTGGTCCTGATCTCAGGGATCCTCCAAGTTGGGGCCAGAAGAGGGTTGAGAGGAGGGTAATGTGGGGGACTGACTGGTGGTGGGGAGAGTGTCTGGGAGGTGCTGGGGGTGGGACCCTGGGGGGCAGGGAGGAGTAAGGACTCCTCAGGGGCCACCTTCAGGGCACCTGGGGTTTGCTGTCAGAGTACGGGTCAGCCTAGGAGGTCAGATTCGGCCTGGGTGTCGGGCCCCTGCCATCTCTCCTCCTCCAGGAAGCCTTCCTTGCCTCACCTGAGCTTCCCTGCAAATCTGCTTCACCCAGGGTTGTCTCTCCTGACTAACCCCTGACCAGCCCGTGGCTAGAAGGGTGGGAGGTCTGACTCAGCTCTGCGCCTCAGCATGGTGCCAGGCATGGGTGGCAGGGGTGGGGCGGGTCACTGCACACGTGGGAGTGACGGTCAGAGTGAGACTGAATCAAGTGTCCTTGGCGGTAGGCAGGACCCCTGCTCT
>NW_011494821.1:2185242-2185572 GCF_000754665.1 Bison bison bison | reverse complement strand
TTGGGTCCCAGGGAAATTGTGTCCCATTTTATTAAGTGTCACAGCTAAGTGACTAATTATTCCTGGAAACGGGGCCATGCAATCGAGGTCTCCCCTCCCCCCGCCCCCAGTAACTGGGTGCCTGGTGGGCACTAGCTGCTGTCATAGTCTGTCCACAAAGGGTGGGGTTCTGGGGCAGGGGGCTGCCCAGAGAACCCACTGAGGTGGCTGCTGCCCACCCGCCGCTCCTCTGCCACCAGCCCTTCTGTCTGGCCTTGGCCCACCCGGCTTTAGAGCTGTGGCCCCCTTGTGGGTCAGGACCTGCTTGGTCTAGGTGGGAGGGTGGGTTTT
>NW_011494821.1:2184748-2185142 GCF_000754665.1 Bison bison bison | reverse complement strand
GAGGCTGGGGTTCTGGCCCCAGGGCGGCCATGTGCCATCTCTGTGCCTTTGGGCCTCGGTTTGCCCATGACCGGTGTGCTTGGCTCCCTGCCAAGGGCCAAGTGCAGGTGCTAAGGCAGTGTGGACTTAGGAGCTGGAGGAGGGAGTGGGGAAGAGAGGAGAACTTCGTGTGAGGCCATGGGAGCATCAGAAGTGTCGGGCCCCCTGGGATGAGGCCAGGTGGGTGCGCCTGGCTCCCCTGGCCTCTGACCTGCCACCTCTTGCACAGTATGTGGTCATCCCCACCAGGCGGGCTACTGCTGTGGCCCTGCAGAGCTTCACCTCCCACCTGCTGGGGGATGCCGGAAGCCCCTACCTCATTGGCTTTGTGAGTACCAGGGACTGGAGAGGAGGG
>NW_011494821.1:2176542-2184648 GCF_000754665.1 Bison bison bison | reverse complement strand
GGGAGGTGGCCCCGCCCTGACATCCACTGGCTCCCCCACCCCCCAGATCTCCGACCTGATTCGCCAGAGCACCAAGGACTCCCCACTCTGGGAGTTCCTGAGCCTGGGCTATGCCCTCATGCTCTGCCCCTTCGTTGTGGTCCTGGGTGGCATGTTCTTCCTGGCCACCGCGCTCTTCTTCCTCAGCGACCGTGCCAAGGCTGAGCAGCAGTGAGTTGGCAGCGTGGGTGGGGGTGGGCCTACTGCGGCTGTGACAGGGTGAGTGGGTGGGTTCACCTGGCCGACGAGGTCCCCGCTCCAAGAGGTGCGGCCTGCATCACTAGTGGGAGCCCACGGTGGCACCGGGGTTTGTGTGGTGGGTCTAGACAGAGTGTTTCTCTGAAATGAATGGTTTTCAGGGCTGGGACTCTGCTCCTTCGTTTTCCTCTCATCGTCTGACTTCTTTCTCCTCTCCTCTTTACTCCCCTCTCTCTCCCCCCTCTCCCTACTCCTGGGCTCTCCCACCTCCCCCTGGGGCTGACGAGGTCCCTGCCCAGCACGTCCGGCCCGCCGGCTCCCGCGATGCGATGCTCCAGAGCAGTGCCCGGGCCCGGCCCCCGCTGATGTGCCACCTTGACCCCCGCCCGTCTCTCCCCCAGGGTGAACCAGCTGGTGATGCCTCCTACATCCATGAAAGTCTGAGGCAGTGAGTGCGGGCTGGGTGGGTGTTGGGGGCGCTTCTTGCAGGAGGGAAGGGGTGGGGATCTCAGAATGGGGAGCCGTGCAGAGGGATGTTCTAGACTCCCTGTGAGTCACCTCCTGCCTGAGCACATCCCAGCCCCGGGACTGGTCCTCTTCCTCCAGTAATGTTGCCTGGATTGACCGGTAGACCCACGGGATGAGGGGGCGGACAGGCTCCCTCTTCCAGTAAATCAGCTCCCCCTTCCTTCCTCAGAAGGGCTAGGGGCACAGGTCAGGGTGCGGACTGGCCAGGAACTCCCTGCTGTTCTGGATTCCATCCTCCCAAATCCTCCTGGAGGTGCCAGAGCCCAACTCCTACTGGACCTTCCTCTGGGCCTGGCCTCGGGGGGCCTCAGCTTCCCAGCAGAGGAAAATCCAAGGTCGCTGCCCCCACACCTTGGCCGTGGCAGATCTGCTCTGTCCCTGCCACCGGGAGGATCCGGAGGGGAGCCCTGGATTGGGCGTTGCACCTGACCTCTGACCCCCTCCCTCCAGGTGCTGCTGGGATAATGGACCCAGACTCCTGCCTAGTCTGGGAGGTGTCCCCCGGCACCCTGGCCCTGCCAGGCTGTCCCGAAGCTTTCCTTGTGACCCACAGCAGGGCACCCACCGGCTCTGGTCTGGGACTGCTGAGTGGCAGTGGCTCCAAGAAGCTGTGCCCTCAACTAACCTGGAAGGCTTTGTCTGCTGGAGCCATGCCCTGGGACAGGCTGCCCTCAGGCCCCAGTCTGGAGCACAGGGGCCCTGGGGTCCCAGAGGAAGACAGCCCCCTATGGGTGCGTGGGGAGAGGCTGGCCTGTCCCCAGCTTATGTGATCCTGGGGCCGTCTTTGCCCTCCCCAGACCCTGGGGCCAGGAGGCTGGACTTTCCCATACAGCTTGCTGGGCAAGGTGCTGGCTGCAGCTTTGAAGACCCAACAGCCCCTGGACTACACGGAAAGGAGGGGGTCCAGGCCTCAGGGCGGCACTTCTGGCTCCCCAAGGGCCGGGTGGGTGAGGACCTCTGACCTTGAGGACACTGAACTCAACCTGGCAAGAGCTGGGCACCCAAGCTGCTGGCGCTTCCCAGCCTGGCTGGTCACTCTGGAGGACACTGGTCTGTACCTTGGGCTGGCTGTCAGGTCTCCCAGGTCGGGGACTGGGCTGACAGGAAGCTGGCATCACCGGGAGTGAAGGCCCTGGTGGCAGCGACATACCACCTGTGCCCCATGCTTGAGACCTTTGGGGGTTCCCTGTCCCTAGAGGGCTCCTTGGATCCACCGAAGCACCCCCCACTGTCCATCCTCTGCCTGACCATCCCCACAGATGCCAGGAACTGACTCCTGCCCCGAGGCTGGACCCCTTCCAGGGGCAGCGCCCAGGGGAGTATTCCCAGAATCTGTGGGGCAGGAGCCAGGGCTCTGGCTGCCAGAGGAAGCGGCCATCCTCCAAGCTTCCTGTCGCTGGGAAGAGCCTGGTGGAGGCTAAGGTGCATCGGGAGAGGCCAGCAGTCAAGAGTCACCTCCCTGTGCACGTCAGCCGCTCAGTTCACACATTTCCATGTGGCTGAGACCCCCACCCCTGCAGCCACACACCAGGGTACAGCTGCCAACTTCACATCAGACCCCCCCACGCCCCCACCACCGCTTGTCCCCTCTGCGCCACACACTCCCCACCACATCAAGGTGGTTCTGGTCTGGTGGGCCCTGTGGGGCTGGCAGGAGACCCCAAGAGCCAGCCAGCATAGTGCTCCCTGCTCAGTTTCTGGTTGGCGTGGCTTCAGGGGTGGGTAAGTTGGTGGAGCACCCCACTCCCCACCAAGCTCTGGGGTACCCTGGGAGGGGGGCTTAACCAGGGGGTGGGATTCCCCCGAAGACCAGCCTGGCCTCCACTCCTGCCCCAGCCTCAGCCCGGGGCGCCAGCAATGTTTTCTTGTTGTACAAGAACCAGGTCCAAGTGCTGCTTCCTCTTCCTTCCGGAAGCCAAACTGCTCCTTTATTTTTTAGAGCTGCTGATTGTGAATCTCAGAGTCTTAAGAGAGAAGCCAAATATATTCCTCTTGTAAATGAAGAAATAAAGCTATTTAAGTCATGCCCTGGTGGCTCCTGCAGCAAAGCAGCCTGAGGGGTGGGGATGAGGGGCAAGGGGTGTGGTCACACTTGTACCCAACCCACAAAGACACCAGAGCCCTGAGCCTGGCCCACAGCATCTGGGAGCCAAGGTCCCAAGGGTGTTCTGGGCTTGAGAGCAGCAGCAGGGCCCAGCTTAGGGCTGGGGTCTCTCAGGCCATGCCTGCTGCAGCAGACCCACTACCCCCAGCATAGAAGGTGGAACCTTAGACAGTAGCTGGTTTATTAAAATCATGGTGAAAAAAAGTCTCTAGGGTGATGAAGTGGGTAAAGAATCTGCCTGCAAGGCAGGAGCTGCGGGTTTGATCCCTGGGTCGGGAAGATCCCCTGGAGAAGGGAATGACTGCAACCCACTCCAGTATTCTAGCCTGTAAAATCCCATGGATAGAAGCAGCCTGGCAGGCTACAGTCCATGGGATTGCAAGGAGTCAGGACTGAGCACAACAGGGTGGAGGGGGGCACTCAGAGCTTTTTCGCCTTCCTCAGCTGTACCTTCTTGGCCCCGCTCTGGAGGAGGCTGGGGCTCCTGATGGCCAAGGACAACCTGGCCTTTTTCCGAGGCAGCGCGGACTGTGGTGACTTGCCTGAAACTCCCTTCTGGGGTAGCTTCTTCTGACGTTTTTTGGCAGCTGGCTCCTCGGGGGATTGATGAGGCAGGGGAGTGGCTTCGTTTACCTGGGCCAGCTTCTGGGTTTTCTTCTGTGGCTTTGGGGTCTTGGTTGGGGTGCTGGGGCTCACGGCAGGGGGCTCTGGGGTTGGACTCTTGGCAGCAGGTGTCCCATTCATCTGGGACAGTGCTGGGGACTTGGTCTTCTTCATCTTCTTCTTCTTCTTCTTCTTCTTGCCGGCGCTGGGGGGCTGGTCCCCACTGGCGGCGTCGGGCTTGGCCGCCGCCGCCTCCTGCGTGGTGGCCTCAGGCTTATGTTTCTTGCGCTTCTTGGTCTCTGGCAAGAAGCCCTTTTTCTTCCGCTTCATGCTAACGGGGCTCTGCTGTGTGGCCTGAGGGGCCTCCTTGGTATCCTTCTCTGACTTGGGGCGCCTGGGGGGAAGTGAGCAGAGTAAGGAAACTTGTGGCCCGGGCAGGGGTGACCTGCGCCTCTGTCGTCCTCAAGCTGCCTAAAGCTCCCACGATGGGTGAGAGGACATCAGAACGCACGCGACACGGGGGTCTTTCCAGCACCCGCCCTCCCTGAAACGTACTGGACTCCGAGGAACTTCATGGCCTGCCAGTAGAGGTCGTGGAGGCGGCTGGACCCGGCCGAGTGCTCCCCCTGCTGTAGCCTCTGCTGCAGCCTTGGCTGCTGGCTCTGCAGCACGCCCAGGACGGCGGTCAGGTCCATGATCAGCTTCTGCAGAGAGGCGGGCAAGGCTGTGGCTGCAGTGGGGACCAGAGACGTGGCCTCTCCCCAGATCCCGGTCCCCATCCCTCCCACCCTCACCCACCACTTTGTGGCCCCTCAGCCAGCCCTTTAGCCTGTGCCTCCCTAGCCTCTCTCACCTTGGGGAGAAAAAAGGGTCCCAGGAGCCAAGTCTGTTCTCTCTTCCCATGGCCCAAAGCCCACCCACCTCAGGGGGCACCACCCAGTGACCTTCGGGTTGCCAAAGGCCCTTTTCCCATCTCTCCTTCCCTGTCACGTACTGAGTGGGGTGTTTTTGAAAGCCACTGGCTTCCAGAACGGTCCCTCTCCTGGCTTTTTGCTATCACTCTGGGTGTGGCTTTTCGGGATCTGCCTGCCTGCTGCTCAGCACCTGCCCCCGCGGCACCTTCCTGGAAGCTAGAGCACTGGGGCTTTGATCAGTGTCTACGCCAAGGACCCCCACACCTTTCCCTCTGGGCCAGACTAGGGGAACCAGAGATTTGCCCACTGCCGCCCCGTGGTCCTCACACATCTCACATGCCATACCCCAGCTCCATCTCTGCAAGTCTGGGAGCCTGGGTTCCCACCTAACAGCGTCTTCCCGTGGTCGCCAGCCCTCCCAGCCCCTTCTCAGCTTTCTCACTGGAGCACGGCACCAGCACACCAGCTCACCCTACCCTGGCCAAGCACAGGTTATAGCACTGCTGCTGCTGCTAAGTCGCTTCAGTCGCGTCCGACTCTGCGACCCCACAGACGGCAGCCCACCAGGCTCCCCCGTCCCTGGGATTCTCCAGGCAACAACACTGGACTGGGTTGCCATTTCCTTCTCCAATGCATGCAAGTGAAAATGAAGTTGCTCAGTCGTGTCTGACCCTCAGCGACCCCATGGACTGCAGCCTTCCGGGCTCCTCCATCCATGGGATTTTCCAGGCAAGAGTATTGGAGTGGGGTGCCATTGCCTTCTCTGTATAGCACTAGCCCGCCTCAAATAAATAAAGCCCAGTTTTCTCATCCTGGCATCCAGACCCTTTCCCAAATGGCTTCCCACCTGCCCCCCAGCCTCTGCTCAGACTGTGTGCTCTGCCCGCCTGGCGACCTCCTGCTGTGCCCAGCGCTCACCTCATGATGGAAATTCCTGAACAGAGTGTTGAGCAGCTCCAAGGCCGCCAGATCCTTCTGGTGCCCTGACTTGGTCTCAGCCTCGCCCAGCGTCCGCAGGATCTGGGGGAGAAGGTGGCTGGGCTGAGCCACTCTGGAGAGCTGCCCGAAGCTCGTCTCCCATGTGAGAGACTAGGGTCCCCAGGGAAGAAACATCTCCTGGGGGAACCCCAAATCCACCCCGAGGCACAGGGTCCAGCAACCCTCACCCCTGGGTTCCCGAGGACCACAGCCGGCTGGTAGGGGAGGCGAGTGCAGGGCTGTTACCTCGGTGACCTTCCCCAGGGTCTGGCCCATCAGCTGCTTCCACTCTGGGTCCTTAAAGCACACGCGTAGCTCCCGTGTGGGCAGGGTCTTCTGGAGCAGCAGGCAGGCCTGGACCTGGGGTAGGGGCAATGTGGTCACCAGGAGCCTTGGCACGCTGGGCGACCCCCATGAGCTCCAGGAGCCTGAAGAAGGGGCACGGGCGGGGCTGCCTGCTGCGCCCAGCACAGCCCGCCTGGGTCATCACTGAAGCTCTGGGCTCAGCTGTCACCATCGCCTGCTCCCACCTGCTCGTCTCAGGTAGTGGGGAGACCTGAGGCCGAGGGGGGGCAGCAGGGCTGTCAGCTGCACACGGTTCCTGGCCCTCTACTAACTCGGGACATCTTTCTCCAGCCCCCTCTTCCTACCCTGA
Organism: Bison bison bison; assembly: GCF_000754665.1. Taxonomy (NCBI): domain Eukaryota; kingdom Metazoa; phylum Chordata; class Mammalia; order Artiodactyla; family Bovidae; genus Bison; species Bison bison. Next base: position 2,178,629 of record NW_011494821.1, on the reverse strand, counting down.
CCCCCAGGCATACCCGTCAGGCCAGGGCGTGACCTCTGAGGAGCCGGAGGACTCAGGCCATGTGGGAAGTGTCCCCCCATGTCCACTTACTCTGGGCCTACAGTGGTGCGGTTGAGGGGACTGGCCAGGTTGGAGGGGCAGGCTCACCCCACCCTGTCCCCCAGGGCAGCGTTCTGAGCCTCTCAAACAGCCAACAAAGACGGAAGTCAAGCGGGTATTCACACAAACCTGGGGCTGGGGTCCGGGAAGGCCTTACCTGATGGCGGGGCCGCGTGTGGCTCGTCACATGCTCGACCACGATGGGGAGCAGGCTCTTACAGAGCATCTGTGGAGGAAATGGTGGGCAGTGAGGACGGGGCCCAACAGCGGCCCAAGGGGCGGCCGCACCCGATACTCACCGGGTGCCTGGAAAAGAGGCTGAGGAACATGGGGACCGTGAGGGGGCTGTTGCGCTTGGTCAGGAAGGAGCTCAGTGCTGACGAGTAAATCGGGGTCACAAGGCTCAAGTCCAGGCAGCTAGCAGCCTGCGCAAGGGAGAGAGCTAGTGTGATGCCGGAGTGGGGCCTGGCACGGGAGCCCAGCCTGGGCTGCCTACAGACGGTTGAAGGCTGGGTCCCAGGGAAGGAAACAGGTAGGCTGGCTGCCCCACCGCCTCCTGGGACGCGCTCCCATCTAGTGGCGCTGGGCTTTCAGGCCGAGCCTCCCCAGGCCAGGTCTGCTCACCTCTGGGCCCTGGGGCTGTGAGCTGGCGTCTTTGCTGGCTTTCTCCTTCTTCTGGGCCTTGCGGGCGGGCTTGTCCATGGTGCTGCCCCTCAGGACACGGAGCAGGTAGAGGGAGGCGTTGAAGTGGTACAGGGCGACGGAGGAGTCAGCCTGCTGGCCGGCCTGCTGCACCAGCCGCTCCAGCCGGGCGTACAGAGTCTCCACGCGGTCGCCTGCCGTGCGGCAGTAATGCCGGGAGCGGCACAGGTGATGCCTGCGGGGGGCAGGGGCAGAGCTGGTCACAACGTCCCCCCACCCCAGCAGACCCGAGCCCCACTTCACAGGTGGGAAAACAGACCCCTAAAGACAGGGTCTGACTGAGGCTGCGGGGGGAGGCCCGGGGCCACACACAGATCTACCGAGGAGAAGCCAGAGGGAAACTGGCTCCCTGGGTGACACCCTAACACCCCAATGTGGTCCTCAGCCCCATGGGGACAGTGGCTTCCGGGCCCTTTGTAAAGCAAAACCAGGGTCTGTGTGCTCAGGACACTGTGTGTCTGAGCAAAGACCGAGCTGAGAAAGTGTGACCTGGGCCGGTGAGGTGAGGGCACTGGGGGCACGCCCCCGTCTCAAGTTCTTGTCAGGCCTTTGTCTCCACACTGCCCTCCCCCACCCTTCCCCAGCAAGCAGGACTCTACCTGCTATCTATGTCTCCGTGGCTGGGCTCCCTGCTCCAGCTGCGCCCACCCTGCCTCACCCCACGTCTGCTCTTGCTGCAAAGGCCTCTGTGGCCCCTCAACACTGAGGTCGGCCAGGCCACAAGCTGCTTATGTTCTGTGTTAGACACGTCTTCCTGTTCTGCCTGTGGTCTCTGGGTGGATGAGCGAGCTCCACGGCCCCCAGCACTGCTGACACCTCTCCCAGGATGCCTTCCCCAGTCCCTCAAGACTGGGTTAGGTGTCCCGTCTCCCGTCCACTCGCTGCCACAGCCCCAGCCTGTCACAACTGGGCACCAAGTCTGCTTTCCCAACTACAGTGACCCTGAGGGCATCGATGGGACTGGGGGCCCTGTGCTAAGCACTGCAGGAACACATGGGTGAAGGCTCCTGAGTGATGTAGGCTCCTGAGTGATGCGGGCCCCTGGCTCCCACCCCTTCGCTCCGGGAGCCCCCCGGCCCGGCTGTCCGGGCCCACCCTGCCGCCCTCACGTGAAGATGCGGGCCGTCTTGTGCAGCAGGTCCTGCTCCTGCTTGGCGCTGCTGTTGCTGCGCATGCTCCGCCGGATGACGAGCAGCAGCGGCTCGAGCAGCTCCAGAACCAGGGGGTTCTCAGGCTGCTTGGTCACCAGCACCTCGATCAGGTCTAGGACCTGTAGTGAGAAGGTG
>NW_011494821.1:2166635-2176442 GCF_000754665.1 Bison bison bison | reverse complement strand
GGGGGAGGGCAGGGCCTGGGCTCACCCGGATCTGGAAGTCCCGCCTCAGCGCCTTCTCCTTCTGCAGCTTGTTCTTCTCGTCCTTCCGGGCCTGGATGCGCAGCTTCTGCTCAGCAAAGAGGCTGGCCAGGCTCTTGTCCAGGGCCATCATGGCCTCGTCCCCCAGCTCCTCGTCGTCGTTGTCATCCTCACTGTCCGCTCCGCCCTGGGGGGTGCAGGGCGGGCGGACAGAGGCCTGGTGAGCAGCCCCTCCTCGTGCAGGAGAAGGAGCAGAGGGACGGGGGCCCGGGACCAGCCCCCACTCACCAGCGCCTTCCCGGCCTGCAGCACCGCCATCAGCTGCTCCCGGAAGCCCTGGTCCACGTCCCCGTCTCGGTCCTCCTCGTCGCTGTCGTCGTCATCGCTCTCCTCCTCGCTCTCCGAGCCTTTGCTGCCCTTGCTGTCCTCGCCATCTGAGCTCTTGTCCTGTGGGGGGGCCGTGTGTCACGCCTCCGCGTGGCCCACCGGGCGTCCGCCCGCCCCCTGCCCTTTGCTGACAAGTACCTCCGCACCCCCCAGCAGCTGCTCCTCGGAGTCGTCCGTCACCACCACGTTGTCGTCCTCGTCCTGGCTCTCCTCCGGGTTCAGCACCTGCGGGGAGTCCCAGGTGCCTGTCGCGTCTGTGGTCCCTGCCCCTTCACCACCTCCTCAGGCCCCGGGACCTTCTCAACTGCCTTCCCACCCCGTCCCGTCCAGTCTTGGCCAAAGGTCCCCATTTCAGGGAGGAAGATGGAGCCTGGGAGAGAAAGCCATTCCCTGCAGTGTCCTTGACAGTCCTGACCCTGAGTCAGGGGTGCATAGCAGAAGACTCTGAAGGAGGCCCCCACCCCCCAACCATGCAGGTCACAGCAAGGACGCAGCAGCCCTGGGCTCGGAGAGCCCCATCCTGGGACCCACGTCCCCAGAGGCCCCCACTTACATCCAGGATGAGCTGCAGGGCATGTAGGGTCAGATGGGTGCAGACGTGGCCGAACACGCTACGGGCCACCTGGCGCATCAAGTGGCTGGGCTGGGCCAAGAGGGATAGCAGGATCTCCACCAGCACCTCCACCCACGGCGGCTCCTGGGGGTCTGCAAGCACGGCAGGGGTGAGCCCGGGCAGGGTGCCAGTGACCCATGCTCATCACCCCCCACACCCCCCACCAGGGACGACGACCCACTGGTGGCCTTGGAGCAGGTCTGAGCGCCCCATGCTGGGTCCTACTGTCTGCCCATCACCCGCCCCCGCCCCAGGGACGACGACCCACTGGTGGCCTTGGAGCGGGTCCGGCGGGTCTTCTCCCCCAGGCTCTTCTTGATGCAGGTCTGGATGTCGCCCAGGAGGTCACAGCTTTCTGCGGGGGACTACGTGGGACAGGACAGAAATCAGGGGCCAGGCCCCGTGCCCAGCCTTTGCTCAGCTGGGAGAGGGAGTGACCAAGAGGGAGGAGCTGGTATCAAGGCCCCAAAGACTCCAGACTGTCCTGGCCAGTCCCCCTCACAATCTAGAGCAGAGGGCTACAGCCAGACCCCAGGGGCAGCCCAAGAGCTGATGACCTAACATCCAGACACACAGTCTGTGAGCCTCACGGAAGATGAAGCCCAACCTCCCCACCGGTGCCCAGGCTGGATCAGGATCACAGGGCACCAGCAGGTCCCAGACTCCTGATCTGCAGTTCTAGATTCTTCCACCACACCTGGCTCGACATCGTTACAAAAAGAACTAGAAATGACCAATTACAACAAATTTAATTTAAACTAACTTAAGTCTATCTTGGGCTTCCCTTGTGGCTCAGCTGGTAAAGAATCTGCCTGCAATGCGGGAGACCTAGGTTTGATCTCTGGGTTGGAAAGATCCCTGGGAGAAGGGAACGGCTACCCACTCTGGTATTCTGGCCTGGAGAATTCCATGGACTGTATAGTCCATGGGGTCACAAAGAGTCGAACACAACTGGGCAACTTTCACAGTCCTTTCAAGTCTATTTTGCTGAAGCATAAGACCAGACTCCAGCTACCAGCCAGTGAGTTGAAAATAACTGACCGCTAGTACCAAAAAGGCAGACTTTCCCTCCTTAATGTTGCAGGGCAGCTTCAATATTTGGGGTGGGGGTGGTGGAAGGAAGGCCAGAACAGGGGCTCAAAAGCCTCGGGCATCTCTGCCTCTAGCATCCTGGCTGTGGCCGGGTAGCTTTCATCCATGTCAAGCTCAGAGGTCCAGGGTCTGGGCAGCCCCTACTGGATGTCCAGTGCCAAGGACTGGAAGGGGCATGGTGACCAACTGTTCCCCACACTGCTTGTCCTCGAGCTGGGCTGAGTGCCCAAGGCGTGGAAGCAAAAACCTCAGCCGAGAGGCCAGAAGGGAGTCCTATCTCCTGAGACTACTGAAGACCTGAAGCAACCCACAAGAGCCTTGTACAACTTGAGAGGAAAACCTCCAGAGACCTGGGTTCACAGCCAGAGGAAACCACAAGGGTCAAAACAGCTGTCGGCACTAAGTTCCACACATGGTCAAAATTCCTTTGTGGAAAGAACAGAAAAGGAGATGGAGTGGGTTTTAGAGAACTGGTTATGAGAAGAGGTACCCATGACATGAGAAATATAGTTGATAGAACATAGAAGCCCATGGGAGGGCGGCACCAGAAAAACACACACTACCCTCAACTCACCACTGTAGATTCCAAACGTGCAAAAGCTAAACAGAAAAATCGTGGCTCCACTTCGAACTGACCACAGACAGACAGAAGAAGCATCCCCATTGGTTGATGGGTCTGCCCAGAACCAGGCCCTGTCCTCCTCGACATCCACCACCCCTGGCCAGTGAGGTAGTTTGGGGAGGTCCTATGAGATAGTAGAGTCAGAGCCCCATGTTTGAATCCCAGCCAAAAGCTGTGTGGCCTCGGGTAAGTTACTTGACCTCTGTGAGTCTATTATCCCACCTGTCAGAAACGTGTCTGCCTCCAATCTGTGGGTAATAACAACAAGGGACACTGCTCAGAAAGCTCAGGATAGAGAGTGTGTATTAGCTGCTCAGTTGTGTCTGATTTTGCAATCCCATGGTTGCAAACTCCTCTGCCAAACTCCTCTGTCCATGGAATTCTCCAGGCAAGAATACTGGAGTGGGTAGGCATTTCCTTCTCCAGGGGATCTTCCCGGCCCAGGGATTGAACCCGGGTCTTTCACACTGAAGGCAGACTCTTTATTGTCTGAGCCACGAGGGAAGCCCAGGATAGAGCTGGTGTCCAGTAAGTGAATGGAGTGGTTTTTCCCTTGGGCTGTACTTCCAACCAGGAGCAGTCAGCCTAGGAAACCTGTCACCTTCAGCTCCACAGAGCAGTTCTTGGCCCCCGCAGACCCTAGGTCTGTAAGCCCCCTCCACTTCAGGCCGCCTTACCTTGAAGAGGTGGATGCCCACCAGGAGTAGCAGGTGCTGGAAGGCAGTGGCCTTGGCCTCTGAAGAGAGGGTGTCCAATTCCTTCAGCGTCTTCAGCATCCTGGGCGAGATGAGCATGCTCTCAGGCCACCGCAGCCAGCGTCAGACCCCAGGGGATCCCACCCATGTGTCCAGTGTCAGACCCCGGGAGGTTCTACCCATGGGTGGCAACCACGCCCTCTCACCGGTCCCAGGCTTGGCGCTGCTGCGTGGTGAAGGCTGTCAGTGGAGCCACGTTACGGCTGTGATTCAGCAGCACGTCTGCGAACTGCACCAAGTGGTAGGTCCAGGGCCGCCCGTCTGCCGTCTGCTCCGGCGCCAGCCTGAACTGCGTGCTGAGGGTCTGCAGCAGACTGGTAGTGGTGGGGTAGGCGGGGGCGGTCAGGGTCATGGGCTGGGCTGGTACACACGGCCACCCTACTCCATCCCCACACTTTGAGCCCCTGGAACTCACTGGGCCTCAGATGCAGAGCTGGAGAGAGTGGCGCCCATCCTGCCTGAGGCTACCTCCCCGCCCACTCGTCCACCCTCAAGCCTCTCCCTGGCTGCCCGGTGCCCACCTGAAGAAAGCACTGCACACCACCTCCCGCGTCCGGCCATCCAAGGGGAGGGTGAAGTGCTGCTCGGACTCGGGGATCTGCGACGTGGGCTTCTTTGTCTCGAAGAACGAGTGGAAGAAACAAAACCTGGGGAGGGTGGGAGGATACCCGTGTGCCCTCGGTCAGTGCCACCATCCTGACCAGCCACTCTCGGGTGGCCTCACCGAGGGCCTGGGGCCAGGAGGCAATGACGACAGAGGGACGTTCCTCAGGCCTGGAGCCCCAGCAGAACAGAGCCCAGCCCGAACCGGGAGAGGACCAGCATCCCTCCCTTGGAACCAAAGATGCGAAGATGCGTGGCCTCGGCCAGGTCACCGCCACTCCTGCCCGTCTCAGGGCCGCCGTGAGGGTGAGTAGCAGCAGCAGTGTCGTCATTAAGGACCCCCAGACATCGATACACAAAGGCAGCGGGGGGATCGTTGAGCCAGCCTGAACCTTGGAGCTCCGCCCCGCCTGCCATACCCAGACTCCCTGGGGAATTTCCCCCAATCTCCTCCTGCCCAAGGGGCAAGGATGACTTGACCCTCAGGCTTTTGGCTCCAGGAGGGAACCACAGCAGGTCAGACATGAGGCCGCTGCACCGTGGAAGTCGGGGTTCAGGCACATCTCGGGACCGTACCTGGCCACCTCCTCGATCAGCGCCTCCTCCTTCTCTACGTGCAGATTGTCCACGATGCTGACCAGGCGAAGGATGATCCACTTCCGCAGCCGGAACACAGCTCGCTCAGGCCTGTGGGCAGGAGACAAGTCCCAGAAACCGCTTAGAGGTGGTGAAATGGGTGTCTCCTACCCTTGAGACGGGAAAATCAACCAAGGCTCCCCAACGCCCTGATCCCCAGCACAGGGCCACGTGTGAGGAAACTGAGGCCTTTAAGAGCAAAGGTGTGGCTTCTCTCTGGCCCGAGGAACCAAGGTATTTGGGAGGCAGGGTCCAGGCCTTTGGGCCCCACAGACCCACTCACCCATGGAACGAAGTGTCTTGGGTTTTCTTCTGGTTGTTGGTGCTGAAGTCCACCAAGGAGTCCAGGTCAGGCTGGAGGAACATGTCCCGCAGCCAGGCCACGTAGCCCTTGAGGGCGGTGGGACTCAGGAACTGCACGATCCGCCAGAAGGTGGGCACCACAGGGAGGCCCTGGTTGGTAATGGACGTGAAGGCCACTACCAGGGCCAGCTGCCGCTCGGGGTCGCCCCGGCAGCCTTCCAGGAAGGCCCCCACGTACTCGTTCATCTCCGGGGCAAACTTGAACTGCTTTGGGAGCTGCGAGAGTCGGGCACAGCGCTGGGGTCACCAGCCAGGAGGGGTCCAACACACCCCCAGCCTTTTCCACAACAGGTTCCCTGGGGCCTAGGAAGTCCCCTCCCTTGTACCCAGCTGGGTCGCCCAGGAGCCCCCACGTTTAGTCTTTGGGACAATCTTTGTCCTAGCACCTCTAATTGTTTTGCAGATGAAGAAAAATGAAGCATAAGAAAGCTTGGAAGCAACTTCTGAGGATCACAGGACTAAAACTGGCGGAGCTGGGACTCGGCCCCAGTCCATCTGGTCCCCCAGCCCGTGGAGCTCTTAACCCCTGCGCTGTACTCTGAGCCTGTCCTTCACTCGGAAGAGGGGAATGGCAGCTCTCCAAAGCTGGCAGTAAAGACAGAATGAGCTAGAAACAAACCCAGCAGCACTTCCTGCACACCAGGCACTACTTTAAGCGCCTGTGGATATTAGCCTGATTATCCTCACAACAACTCTAAGGAAGGTCCTGCTCCTTGGCTCATGGACAAGCAGGAGCAGGCACAGAGAAAGGAAGCGACCTATGGAAGGTCACACAGCTAGCGGCGGCGGAGTCAGGACAGGAACCCAGCAGTCTGGTCCCAGGTTCCCTGATCTTAACTGCTACTCGATTCCCGTCGAGCACTTAGCTTAGTGTGCGGCATGTGGGCGTACTCAAAGCAGCACTGGTGGGTAGTATTCCTGTAACACCAGCTTGGGGTGGAGGGGGTTCTGGACAGATTGCTGGCTGTACAAGCCTGGGCTGAGCGGCCTGGGGGCAGAAGGGCTGCCCCTGCCACTCTCGGTTCATAGGGGAAGATGAAGGGGTGGGGGACACCCAGGTCCCCAGCCCCTCCTCCCAGGGGCAGCTGTGTTTGCCCATCCCAGGCAGGACCACTGACACCAAGAACCACCCTCTTTTCTGGAAGCTGGCTGATCCCTTCCCACCTCTTGGCAGGAAGCAGCCCAGTCACCTGGCCCTTTCCGGCAGGGTTGGGCCGCAGGGGCAGTGCTCACCTTAGCGGTGACCATGTGCTCCCCATAATGTCGGATCAGGTCCCCTTGCATCACCAGCTGCAGCTGCTCCTTGGACAGCAGGGGCAGGGCTGCACCCAGCAGGCGGAAGCACAGGTAGCTGGGGGCACACGACAAGGCCTGGTCAGAGCCCTCGGCCCTAGCCCAGCCCTGCTCATCAAACGGGGGAGGGGGGATCACACGACAAGGCCTGGTCAGAGCCCTCGGCCCTAGCCCAGCCCTGCTCATCAAACGGGGGAGGGGGGATGGGAAGCAGGGAGAGGTCAAGTGCCCACGCACCTGGCCGGCCAGAACTGCTTCTTCAGGAGCCCCTGCTCCACAACCTCCTTCCAGAACCATGGGAACTTGTCCTCCCGGAGCGCCAGGCGGAGCAGGTCCAGAGCCACGGTGGGCAGCTTGCGTTCCTTCTTTACAGAGTTGGCCACCGTCTTCAGCACAGTCACCAGCCTGCAGAGGTGGGGGGTGGGGGTGAAGAAGACTCAGGGGGCATTCCCCAGCAAACAAGGGCCAGGCATCTAGGGCCACATGGACCCCCAACCCTGGGTCATGGTGCAAACCTGTGGATGGAGAGCCCACCTGCCCACCGCCCTCACACCTGGGGATGTTCTCGTCCGAGAACAGGTTGACCGGTCCCATCAGTTTCTCCAGCTTCTCGGGCACCTTCTGCTGGGCCAAGAGGAAGAGCTCCAGGTGCTCAGGGGAGCCGAGCACTGAATTCAAGTCAGGCTTGAGGACCTTGGGCAGGATCTCGTGCAGCGCGGCCTCCGGGACCTGGCATGGAGAGAGAGGTTGGGGGTGTGGAGGGCGCCCTCACGGCATCCTTTGTCTGTCCTGCTGTGAGGTGAGCTCTTTGGGCCCTGTTCTACCTCCCAGGCTCCCCCAAGGCCCCTGGCACAGCAACAGCCTGAGAAGGGATAGTCACAATCCACCTTGTCAGGCAACAGAATCACCAGAGGGGATTTCTTAAAAAGCTCAAATTCCCAAGTCCTTGGAAACTGGGTTTAAATAAGCACCCCACTGATGCTAACTAGCCCAGGACCACCCTTTTAATTATTCCTCTTTTGGGTTTTACAGGGCTAGCCTTTTTTTTTTTTTTTTTTTAAACAAGGAGTCCCCAGTGAAGAGCTGGGATTTCAATTCAGGTCCTTCCAGCTCTGTGGCCAGGGCTATGCAGAAAGCCTTGGCCTGGGATGTGCCAGTCCCTGGCTTTTTCACCACAGCAAGGATTCTAGGTACTAGCCCACCTCCACTTCCCAAGTAGGGCAGTGGGGACCCCGAGGGGCCAGCTCTGCCCAAAACAACAATGGCCAACATGTGTAACCCACTGGGCACACGTCAGGCACTGTTCTACAAATGCATAGTCCAGTACGGAAGCCACTGGTCACATGTGGACACTGAGCATGTAAAATGTGCTGTTCTGCACAGAGATATGCCAGAGAGTATGAAATATACTGGATTTTGGAGACTTACCACAATAAAGAATGTAAAAAATCTCCATAGATTTTTTGATACTGACTGCACATGAAAATACTTTAGATGTTAGGCTAAACCATGTTATTAAACCACATCCCTTTTCCTTCTTACTTTTTAAGGAAAGTTACTACAAAACATCATGTTCCATACTTATGCTTCCGTGGGATGGTACTGCACTTCCATGCATTAACCTGTGTCTTCTTCATGCTCTTCTATGACGGGTGGTGTTAGTTACCCAAGGCTCCACAGCTGCTGAGCCCATACCTGAGAAAGGATGTCCACCAGGGCCTTCTGGGGCTGTTCCTGAAGGTGATTGTAATGCTGGCCAAGGGCCTGCAGCAGCTTCACTGACTTCATCAGTGCTTCTGAGTCCTGGTGGTCCCAGAGGCAGAGAGGGTATGAGCGGAGCGTGCCACTCTCCCCCACCACTCCAAGCCAGTCCACATACCCCCAGAACCCTCAAAGCTCTTACCTTCACTAGCCTGCCTGACTGAAAGAGGGCTAGCACCCCAAACAGGTTTCCAAAGAGGGCAGGTCTCATCATCCCCTAGAAAAGGATTCCAGGCACCCGTGAGAAGGACCCAAGCATTTCCCACCCTGGGGGACTGCTGATATCCCCGGGGCTGCTAACTCTCACCTTCTTAACCTTCTGCAGGTCATGTTTCTCCTGTATTTGCTGCAGGATGCTGCCCAAGGGGATGTCTTCGAAAGACTGTAATAGCTGCCAGGAGGAAGAGAGAGGCTCAGGGGGAGTGGCCCTGCCACATCCCGACAGACGTCAATCTCTTTCTATTTCTTCCTTCAACTTCTGCCCTTGGGAGCAGGCCTTGGGCCCCTGCTCCCGCCCCAAAGATGCCTCTGAAGCTGCCTACCCGCCTCTGAGCAGTGCTGATGATGGAACACAGTTGTGAATGGAGCGGACCCCTGTCTCCCTGTCCCATGTGTAGCTGGGGTGCTTTGGCCACTAGACTGTGATTCCCAAACACGCTGTCCCCACAGCCAGCTCTGAGCTCCCGCTAGACTGGTCTTCAAGGACTGGGTCTCTAGAGGCCTTCCATTTGTCCAAGCTCCTTAGATATGGCTTATAATTAGCTGTGTGCCCCTTGGGAGAAGAGGGTCCTGAACCCTGAAGAGGTAAGAGAATTCACCCCAGAGCTTAGCACCGCCAGTACATGTACCTCGGAGGCTGGTCAACCCAGGTACCCAAAAGCAGCCTCAACCTCCCTCTCTCTGCCTGCCTGGGCTTCTCTGCACAAAGGCCTTGCTTACACAATTTTCTCCGCATCCACGTGGGCACACCTCCCATCGGCTCGCCTGAGATGCTACCCCTACTTGTCAGTCCTCACTTCCCTTGCAGCGGGGACATCTGCTCTGCTCACTCACTCCCCCACCGTTCTGACCAGCACAGGTGGACACCTTCCAGGGGCCACCACCTCACCTGTGCCAGGGCCAAACTGTAGCAGGGCCGGGCTGCTTCTCGTCCACCCCCGAGCCCAGTGATTAGGCGCTTCAGGGCGTACTTCATCTCGGAAGATCCCTAAGGAACCAAACACATCCCCAGGTGGACCAGTGAGAAGGGTGGTCTGGCACCCGCCCATGCCCACTCCTCGGCGCGCGCTCACTTGGGGCGTCCAGGTTCGCGACCACGTGACCCCAAGCCCGCCGCTACTTGCCGGGATCTCTGCTGCTCCTGCCCCAGGTCCCGCCACCATACCTTCGGCTTTGCACGCAGATACTCCAGCAGCTTCTCTGTGGCCTCAAGCCGCGTCTCCTGCTGAGGCTTCGCAATGTCCCAGAAGAAGTCCAAAAACTCGCGGCTGTGCTTGAGCAGGCCATGGCGGTCGGCAGGCCGGACGCCGCTCTTCTGGGCCTCTCCCGGAGCCAGAGGCTCGGTGACTTCCATACTCCCCGGCTCCGCCATGCTCGTCGAACACGTGGGCTCGGAAGACAGCCTCTTCCAGGTCAGGTCGGGGCGCATGCGCAATGAATTGGGT
>NW_011494821.1:2162793-2166478 GCF_000754665.1 Bison bison bison | reverse complement strand
CAGGGGTTCGGAGTTCGTCCTGATTGTGATAGGAAATCACCGGAGGGTTTTATGCAGACACAAGCCTTGGTTCTATTTAACTCCCCCGACGCCCCCCGCCTTGTGGGATTTTATTTCCCAGACCAGGGATGGGTCAGGGATGGAACCTCGGCCCTCCGCAGTGAGAGAGCCGAGTCCTAACCACGGTACCTCTAGTGAAGTGAAGTGTTAGCGACCCCATGGACTGTAGCCCGCCAGGCTTCTCTGTCCACGGGATTATCCAGGCAAGAATACTGGAGTGGGTTGCCATTTCGTTCTCCACGGGATATTCCCGACCTGGGGATTGAACATCGCGGGCAGATTCTTTACCGACTGAACCATCAGGGAAGCCCCAGGGAATTCCCCTATTTACACATTTAATAGATTATTCTGCTGCTGTGTGGAGGATGAATTGAAGGAGAGCAGAGGTAGAAGCAGGAATACCAGCTGGATTGAACCAAGTGCTGAGAAAATTTCAGCTAATCTGGAACAGGTGGGAGGTGACAGAAGCTAGAGGGATGCTAGGCTTGGGGCTAACATAAGTGGGTAGACTGTGGTACCATTTGGGCTGGGGGAAGAATTCTTTGTCCTGGAGGTGGGGGGCCAGCAGTGAGAGGGAGGTGGTGGGACTGAGTTCTAGTAAATCAGAGATACATTCATTTTACAATGTGGGGCAGGAGTGCTAACGGCCACCCGTTTCTTGGTTTGAGAACTGACCTGTGGAGGATTGTAGTTCAGAGAGAACCCAGCCCTCTTGGAGGTGGGGAGGTGAGGGCCAACCCGGCCTTGAAACCACACATCCAGCTCCAGCCCCCTTTGTTCCCCCTTGGGACACCTCCTACTCACTGTCTCAAACCCCTTCCTTGCTCTATCAGTTTCAGAAAGTGAGAACTGGTTTCCCTTGTATGTGAGCTGCCCCAGGAGGCAGGGGAGTAGAGCAGTGAGGAGCAGAAAGACACTAGCCTGGCTCTGCATCCCTGGGTGGCAGTCTCCTGTGTTCCCTGTGGTCGGAGCCCAGACGCCTCAAAGGCTGATGTGAAATTAACCAAGAAGTGAGAGTGGCACATGGCATCTAGGAGACTTGATCTTTATTTTGTTTCCAGCCTGGTTGAGGGAGATCAGTGGAGTGTGGCCTGGAGGGGAGCACGGAGGTTCCAGCATGCCCCCAGGATCTGCCTGCTCTGCCCAGGGACCCAGAGCTTTGGCAGGGGTATGGCTTTCTTCCACCTGTCCTTCCCAGAGCTGGATCTGAACTCAAGGCTGTCTCCAGGTTCCTGGTGTTCTTTCTTCATTATCCTCAGATTCTTTAGCTAAAGAAAGAGCCGGAACTCAAGTCCAGACGACATATCAGGCCGGAAGTGAGCCAGCGGCGGGCACATAATGGACGCACACTCTATGCACACCATTGCTGCTGGGCTCTCTACCCCTGCCTCCAGGGGGCAGACCCCTGAGACTCCCTATCTGTCCACCCTTGCAGACACTGCCCCACCTTAAACCCCCTGGAAGGGGCAACAGCCACTGGGGACACTGGAGACATGGGCGTGCTCCATGTGGGCTGCCACCTGGAGCAGGGTCCCCTGGCCACAAGCTCTGGGGCTCTCTGTTGGTCCTTGCTGGTCTGGGGTTTGGGGCCTGGCCAGGTGGCTGAGCAGAGCGTGAGTCATGACTCTGACAGCTGCAGGGGTCCCTGAAGCCACCAGCCCCAACACATCGACCTCTGTGTCATCTGAGATGTCACGAAAGATGAGGGGACAGGCCCAGGCACCAGCTGCAGACTCAGCCACCAGGTTGCTGAGTAGAACTCCGGTGCTTGGGGACAGGTGTCCAGAGCCGAAGGAGCTGTTGAGCGAGGAGGTGAGAAGGAGGACGGAGCCGCTGCTGTCCACGGTGGCCAGGACACTGCTCCTGGGGGCTGCAGCAGCTTGCGGGAGTGCTGGGCAGGGTGCAGGGCTGGGCCCTGCAGACTGTAGAGATGCTTCCAGCAGCTCCAGCAGTTCTGGGCCAGCTGAGGGGCTGGGGGTGGTGAACAGGATGCCCTGGGGCACAGGTAGCTGCAGGGCTGGCTCCAAGGTGGGCCTGGGCCCGACTGAGGGGCCCTCCAACCCCAGGTCTTCGGCCAGCAGACTCAGCAGGGCGTCCCCAGAGAGGTCTGGGGTGGGGGCCAGTGAGGCCTTGTGGAGCACAGCTGCCAGCTTGGTGTTGGTGACTCGAGTCCCGGGGCCCAGGGGTGTCCCGTTAGCATGGCAAAGTAGTGGACAGAGGCCCGTGGTGTCCTGGGCTGCCAGGGCGCTGGCCAGGGATGTGTCCACCAGAAAGCCCTTTTGAGCCAGTGAGATGGGGCCCACCAGCAGGTGTGGCCAGGGCAGGCGGCCGAAATGAGTGTGCAGCATGTGGAGGGCGGGCAGAGCTGAGGGCAGCCCCAGGCCGGGGGCCAGGGTCTGGGCTGGGCCCGATGTCAGGGCAGTGGAGTTGCCCGAGGAGCTATTGTGGAAGAGGCCCCAGTACGTGGCACCTGGGAGGAGACAAAGGGGTCACACAGGGGTCAGGGGCACTCGGTAGTCCCAGGTGAAGGGTCAATGACTTAGCCTGCGGTTAGTGGTTACTGACCAGGCCTGGAGACGGGATCAGTAACCAGGCCTGGGGTCAAGATCACACTGATCTGGGATCAAGGGTCACAACCTAGGGGTGGGGCTACTGCCCAAGTCCTAGGTCCTGCTCACCAGCCAGCCTTGAGGTCAGGGCTTCTGACTGCCCGAGTTCCAGGTCACTGCTGAGGCCCAGGGTTGGGGTCGCTGTCTGGGGTTGTGGGTTACTGACCTAGCCCTGTGGTGTGAGGATGGACCACTGCCAGACACAAGGCTGCTCCAACTCCAGCATCCACGATGTTGCCCCCAGCAACAAACAGCTCTCGACCCAGGCGGGAGCACTCAGCTGCAGTGAAAGAGGGGGCTGTCTTGAGGTGGGGAGCTGGGGCCAGTGATGCCCCCCCCCTTCTTCCCCTGAACTACTCCTCGCACTGACCTGCTGGGCTGATGATGGCGCCGTGGTGGTACACGCCAGGCCTGTGGGAGTGCCCGCTGGCTGGAGGGGCCCCAGAGCCCAAGGCTCCTGGAGAGGCACCGCTGCTGCAGAGTTGCCTCACGGCCAGGGAGAAGCCAACGGCCAGCAACAGCAGGGCGGCCACCAGTTGGGCCCAGGCCCCGGGCAGACGGCCAGCCTTGTTCCTGCAGACAGCGATGTCCTAAGCCAGGGCCAGGCAGGAGGACACCCACGAACTCCCGGAGAACCCAGGGACTAATTCCCAAAAGGTTTGGTCTTGCTTGCAGGAGGAGAAGTTTGCCAAGGAGAAAGGGTCTCCTGGCAGAAGACACAGCCTTGTGAATGGAGACATGGAGACAGGAGGGAGCTTGGGGAAGGTCTCTGGAGAAGAAGGGGTTGGACAGGTAGGGTCCAGCCGGTCTGGAGGGATGCCTGAGCGGGGCTTGACAGACTCCAGGAGCCGAGCCCGGCCAGGTGTAGCCAGAACCAACCTGCCCGGCAGGTGCCTCCTGCACCAGGGGGTGGGGGCTGGGAGCCTTTGGCAGAATAGCCAGCAGGGCTGACTTAGTACAAATGTCCCTTCAGTCGCACGACCTTGGAATGACTGGTACTGGCCAGGCCTGGGGCT
>NW_011494821.1:2161527-2162652 GCF_000754665.1 Bison bison bison | reverse complement strand
CTCCTCCTCTTCCTCCTCGGACTCCAGGCTCGGCTCCCAGACCCGCAGCTTCTGGTAGAGCACAGGCCCTGCTTCGGGTTCCATGGTCCCACGGTGCCTGCCCTCCTGCCTGCCGGTCTTCCAGGCTGAGTCTCAGGAGGCTCTGCCCGGGCTGGTGGGTGGGAGGTGGAGGAGCCCTGGGGAAGGGTGGTGTGGAATCTAGAACAGGTCTGGGCAGGGCACGGGGCCAGGGAGGCTGTGTGTGAGCCTGCCCCATTACGGCACAGGGCCTGAGGGGCTCTCGTGGCAGGGGACCTGGTTTAGGGGATGCAGGGGATGCAGGGGAGGCCCCTGATCCTGGGGCCACAGCCACAGGCCCTGAGACTCAGGACATCTGTGGTCCCTCCCTTTAGGAGGAAAGAAAGTGAAAGTCACTCTGTTATGTCCAACTCTGTGACGTCATGGACTATACAGTCCATGGAATTCTTCAGGCCAGAATACTGGACTGGGTAGCTGTTCCCTTCTCTAGGGGATCTTCCCAACCCAGAGATTGAACCCAGGTCTCCTGCATTGCAGGTGGATTCTTTACCAGCTGAGCCACTGGGGAAGCCCCCCTTTAGGGAGTGCAACCTCTAAATCTCTCCTGTTCAGGCTCTAATCTAGGGACAGGGGTGAGAGAGGACGGCAGTACATTGACTTGGATCAGGGCTCAGCATGTGACTAGGTTCCAGTATGGCGGGTGTCTGGTCTCTGACTGGGGTCAAGGCTCAGCCTGAGGCTACTCCAGGGATCTGGGCTTCCCTATTTGGGGAAGCCCCTTGGGTGGTGAAGGTATCAATACCTCCCTGGGCATGTCATGAACATCTTGTCCAGCAGGTGGCGCCATAAACCTCTTGGGGAGCCCCAGCCTGGAAACCTGGTGTCCCAGACTCCTTCACTCTGGGGTTCACGTCAAGGAGATGTTTTCTGGCAAAGTTATGTAACTCCAAAGAGTGCTGCAGTCTCTTTCCTTTTCCAGTCATCTCTCTCCTAACCACGCTCTACTATGAGGGCCTCAAACCCCAAACCGTCTGCCATACACTCTCAGCAGACTACCTGTCCTTCTTCACATAACAAATCAAAGCTAACACAAAGACCAGCCCCCCC
>NW_011494821.1:2134153-2161427 GCF_000754665.1 Bison bison bison | reverse complement strand
CCCCGCCCATATCAACCCACAACTACAAACCCACCTTGACGGTTCTCTGCCTGGTTCTGGCCCCGAGCCCTCCCACTTCCTGCCTCTTGCTTCCCCAGGGAGCTCACTCTCTCACTGACCCTTTCTCTCCTGTAGTTTCACATCTTCTCTAGGGGTTCCTTCTCAACATTTAAACAGGGTCCAGCCTCCAGAAATTCCCTCTGCTAGGTACGTGCCCAACAGTCACGAACTAGAATGTTCATAAGTGCACGAATTGGAACAGTCTCATATTTGAAAGGTCATACATCCATTATCAGGAGAGTGAGTGGTGTGGTCACGTAGGAGAGTACTCTGCAGTGGTGAGAATGAGGGCTCTACAGTTGTATGCGATCATATAGATGGATCTTACAGGCACACGAGGACTGGAAGAAGCCAGAGGAGAAAGAGAACACCATATTTGTTTCTGGTGTGGTGGTTTAAAGACCCTTGGCAGGGGAGGAGGGGGAGGTTGCCTGTCCGCCTTGTCTTTTGGGCTTCCCTGGTGGCTCAGCTGGTAAAGAATCTGCCTGCAGTGCGGGAGACCTGGGTTTGATCCCTGGGTTGGGAAGATCCCCTGGAGAAGGGACCAACTAACCACTCTAGTATTCTGGCGTGGAGAATTCCATGGACTGTATAGTCCATGGGCTTGCAAAGAGTCGGACACGACTAAGCAATTTCCACGTGTAAATTCCAAGAACAGGTGAAACCAGCCTCTGCCGCTACCAGTCAGCAGGGGGCGGCAGAGGGGCGTCTGGCATGCTTGGTGACGCTCTTGTTTCTCCGTCTGAAGTTGGTTACCTGGGTTCATGATGGTGAACGTGCATCTAGCTGTATCTGTGACATGTGCACTTTCCTGGAGGTATATTGCATTCCAACAAAAAGCTTTGAGAAAGCTTGAGTATTTTCTACACTAGAGTCACAGCCACAGAAATCATCTTTTCATCTCATTTGACTCTCCAGCCACTCCTCTTT
The DNA here is from genome assembly GCF_000754665.1 of Bison bison bison. Classification (NCBI taxonomy): domain Eukaryota; kingdom Metazoa; phylum Chordata; class Mammalia; order Artiodactyla; family Bovidae; genus Bison; species Bison bison. The sequence goes on along the minus strand of NW_011494821.1, from coordinate 2,160,437 downwards.
CTCTCAGACTCTTCATGAGCAGGTGGAGTGGTTCTCTAACTGGTGTGTTGGGAGTTAGCGCTTCCCAGGTGGCGCTAGAGGTGAAGAACCTGCCTGCCAATGCAGGAGATGTGAGAGACGAGAGTTCGATCCCCGGGTTGGGAAGATCCCCTGGAGGAGGGCATGGCTACTCACTCCAGGATTCTTGCCTGCAGAATCCCATGGACAGAGGAGCCTGGTGGGCTACAGTCCATGGGGTCGCAAAGAGTCAGACATGACTGAAGAGACTTAGTACGCACAGATAGGGGTTTGTTAAATCCTGATTGCCTGGCTCCATTCCCAGAAGTTCTGATTTTGTAGGTCTGAGGTAGGGACCAGAAATTTGCCTTCTGAACTCCCGGGTGATGCTGCCACCACCAGTCCTGAAATGAACACCAATCTACAAAAAATATATACACCTGCTGTCACCACTTCCTATCTACCTACCACCAACACCCTGCTACCCACTATAAGCTGGTTTCCACCCCCAACCCGCCAGAGAAACCTTCAGTTTCTAGGTTTTGTGATTTCTTGGACCAATAACCTATCAACCAGCTGGAGATACCAGCATAGGGTGGCCAGATTTTTATTTTGCCAAGGGTTGAGTGAGGGGGTCACGATTATGATCTGAGCTCATTTTATAAAATAATTTCACTTCCTGTTAATACAATGTGGGGAGGTTGTAAGGTCAGAATGAAAGTGGGTCCTTCCTTCCTAAGGAAAGGCAGCTGGGAACCCTGTGTATCTACCGCCCCGTCCTCAGCCTGGCCTCTGGGCTGCTGGCACAGGCTCCCTTCACCCAGCCGACATTCTTTGGCGCCTGTCCAGCCAATCTTCCTCTGTCCTTAGAACTATGCCCTGGCAAACTCTTTGGGACCAAGAACTCCACTGACTGGGTCTGGGGGACCTTTCCTGGGTGGTCTTTATCACTTCCACAGCTCTGGGCCTGGACAGCACGGCCCACACCCCCAGAGATGCTTATTAGCTAAGCTTCAAGTAGATGCCAGACAGGCTCTGGGGATGAATGGAGGTCAGGCCAATGGGTAAATGATGCCAATCATTTCCCTGGGAGTTGGGAGTGGAACTAGCTTTTGGAAACCAGAGTTTGGTCCAGTTTCTGCCACTGCCTGGCTATGTGACTGCAGGCAAGTCGTTTAACCTCTGGGTGTCTTGACTCTACTTCTGTAAATAGGATCCTCTGTGGGTCTGTCCTCCCAGGATTGTCATGAGGATTCGACAAGGAAGTACATTTAAAGCATTTAGGCCAGTGCCTGGTACCCAGTAGACTTCAGTTCCTAGGACTTCTCTGGCGGTCCAGTGGTTAAGACTTCGCTGCCCAATGCAGAGGGGCATAGGTCCAACCCCTGGTTGGGGAACTAAGATCCCACGTGTGGTGCAGTGAGGCCAGAAAATTAAAACAAAAACATGAGTCCCTTCCTCTCTGTTCTATGGGCCTCTGTTGGGCTGTAGTCTGCCAATCTGCAGGCCTCATAATTGCCCAGCCATGAGACCAAAGAAAGAACCCAGAGATGGCAACAGAAACATCACTGATTTAGGTAGGGAATCTTATAAGTCCAAAGCAAAGTCCTGGAGCTGCACCCTACCGTGGACACCAGATGGGAGGCAGAACATGGCAACAGTCTTCACTACTCAAGGAAGAAGGTGGCTACCATTTATAGGGGAAATTGACGTCAGGTTGGCTCATCAGTTAACCAGGGAAACCAGTGGAAACCAGTGGGGCAAGAACGTTATGATTAAGAGGACTGGATAGTCATGTGATTAGGGTGTAGGTGAGGCAGAGACCAGACGAGCAGAGGATGTATGGAGAACAAGAGAAGAGTCTTCTTGAGTGGCCTGACCATTGAGGCCACATCAATCTATAGTGCTAAAATGATACGGATAAGCTTTACTTCTTCAACTATACATACACACATGCACACACTCACACACACACCAGATGCCTCTAAGTGTGAAGTGTAGGACTATAGATTCACTCATGCCTTCATCATTTATTTTTTAAATTAAAGTATAGATGACTTACAATATTATATCCGTTTCAGGTGTACCATACAGTGATTCAATATTTTTAGTCATACTGCATTTAAAGTTATTGCAATGACTATATTGACGACTTCATTCTCTTATCCTAATAGTTCTCAACTTCATCCTAACGGTTCTATGCATTAGAATCACCTGTAAGCTTAAAAATAATACCCAGGCAGGCCAATTCAATAAATCAAAATCTTTAGGTTGGCGATTCATCAGTTTTTAAAAGCTTCCCAGGTGTTTTTAAAAGCTTTCCAGGTGTTTTCAATGTACAGCCAAGGTTGAGAACCTCTGTCTGATCTAGCCTGCTAGTTCAGGGATTTCTACAACTAGAAAAATGTCCAGTGATCAAAAGAAGTATATATACCAACGTGCTAATCCCTTCCCGTCCCCAGTCCCACATCAATGGAGTCAGCATCCCTGGAAGTGAGCTCGTCATCAGGATAGCTTTTCAGGCTCCCCAGGTGGGCTTCCCTGGTGGTCCAGTGGTTGCGTGTCCACCTTGCAATGAAGGGGACTGCGGTTTCCTTCCTGGTTTGGGAAGATCCCACATGCCATGGAGCAACTGGGCCTGAGTGTCAAAACCACTGAAGCCTGCGTGCTGCCGGCCCGCGAGCCGCAACTACTGATGCCTGAAGCCTGTGCGCCAAGAACTCGCGCTCCGCCTCCACGAGAAGCCTGAGCCCTGCAACCAGAGCGCAGCCCCAGCTGGCCGGAACTAGAGAAAGCCTGCGCGCAGCAACAAAGACCCAGTGCAGACAAAGCCTAGTTAAATAAACGAAAATTTTAAAAGAGATTCTTAAAAAAAAAAAAAAAGCTCCCTAGTAGAGTCTAATGGGGGGTCAGATTTGAGAACTGCTTCTTCTACTAATAGGCGTATTTATCAGGCGTTCACTGGGTGCCTCTTCTGCTGAGAGAGGGCAGTGAGGAGCCTGGAAACAGCCAACGGTGGGTTGTCCTCCAGCACTCCTGGCTGCTCCTACAAAAGGGGCAAGGAAGGCTATGGGCCCAACAGCCAGCTTTTTTCCAGTCCCCTCTAGCTGACTTTCCTGCTCACCATCTCTGGCTCAGACCTGCCGTGAGTGTGCATATTCATGCATGCATGACCTTATAATTGGACCCTGGAACATACTGAGATTCGACTCTAATTATAAACTTGGAGGCAATGAAGTGTGGTAGGAGTGAAAGAATTGGCTTTTCCTTGCAAAATGACTGGGATATAATCAGAATATTGGTATTTAAAAAATTACAAAAATCAGCCCAAGTGATTCCAGTTGCAGATGGCACCAAAAAGGGTTTTTGAGCAAGTCAGGAACAGCCTCAATAGATAGTGTGCATGTGCTCAGTCACATCCTACTCGGCAACCCCATGGACTGTAGCTGCCAGGCTCCTCTGTCCATGGGATCTTCCAGGCAAGAATACTGGAGTGGGTTGCTATTTCCTACTCCAGGGGATCTTCCTGACCCAGGGATCAAACCTGCGTGTCCTGCGTTTCCTGCATTGTCAGGTGGATTCTTTACCACTGGGCCACCCAGAGGAGGCAATATTAGAATGGGTGAGCCTAGCCCACTTGTGTGCCCCTTTCCATAGGGGAAAATTTCATCTTAGAGCCAGAAATCGAACTGGGGAACTTCAGCTCCAGTAAGAAGTCATTATGTGGTCAATGTGTTTTCTGAATATTTCTAATCAGAAGGCCTGAGTCAGGAAGCACCTCTGTTGTCCCCTTCCTGGCAGCATCTAGTTCTGTAATTAACTAGATTGAACTGCTTTAATCTCTGTAAAGTGTCCCAAGTTGCCTGTGGGTGCCAGTCTTCTCCTGCTGCTGAGAGCCTCATTCATCTTTGATGTTACTTCCGGTAGTGGGTCTGTCAAGTTTTAGGCTGCCTCCTCTCTCTACTACATCTTCATAATGGCACCCAGATTTTTTCTACTGGAGAATTATTCCTCCCCACCCACATGATGTGTGGATGTGTGTTGATCGAGGAAAAAAACCCAGGACCACTAGATGGCAGTACACACAGTGAGCTGTATGGGAGGGACTCCAGGACAGGACTGCAGTCAGGACAGGCTCCCCACGGTGGAGCCCTCCTGGGGCCACCCCCAGTAAAGGAAGAGGGCAAGGGGCCTCCCCAGGGAGAAGGGACTCTGAGAGGGGATTTATGTGTCTAGATGAGTCCCTGGATCAGAGAATTCCAGAGAGCAGCGGGGGCTGGGGGCCTCTTACAGCTCTGGAGTTGGTCTTACCTATGGCCGGTAGATGCTGGGTGCAGTTTTACAGGGTGTGTAAATCAGGCAGGTGCTAAGAGGCTGCAAATATGCTTATTAGGGTTATAGCTAAAGCAACTGGGTGTGTATAAATTTGAGTGTGGCTCCGGGCTGGGTAGGAGTGGTGGCTTTCGAGCTAACAGATCCCAGCCTGCTGTGAAGTCAACACCATAGGGGCCAAAACACAATACAAGGCATCTATAGCATAAAGAATCTACCTGGGAAGCAGGAGACACCCTGCAATGCTGGAGACCCGGGTCCAATCCCTGGGTCGGGAAGATCCCCTGGAGAAGGAAATGGCAATCCACTCCAGTATTCTTGCCTGGAGAATCCCACGGGCAGAGGAACCTGGCGGGCTACAGTCCATGGGGTCTCAAGAGGCGGACACAACTTAGTGGCTGAACCGCCATAACCCTTTTATATGACAGCCTAATAGTATCAAGTGACTGCCTCCCCGCTATCTCTCTCACTCCAGGAGGGGAGCAAGCAGATCTTTCCTCAACCCACCCTGCTGGTAATATAGCCAAGGCTCCATGTTTTCTGGGGTTAACAGTTGAGAGAGATAGAGACACACAGAGAGAAACTAAAACCCTATACTAGCTGAAACTGCCTGGAGCCAAGTGTGGGAGCGCTGCGGGAGCTCTCTCTTCTTCCTCTTGGTGCAGCAGCTTCTGTTTTCCCTCTCGTTGCAAACTGGCTGTTTCCCATCCATGTGAGAGACAGCAGCTGTCACTCACCCTCCAAAGCCTACATCTCCTCTATCCGAGAGAGCAGCCGGATGGAACTGAAATCTCCCAGTGCCAAGTGCAAATTCCTGGGGAGCGGGGCTCACTCCTGACCCACCCAAGTGGGCCAGGGATTGGAGAGGAGCAGGGCTGGGCGGTGTAAACACGGTGGTTCTAGCTGAACCGTATAATCAAAGCCATGGTTTTTCCAGCAGCCATGTATGGATTGTTAGAGTTGGACCATAAAGAAGGCTGAGCGCCGAAGAATTGATGCTTGCTAATTGTGGTGCTAGAGGAGACTCTTGAGAGTCCCCTGGACAGCAAGGAGATCAAACCAGTCCATTCTAAAGGAAATTAACCCAGAATATTCCTTGGAAGGGCTGATGCTGAAGCTCCAGTACTTTGGCCACCTGATGAAAAGAGCTGACTCATTGGAAAAGACCCTGACGGTGGGGAAGTTTGAGGGCAGGAGGAGAAGGGGGCGACAAAGGATGAGATGGATGGCATCATTGACTCAATGGACATGAGTTTGAGCAAGCTCTTGGAGATAGTGAAGGACAGGAAAGCCTGGTGTTCATAGGGTCACAGAGTCACACACGACTTAGCGACGAACAATGATACCACCACCCAGTAGCTAAACCTTTGAGATTTCCCCAGAAGGTTCTGAGAAACAGAAGGAAATTTTCAGACAGAGTGATTTACTTCTGCCAGGGACTTAGCTCTCAGAGACCCAGCACGTTTCGCCCTACGCTGCTCACAAAATAATAGACCACAAGGCCTCAAATACAGAGAATTTTACTATGGTATCAGGAGACTGAGAGAACAGAGTGCGTGCCTGCTTGAGAAACAAGTGCTCCTTGACTTGGCTTGTAACTGATGGGCTAACCTCTCTGTTGATGTAATGCCATCCTTTCCTTAATTTTAATTCTTTCCTTAATTTTAATTCTCTCAATAAATTTGAGAGACACTAACTCCCATTAATGAGGCTTCGTACCTAATTGAGATGGTACACTTCAGTGCCAATCATGATTTAAGGAATGCGATGAGAAATAAATAGTTCATAAAGACATTGGCTGCTTCTGGGATTTTCAGAACGTGCTGAGGCCACAGTTCAATGAGGCTCAAACGAGGCCAGTATCTGGTGCTCCGTGATAATTATGTAATGATGTAATTTATGTGTAAAGGTAAACACAACCGTAGGTACGGATGGGAGTTCATTATTTGGGTCTGGCACTCTGTCCCTTCTCAGTTTTCCTGGATACACAATGATTGAGTTGGACTAGACACTTTTCAAAGTCTGCATTCACGGCTGCAGGGTTTATGCCTTGCAGGACACACTGATTTTTCAAGGACACGGGCCAAGATGAGAGAGATTAACATGGCATCTTACGATGTTGACTGTAGGCTCACGTGGAGAGGCTTCCTTACTTCTGTCCCACCTCCCAGCTTCTTGCTCCTTGAGGCAGAATATATACCAGCAGAGAACAGTGGTTAACAGTGGTTTAAAAACTTTTTTAAGTTGCACCATTCAGCCTATGGGATCTTAGTTCCCTGATCAGGAATCGAACCCATGCCCCCTGCAGGGGAAGCAAGCAGTCCCAACCACTGGATCGCCAGGGAAATCCCAATGTTCTTTTCTTAGCACATTCTGAGATAAGATAAGCATCTCTGAAAACTCAGCATCTACACTTCTTCTTTCTCCAATGTCCTATTGAAATTGCCTTTGGCAAAGTGTCATTAGTGGTTGCCTAACTGCCAAATCTAGATGATGCCTTTCCTTTCTTAGCTGACCCTGGAGTGTTTGACCCTCTGACCACCTTGAAACATTCTGTTTATCTGACTTCAGCATCCGTGATGCTATGCTTTCCTGGCTTCCTTCAGCCCCTCGGATGTTCTGTAAGAGGTCTCCTTGTTGGCCTGGTTCTTCACTGATCCGGGAAGTGCTGGGGCTTGCTGGGACTCAGGCCCGGACCGCTTCTTTGAGCTCTTCCAGCTCTGCTGCCTTCCTTGGCGTCCACCACCACCGCCTTTCTCCAGGGGTCTCCCAGCTTCTGGCCACAGGTGGATTTTTCTCTCGACCACAAGGTCCTCATTCTCAACGTGTGAGCTCATCACCTTCCCTCCCCTCCCCTACCCTCCTCCTCCCACAGTCCCTCTCGGCAGAAGGTGCCAGGATTCACCCTGCTACACACGCCAGAAACCAGAGAGCCATCCTCGGCTCCTTCCCCCCGGACCCTACCCCGTCCTGTATATCCAAAGCAGCCACCAAGCCCCAGAGCTCCCAGACTATCCGGGCTCCTTCCCTTCTCTGCCTGCTGCTCCCCGGACAGGCTCTGTATGGAGCCCCTGCCCAGGGGTTCTCTCACCCAATCTCCATGGGCCCTGGGAGGCAGGTATGCTTGGAGAACTTGAGCTGACTGACGTCTGTGTGGCTCCAGAACGCAAACCCTTAGCCACTGACTTGAATCTGTGTAAGAACGTAATTTTTTTTCTTTTACTGTTACTTGAGCATTAACAATAAAATAGTACAAATGATTACTAACTAGTCAGAAAACCAAGAGCAAACTCACACTCTATTCACATTCATCAGAGAAAATAAAAGCCGGAAACACTTTTCATGTGGCGGTGCTGGACAAACTGGGACCTGGGATCCTTTGCTTCAGTGCTTGCGCCTGGACACACCTCTTCTGGGGCAACAAGATACAAAGAAACCATATGGGACTAAAAATAACTGCGTTGCATGTGCAGCTGGGACAAATTCTGGACAAAAGATTAAAAAAAAAGAGACCAGAGAATGGAAACCCAAACCCAACTGCCACTTTTGAAGAGCCTGGAGCAAAAGCAGGATACTGAACATGTCCACTGCGCACATCACCTCCTAAGGGGTTGGCAAAACTCCTGAGCCACCCCTCCAGCCCGACCTGGGGACACCCCTACCCTCACCCATCATGAGGAACAGTTTGCTGTCCCCTCCACCTTTGGAAGCGAGCTTGTTTGTCTTTGCCCCCCCTGCTGCAGTAGAGACCCCAATAAAGCCTTGCCTGAATTTCTTGTTTGGCCTCTGGGGCCAATTTCTGTTGATTGCTGGGTATGCGTGCTCAGTCGTATCCAACTCCTTGTGACTCCATGGACTGTGACCCGCTAGGCTCCTCTGTCGATGGGATTTCCCAAGCAAGAAACCTGGAGTGGGTTGCCTTCTCCAGGGGATCTTCCTTACCCAGGGATCGAACCCACGCCTCTTTGCACCTACTCCTCCATTGGCAGGCAGGTTCTTTACCAGCTGAGGGATTGATTGGGGAAGGTCAAGAACCCTGGTCTTGTTAGGTCAGTTAGGTAACTGCACATTCAGGAAGGCCTGCTGGAAAAGCTTATCTCTTTACTTCTCTCCCTCCTTCCCAGACTGACAGTCTTGAGACTAAGTTTCCTGGGATCTGAACACCTGCCTAGTGCCCTCTAGCTGAAACCAGCTTGGCCTTGCTTGGGACTTGTTTTTGCTGCCTTGTGCCACAGCCCAAATCCCAATAAACCTTGCTTGAATTTCTCATCTGATCATCAATTTCTGTTGACTAAAGAGCCCAAGGACCCGAGTTGGTAAGACCATGAGCCCAGAAAGCAGCCACCTGGCTCACCCACTCCTCAACCCTTAACTTCCTAAGAGCAGAAGGGCCCCTTGGATCCTAGCCTTCCTCTTCATTTTGTTACTGACACAGGTTCTTGGACTCTTTAGCTGATAGAAATCAATAAGGAGCCAGACAAGATATTCAGGCAAGGCTTTACTGGGACTCTGACTCGAACTACAGCAGCAGGGAGTGAAAACAAGCCCCAGGTGTCCTTGCCCCTCCCCGAGGGGGCATGCAGGAGCTAGTTCCTTAAATGGGCTAACAACAGGGGCGGGTCTGTGCGTTGGGTCAGAGGGCTGACTCAGGGGGTCTGCCCAGGCCACTCGGTGGTGCCCCTGTGCAAGGATCACGTTCAGTACCCTGTTTTTGCTCCCAGCACCTCAGGAATGGCAGTTGGCCTGCGGCCTTTTTGTACATGAGGTTAGTTTTAGTCCCTCATAGTTTCTTTGTATTCTGTTGCTGGGGGAGATGTCCAGGTGCAAGCATTCCATTAGAGAGTCCCAGGTCCTAGTCTATCAGCTGATCTCAGTTTCAACTGAGCTCGGGCTTAGTTGCCCCTCAGCATGTGGGCCGAGAAGGCAATGGCCACCCACTCCAGTACTCTTGCCTGGAAAACCCCATGGATGGAGGAGCCTGGTAGGCTGCAGTCCATGGGGTCGCTAAGAGTCGGACATGACTGGGCGACTTCACTTTCACTTTTCACTTTCATGCATTGGAGGAAGAAATGGCAACCCACTCCAGTGTTCTTGCCTGGAGAATCCCAGGGACGGTGGGGCCTGGTGGGCTGCCGTCTATGGAGTCGCACAGAGTCGGACACGACTGAAGTGACTTAGCAGCAGCAGCATGTGGGAATCTTAGTTCCTTGACCAGGGATTGAACCCTTGTCTCCTGTGTTGGAAGGCAGATTCTTAACCACTGAACCACCTGGAGGAAGGCGGGGGCGGGAGGAAGAGGCCCAGAGAGATGCCCACAGGTGTCAGTAAGTCTGAAGGGGACTCCTCACCCAGGGTTTGCGCCACTCCCCTCTCCTCTCAGTTCCATATGACCTGAACATGCATCCTGCAGACCAATCAGGGACCTCAGTCAGCAATCACCATCTTATTTTCCAGGGAAAAGGAATCTTGAGAGCCAGGAGAAATATTCACCTTCTCCTGAGTAAGATGGGCATGGTCTGAACAGGGGAGCCAGCCCAGCTCCTCAACTGAAATAAATCTGAACTAAGATGCCTCGGACCCTTCCCCCAGGCCTGAGGTCCTATGATAGTATAAGAAGAGCCTAAGTCACAGAATTTAACCCTTGAACAACCACAGCACACCACCGGCAGCAGAATAGAGCCAGATCTGAGGCCCTGAGCAGGCCTGGAACCCAGCCGAGAGTTTTGGGTGGGATGCGTGGAAGTTCTGCCAACCTGGAAGGAGAGTTCTGTGCTCCTGTTTTAGGACACGGTTTAATGAGAAACGGCATAATGAGAATCCTCCATTCAGCAGACAGCCTCGGGATGGGAGCCCCCCGCCCACTCCCCGTGGTCATCCCCGTCCCGAGGCGGGATGGACTTTCTCATGGGCATACACAGCACCTCGTCGATGTAGATGGTGTTCTCCTTGATATGGATCTCCTCCTGCAGGGCCAACTGCCTGCGATTCAGGCCTTTCAACTCTACGTGAGCTTGGGCTAGTGTTTCCTTCAATCTAAAAGAGGAAGAATGTGAAGGAACAATGTAGGGCTTCATGTTACTGCTTCAGGGGGAAAAGTGTATTCGTCTATTTGGTGCTGGACTCAAATTGATGTGTCTGCTTCCTCTCTCCTCTTTAAGACAGAAATTTCCAATCGGTGGCCCTGGACCAGATTCACAAGGCAGACAAACCTGTGAACTTCCGACATTTAAAACTAGAATTTACCTAAACATCTGGATTTGGCCTTTAGAAAAATGTCAACATTGGGTCGGTGCCCTGCATGGCAGCAGTTGGTTGGAGTAGGTTCCTCTAGAAAGGAACCCCTAAACATGATAGATGCAAAGGGCAAAGGTCCTTATGCCCAGCTGGCTTCACCCATGATGACATTGCCTAGCCCTGCTCACAGTTCAGGGGTGTGTGTGTGTGTGTGTGTGTGTGTGTCAGGGGTTCTTGCTTGCTATGTGTGGGCTCTAGAGTGAGAAGGCTTTAGGCTCTAGAATGCTCAGGCTCAATAGTTGCTGTTCATGGGCTTAGTTGCCCTGTAGCATGTGGGATCTTAGCTCCCCGAATAGGGATCGAACCCTTGTCCCCTGCATTGGAAGGCAGATTCTTAGCCATTGGACCACCAGGGAAGGCCTCACAGTCCAGGTTTAAATGGAGCCCCAGTAGCCTTTTGCCTGAGTGGTTAAGTCACTTCAGTTGTGTCTGACTCTCTGCAACCCCATGGACTGTATTCTGTTAGGCTCCTCTGTCCGTGGGATTCTCCAGGCAAGAATACTGGCGTGAGTTGCCATGCCCTCCTCTAGGAGCTCTTTGCTTACCTTGCAACATTGTGGGTGATCTCATCGACCTCTTTGATCAGCCTGTACTGTGCAACATCTCGACACAGCTCCACGTTAGGCCGGTGTGTCCTGGTCTCCAGGCGTGTGTGAGCCACCTTGGCAGGCCCTTCTTGGTCGAGGATGGCTTTTTCAAGAACCACAATGTTCTTCTCCTGGGAGGCGATCTCTTCCATGACCTTACAAAAAGGGTTAGAGTAGGTGAGGCCAGGCTGTGTTCCTTAAAACTCAACAGCAGATGCTCTTAGGGGGTTAGGAAGAGGGGACCTCGGATTATCTACCGATGCAGGCCGCCTGAATAGGTCTGGTCTCTTTTCCCTAGAGCAGTGACTGCTGGTAGATAAGGTAACTCACCCAGCCTTAGAATCTCAAGCATGGAATGGATACTGATGGCCATTGTTGCCTCATCTCCTTCTCAAACATGTGGATTTCCTGGGGAATGCCCCCAGCAGAGGCTGGAGGCTGCCCATGTACTTTGGTGTGTGTGTGCTAAGTCGCTTCAGTTGTGTCTGACTCTTTGCAATCCTATGAACTACTGCCCGCCAGGCTCCTCTGTCCATGGGATTCTCCAGGCAAGAATACTGGAGTGGGTTTCTGTGTCCCCCTCCAGGGGATCTTCCCAGCCCAGAGACTGAACCTGTGTCTCTTACATATCCCGTACTTTTGTACCATGAAAGCTGCCTCTGCCTGTTTCCTTACCAATCCACCCACTAGGACCAGTTCTGCTCGCTACAGGAGTAAGCAGTTTAATCTGAGTTTTGTTAGTTTCTCTGATGGTGGCTTTGTGCCAACAAAAGATGCCTTCAAGGTACTTGGGTTTTTAGATTAATATGTAACTAGTTTAAGATTTTATTTCTTCCTTTTTTTTTCTTTTTAAACTTTGCATCATGGGAATTTCTAAACATACACGAAAGTAGATAAAACGAATCTCACGGACTCATCATCAATTTAAGCGATGATCATTCATTGATATATGGCTGCTTTTGAACTATAGCGGCAGAGTTAAGAAGTTGCGACAGACAGTATACATTATGCTCTCACTGTTTTGTGCTTCTGTCCAGACTGAATCCCAAAGACATGGTAATAACTTGACAGCTTTCCAAATGCTACATGTATCACCATACTGTGGCATCTTATTTTATTTTTATTATCAGTGCATGCTCATCATGTTAAGATAAGAAAAGTAGGCTTCATGGGTTGCACTAGTAAGGCAGAGTGAAGTTTAGGTTTTGTCTGTCTCTTGGAGAGCAAAGCACTGTGTTTATTATGCAAGGACACTACGGCTGTACTGAAAGAATGCACTAAACATCAACGGTACCAGACTAAGCATTCACCACAACATTCCCAACACACAGGAGAGCAATGATCAGAGAAACTGGAAATTTAAAACTGTATCTCATCACTGCAGAATTTCTTCACACAAAGGAAAATGAGGGTTCTATCAAAATAAGATTCTAAGCGGCTCATGTGTTAGCCAAGTAAGGAAAGCCATTTACTTGATGGTGAGCTAATTAAATCAAGTTTGATTGCAGCAGCTGAGAAAGAGTGTCCAGGGAATATAAATTATTTTTAAGACTGTTAGTCTGCAAGGATAGCTGCTCGAAGAGTTACGGACACAAGGAACAACATCTATAGTTAATTAAAAGCACACAAAGCACATGAGTTTGCATGGTTTTCTTCTGCTCTTCGTGAGTTGGCCGGTGTTCTGATCCTGTTCAGTGTCATTTATTGAAGGAGTCAACGCTGAGTTTGAAGTAAAGAATTAGCCTCTACGAATGACTGCATGAACTAATTATAGGTGAGGATATTTTCAAAAAGTTAAGAAAACAGGAACTCAGTACAACCTGAAGTGGAATCTACTAAGTGTTAGAGCTGCTGATGATGTGGATACATGTTGAGCACAAAAAGGCTTAGCTGAGCATATTTACAGAGCTCGTGGAAATGTCAGCGTTTTAAGGACTGTGGCTGGTTATTCATTAAAAGTGCTTTGCAGAAGACATGTAGATCTATCATGTGTTATCGAACCAATAACGTCAACAGCGAACCATGAAGTTCACTTGGACTGGCTTCCATGGACTTGACTGTCTTCATTTCTGTGAATTTTTGTCAGAAATAGAAGTTGGTTATCCTCACTTGTCATACTACTCAGCAGTAAAATGGTTAAGCAGTGGTGAAATGTTCTTGTGGTTTATTTTAGCTTGGGGCCAAGATTAAAATTTTTCTGAACAAGAACAACCTCTGTTATCAAACATGGAGTGGCTTTAGAAATTCATTTTTGCTGCACACTTAAAAATATTTCTAAGTGAGTCAACCTAAAATCACAAGGCAAGACAGCCCTTTCAAATACTGGCTGCGATAAAGTCATTTCAACAACTGACATGATTTGCGTCACAAGTAGAATCAAGTTGCTTTCTTTGCTTCTTCTGCTGCCAAAAGTTAAAACATGAAGTAAGACCTCCATTCCCCTACACGTTTGCCAAAGAAATATTCTTCCAAGTTCTGGAAATTTTTTTTTTTGGACATCAAAGCAAGTGCAAAGGAAATTTCCATACTTCAAAATTCACTTAACTGTGCAATTAAGAGCTTCTAACTATCCTTCGACTGGGAGTGATTAATCTGATATGTAATGAGGTACTAAAAGGCAAATACTGTACCAGGAGAACAATTTAACAGGATTCTATAAAGGTCCTCCAAGCAGTGAGTGTGTTCAATTAAAATCATATGCTCATAGGTGGCTATGTCTCCTTGGCAGTGCCTATCCGAATGAATGGATGCTTTCAAAGATGAAATATACAAAATATCATTACAGGTCAGCATTAACAGGTGAACCTCTGCAATAGTTTTGGTAGAAAATACTAACTTTGAACCCCAACAAAGCAATTGTTTTCTTTCCCCCAAAAGAATCAATCCCTTTCTTCTCACCAGAAGACCTGTAAAAACAACACCCAGTTATAATTATTTATACTTTTAATTGTACCAATAGAGAATTTGTGGAAATTTGTTTTCTTATGTTAATATCTATGTAATATCCTTGATCTTGTGTCTTGGCCCACAAAAACAAAAATATTTACCTTCTGACCCTTTATAGAAAAATGTTGCTGACTCATTAAGGTAACTGAAGCCCTGGGTTAGATTAAACATTCTTGTACTAAATTCTAAGTATAGCTGGAGTTAAAATACGTTTTGTTCAATAAGGAAATAATTGTGTCACTGAAATAAAAATGGGGGCCACCCTACCCTTTAATTTGAAGGTCGTCTCCTCAGTGTGTCAAGTCTCTTCGTGACCACGGAGGTTTCCGACCAGACGATATACAGGTGGAGACTTCTCTCATAGAGCGAGGTCCCTATCTCCAGATGAGGGCAGGGAACCTCACCTGATTTGTTTTAGTCCATCATTCCAGCCTGCCCAGACCATTTTTTTAAAAAGCTAGTTATCACTTTTCATTTTTATTTCATTTTCACTGGGCTGTGCCGGATCTTAGGTGCAGCCTGTGGGATCTTTAGCTGTGGCACATGAACTCTTAATTGCGGCAGCATCTATTTCATTGCCCAGGGATGGAACCCGGGCCCTCTGCATTGGGAGTGCAGAGTCTTAGCCACTGGACCCCCAGGGAAGTCCCAGGTGCTCATTTCAGATGAGGCTTCCAAGGCCTCAGCCGCACAGCCCCCAGCTCCTGCAGGGATCTCCTCTGGTAGGACGGGGCTTCTCACAGGCCTCTGCAAAGACCGGCCTCTTGCCTTTTTCCTTACAGTGGATCCTAACAACCTCGGCCTCCCTATCTCAGATCCATCTTTTGAGGCCTGGACCAAGTTCTTACTCCACTAGGGAGCCTCTTGACTATATTTGGCTATGTTTATCATCGTTACTATTATTGTTGTTGTTACTATTAGTAGTAGCAGCAGCCAATTAAAACAAAATGTTTATTTTGCTGCACCAGGTCTTAGTTGTTACCTGTGGGATCCTGGGATCTGGTTTCCCTGACCAGGGATCGAACCTGCATCCCCTACTTTGGGAGCACAGAGTCTTAGTCACTGGACCACCACAGAAGTCCCAGCAGTGTAAAGAACCTGCCTGCCAGTGCAGGTGACATTAGAGATGCGGGTTCGATCCTTGGGTCAGGAAGACCACCTGGAGGAGGGTACGGCAACCCACTCCAGTATTCTTGCCTGGAGAATCCCATGGACAGAGGAGTCTGGTGGGCTACAGTCCATGGGGTTGCAAAGAGTCGGACACGACTGAGCAACTTACACCCGTGTGTGCATGCACGCACAGAACTTCAGAGTCATAAAGAATATCTAAGAGCATACAGTGCATCTCCATGCTCCACAGAGGAGGAACTAAGGCCTGAAGCAGGGAGATAGCCTGTTCTTTGCAACAATGAGTGAGAAAGGAGGCCCAGAGCAGCGCCAAGACCGTCTCCAGTCCTCCAAAGTCCAAAGCCTGCTGCTAAGACAGAGAGAGGTGGATGACATTTACTCCTTAGGACCCAGGATCACAAGCCCTAAAGGCCATTCTAGGTTTCCAGAGTGAAACCCTCTGAACGAGCTCGTCCATAGTCCCCCCAGGAAGCTCACCTTGTCCAGATGAAGAGCCAGTTTGTCCCTGGCGTCCTTGGTCTCCTTCAGCCCGTTCTTGAAGGCGGTGTCCACCACATCACACTGCCTGCGCAGGTCACTGGCTGTCTGGAACAGGATTCGGTCCACCAGGGCCTTCAGCGTCAGGGAGTTGTTCCTCTGCTTGTCAGCCTTCTCCACGTTGGTGTTGGAGAAGTCCAGCCAGTCTTCCAGACTCACGGAGCTGAAACGGGACCCACGCACTCATTCATAGCATATCTGGACTTGGCGTGGGGGTGTAGGGGGGAAGGACAAGTGACTGGAAACCGTGGGAAGTCAGGCCTCCCTCCACCAATGGAAGCACCTAGAACATTTCCCCGTCTCTAGGCAGAGTGAACACTGGTCTGTCAGTGGCAATAGCTGCCACTCTAGGGAAATCTACTTACTCTCTGCCAGGCACTGGGCTGGCACTTTACAGACACTCTCTCATTTAATCCTCACGCTGGCCTAGTGAGGTGGCTTTCATACCCCCATTTGAAAGATGTGGAAAACAGGTTCATAAAGATGGAGTAACCTGGTCAACATCACACAGGTAGGGTCAAGGTAAGTATCAAAATAAATTATAGTAGTCACAGATTATAATGTGAGTGTGTGTTCAGCTGCTAAATTGTGTCCCACTCTTTGCCACCCTATGGACTGTAGCCTGCCAGGCTCCTCTGTCCATGTGGTTTTTCCCAGGCAAGAATACCAGAGTGGCTTGCCATTTCCTTCTCCAGGGGACATTCCCAGACCAGGGATCGAACCCATTATCCTGCATTGGTAGGCAGATTCTTTACCATTGAGCTACCTGGGAAGCCCACAGATGATCATACACTGAAAAAAACAGGATAATCATGAGTGTATACTGAAATGCTATAAATAAAGCCATTGCTAGTTTGACAAGGAATTAATTGCTTTATATAGCACTGAGGAGTCCCAAAATAATGTTAATTGGGAGATTCAACATTATGGAATGTTGTATATTTTGTCATATACTATATATATACTACATATATGACAAAATATACAATATTCAAAATATGATGCTATTTAATAAATGAAGAAGCAGGCAGAACAAACCTATTAGAAGCCGGGAATGTGGTTCTTTTGGGGGGAGGAGAGAGGGGGCATTGATCAAGAGGGGGCGGGGTGGAGGTTTTGGTGTTGGTGGTAACGTTTTATTTCTTGGCCTGGTTGGTGGAGACTGTTTGCCATCTGGGATGGCCCCTGATGACCCCCATGTCTCCTGGTGTTCACACTTTTCTACAGTGTGAACTTTTCTACACAATTCCCCTTGAATTGTGTGATGAACTCATCGACTCATTTCTCATGAATATATGTGATGAGAGGTCATGTCTGAGATGAGGTTGAAAGAGGAAGACTATGGCTTCTCTCTTGGACGCCTTCTCTTTTGCTTCCTCTTAGATCAGCTGCCATGTCAAGCCTTCAGATGAGACCGCAGTCCCAGTTGACAGGTTGACTACAACCTGAAGAGAGGTGAGCCAGAGGCGCCCAGCTGAATGATGCCTGGGCTCTTGACCCACAGAAGCTGGGAGATAACACGCTTGTTGTTTTAAAGCTGCTAAGTTTGGGGGTAACTTGGTAACAGCAAAAGATAACTAAAATGATGATAATTCATTAAACCATTGATTATTATTTGTGCAATTTTCTTTCTTTTCTGTTTCTTTTTTTTTTTGGCTTGTGGGATCTTATTTCCCAAAAGAGAGGTTGAACCTGGGCCTGGATAGTGAAAGCACTGAATCCCAATCACTGGAATAGGAAATTCCTATGCAGTTTTCTATATGTATGATTTACTTTAAAAAAGGAATTCTGGTGCAGTTTTCTGTACGCATGTTTTACTTCAAAAAGAATGTTTTAAAAATTAGAATGAGTTAGGTCTGTGATCTAATATTACTTGAAACATGTAAATCAGATGTTATAGAAAAGGTAAAGAGTATAATCTCATTTTTGTAACAAAACTATTTGTGTACATGAGTGTATATGTATGTTTGTATGAACATACAGGAAACACTGGCTATCTCAGGGAAACTATTAACTTGCTCTTTATACATTTTCAAATTCTTCTACTTGTTAAAAATGCAAATAGGTAAGTGAATAAATTTGAGAGGTTTTAAGATTTTATTTCAGGGACTTCCCTGGTAGGCCAGTGATTAAGACTCCATGTTTCCACTGCATGGGGCATGGGTTCCAGCCCTGGTTGAGGAACTAAAATCCTACACCCCACAAAGTACAGCCAAAAAATATTTCTTTTTTACATCAGACTTTCTTAAAGTGGGGCCTAGCCTGGAGGACTGAGGCACCACTGGGCCCTATAGGGTAGTCACTGCTCAGCGCCTGCCTTCGCCTAAAACCTGCCTCTTCCCAGCTCCCAGCCTAAGGTCAGGATGATGTCCTAGGTCCTGCTGGCCTCTCCAAGAAGCACTGGGGCATCACACAGTGGGGAGGAGGACAGTGTGGCCAGGCCAGCAGGGACTCACTCACTTTGGTTCAACCCTCACGACGTTCTCAGAATACTTGATGTTTGGTGAGTTGTTGTTGAGTGAGAAGCAGATATCATCAATGGTTATGGCTGTAAACTTGTCCCTCAAATCCTTTTCAAGATTGTACTTGGCAGAGCGGTTTAACCTGAAGGGAGAAGGTAAATTGGGTTTCTTCCTCTCGAATGCCCAAGTGGCACCTACATCAGGTTCTTGGGAAACCCTGGAAAACGAAGCTAGTCTAGTGCAACACAGTGGCACTTCCTCCAATCCTCTCATCCACTCAACACACACACACACACACACACACACACACCCCATTAACGCTTGGTGACCAATTAACGTATCCAGGCCTGGACTTCGAAATCCTCCTTTCAACTGTGGCCTTTTCTGATGTCACCACTGTGGCATCCTGTTTGTGAGAGGTCAGCCCGGGCAGGAAATGGCTCCAGTGTCCTCCACTTTCTAATCAGGGGTGAAATTCTGCCGCATCCCAGCCTACCACCAGAGAGCAACTGTCAGGCACGAGAGGTTGTCCAGGTCTCGTTCTGAGTGTTCCCTGGCCACCTTGGGGCATGCAGAGTGTTTGTAGGATATTAAACCCCATTCTTCCTGTGCCAGGGAGCATGGTCTTGCTGGGCACAGCTTTTCCTAGATACCCCCAGTGGAGATGTGGGGGCAGTACCTGATTTGCTCGCATGTCTCCTCCAGGGTGCGGGTCAGCAGGGTCATTACTCCCCGGATGATCTCATGTTCCTTGATCAGCTCCTGTTCCACCTCATCATGGACCAGGTCAATGCCAACCCGCTTCTCCCTGGCCGGGAGAAAAGTGGACGGTCATCCCATGCGTGGAGGGAGACAACCCAAAACTTGCTGACTTTTAAAACTATCAAGACAACTGAACCCAATCCATCTGGATAATGTGACGGGGATGTACATTGAAAGTGAAAGTCTTAGTCACTTAAACGTGTCTAACTCTTTGTGACCCCATAGACTGTAGCCTGCCAGGCTCCTCTGTTCATGGGATTTCCCAGGTAAGCATACTGTAATGGATAGCCATTCCCTTCTCCAGGGGAATCTTCCCAACTCAGGGATTGAACCTGGGTTTTCTGCATTGCAGGAGGATTCTTTACCATCTGAGCCACTGGGATATACATTAGCTGGTGTCTATTTGACTTCAAAATATCCAAAACACAAAGAAGAAAAATGAATCAGTGATTGGTCACTTGGTCTGAAAAATGCCAGCTGGACTTTTTTGCCTTAATTTCGCCATCAATTCAGAAGGCTTTTCCTTCTTACCTATTTATTGGAAAGACTGTCTTTTGACTTAGAACTTTAAAGACATATGTTTTCTTCCTTGAGCCCAGTCTTGTTTTTTAACAAGGGTTGAGTTGAAAAAGATGCTTTATAATAATAGTAATAATAATAATGTCAAAATTAACAGTACTCCGTCACTGAGCACTTACCATGAGACACACACTGTACTGAGCTTTTCATGTGAAAACTCATTCTCCTATAACCTTTCAATTACAGGTGAGGAAACTGAGTTTCAGAGAGGTTACAGATCCTGAGTCACAGAATTGGGCATTACACATGCTTTTAACCACTTCCTCCCAAAATTGATCGGTCACCATCTGATAGTCTGTTCTTTTCCACCTGCCTGATAGTGCTTGTGAGGAAGGCTCCATCACTCACCAGCTGTGTGGGCTCAGGCACATTGTATAATTTATCTGTGCCTTGGTTTCTTCTTCTGTGAAATGGGTATAACTATCAGTACTTCCTAGGTGGTGGCAAGGAGCAAAAGAGATATGAAAGCAGACAGCATGGGACCCGGCACAGAGTAGCAAGTACTCAATCCACTTAGCAACATCTACATCCTAATCACCCTTAGGTGTGGAATTGAGCCAACTGGAGGTTGCCTTCTTTGAGCAGCTGTTACTTTCCTTTGCTTTGCTGCTGCTGCTGTTGCTAAGGCACTTCAGTTGTGTCCGACTCTGTGCGACCCCATAGACGGCAGCCCACCAGGCTCCCCCGTCCCTGGGATTCTCCAGGCAAGAAAACTGGAGTGGGTTGCCATTTCCTTCCCCAATGCATGAAAGTGAAAAGTGAAAGTGAAGTCGCTCAGTTGTGTTCGACTCTTCGTGACCCCATGGACTGCAGCCTACCAGGCTCCTCCATCCATGGGATTCTCCAAGCAAGAGTACTGGAGTCGGTTGCCATTGCCTTCTTCCTTTGCTTTACCACCTCTCTAAATCTGGTTGCTGCAGAGGGTCCTGGTGAAGCTCACTGAGGCAACAGGGCTTTCTGAGAAGGAGGAACAGAGTGGGCAGAGCCAGAGTGCAAGCAGCTCAACACCCCAAGTGCATCCCCCTGTTGGGGATGACATGCAGGACTAGATGGAGAGCTCACTGGGGGCCCAACCATCATGGACCTCGTTTTTGAAGCTGAGAAATTTGAACTTGATCTTGAAGGTGTTAGGGCATAGCGTGGTAAAAAGGGATTTTAAAGCCGGGGAGTGACCTGGAAAGGTCTGCAGTGGGGAAAGTTCACATAATAGCCAGTGTAGACGATGCACTCGATTGGAGGGGGCTATGCTGGCAGCAACAAGACTTGCTATGGTGCTCCAGAAGATTTATGGGGATCAGGTCTGTGAATCAGAATCACCCCAAAGCAGAGAGGAGCATCCTGCTCATAGTACTTACATGAGAGAAATTATAGTAAAAAGGCACATTAGCACAGTGCTCTCTGGAGAAGGCAATGGCACCTCACTCCAGTACTCTTGCCTGGAAAATCCCATGGACGGAGGAGCCTGGTAGGCTGCAGTCCATGGGGTTGCGAAGAGTCGAACACAACTGAGCGACTTCACTTTCACTTTTCACTTTCATGCACTGGAGAAGGAAATGGCAACCCACTCCAGTGTTCTTGCCTGGAGAATCCCAGGGACGGGGGAGCCTGGTGGGCTGCCGTCTATGGGGTCGCACAGAGTCAGACATGACTGAAGTGACTTAGCAGCAGCAGCTCTGGATTATGAAGTGCTCCCATGAGCTCTGTATGCGAGCAGGCTTGTCCTCTAGCAACTGTATCTGCTTTATCTGCCCAAAATAAAGACCACCATTTCCCAGTTTCTATTGGTGTGGCCATGTGACTAAGCTCTGGTCAGAGACGCAAGTAGAAATGGTGAAAGCTAAACCCTAATTATTCCTACTTGTTGGAATGTAGACATAATGGCTGTCACTCTAGTTGGCATCTTGAATCATGAGGTAACCTTGGGAGTGAAAACCAAGCACAGGGAGGAACAAGATTAAAAAGGCCTGGAAGCCTGACACTGTGGCATGCCATGCCAACTCTGAACTAGCTCCAGATTCCTTAAATGTGAGAGGAAAAAGGGGTCAATGTTATTTTGTCCCTTTCTGATTATCCACAGCCAAACCCAATCCTCACATATATTGAAGTTAGTTAAGGGCAGAGTTTAGACATGAACCAAGTCCAGTGCTCCTTCTGCTGCCCAGCACCATGAGTATGCTGAGATAATTTCAGGCTCTAAAAGAACACATGCTTATTTGTTTCATTCTAACCCACCACCAAGCACAGTCGGTTTTTACCACTCAGCACTTCATTTCCCAGATGAGTCATTGGAGGAACCATCTCTCCTACCTGTATTCCAAGCATTTCTCTGTGATGTGCAAGGGCTCTTTAAAGCTCTCGAGGGCTTTCTGCAATCTCGTCTGATAGAGGAGTAGATCTTCAGTTGCATACACCAGCTGCTCAAGTTTGTCATCTAACTCCTTCTTCCAGAACCTGACTTCCTCAAGTCTCTGTTCTGAAGCACACAGAGAAGTCACTCCAGGATGAATCTATTCCCAGTGCAGTCAACTCTTAGATTAGAAATTTGAAGACTATTGTGAAACTACCGAGATACTTTCTTTCCTTCTCAGAATGGTGCTACTTGGGGTATCTATACATCTTTATGTTTATTAGAACGGAAGAAAGGAAGGAAAAAGAACATATTTCTTCCTATATTCAACATCAAAGTAATCCAAAGATCATTCTACACTCATTGACTCTAATTCCTCAAGGCGCCCTGTTTTAAATAATTTTTAATTTTGTCAAAGACACAAAAGTATATTGTTTGAAAAGTCCCTGGGCACCACTTTGAAATTGTGTTCCTGGGAATGGGATTGTCAAGAGAGCATTACTCTTTCTTTAAGACTCAGCTTAGGATTTCCCTGCTGGTCCAGTGGTAAAGAATCTGCCTGCCAATGCAGGGGACATGAGTTCGATCCCTGGTCTGGGAAGATTCCATATGCTTTGGAGCAACTAAGCCCATGTGCCACAGCTACTGAGCCTGCACTCTAGAGCCCGGGCTCCACAAGAGAAGGCATCATAATGAGAAGTCTGCACATCACAACAAAGAGTAGCCCCTACTCACTGCAACTAGAGAAAGCTGGAGCACAGCAACGAAGACCCAGCACAGCCAAAAATAAAAATTAATAAATATTAAAAGCAAAAGACTCAGCACAAATATTCCTCTTTAGGATGTCTTTTCCAACTCTCCAGCGTCTACTCCACCTTCACTTCTGTACCCCTTCCCACAGCACCTATCTAGTTATATTCTGACTAACAATTTTTGTATCTTTCTCCTCAATCTGAGAGCCCCTTAAAACAGAGGCTCTGATATCCCTGTGATATCCATAGTGCTTAGTCCATGGATGCTCTTAGATGCTCAACAGATATATATCAAATCAATAAAAGAATGACTGATGGATGACTGCAAATCAGACTGGGTTACCACGTCTCTTGTTGTTCAGTCGATGAGTAATGTCTGACTCTGCGACACCATGGACTGCAGCACGCCGGGCTTCCCTGTCCTTCACCATCTCCTGGAGCCTGCTCAAACTCACGTCCACTGAGTTGGTGATGCCATCCAACCATCTCATCCTCTGTCGTCCCCTTCTCCTCCTGCCTTCAATCTTTCCTAGCATCAGGGTCTTTTCTAATGAGTCAGCTCTTCTCATCAGCTGGCCAAAGTACTAGAGCTTCGGCTTCAGCATCAGTCCTTCCAATGAATATTCATGGTTGATTTCTTTAGGGATTGACTGGTTTGATCTCCTTGCAGTCCAAGGGACTCTCAAGAGTCTTCTCTAACACCACAGTTCAAAAGCATCAAAAGCATGTCTCTTAGGGCAATGAACTTAAAGACAGAATCTGGAGAATACATGTTTCTCTCTAATATTTCAAGATAATACACTGCCACTCCTGAATAGGAAATGCTAAAGACAATACAGTATCATGCAAACATGTTTACAAACATAGCAAGTGTGTTATCTTACCTAGTTTCTTATTCACATCGCTTTGAGATTTTCTTGTGGTCTTTTCAATTTCATCCACAAGTCTCTGGCTTTCTGCTACCAGGCGTTCAGACCGGGACCTTTGGGCTTCTGCTCTGTGGTACTGGTTTTTGTTAGCAATTTGCCACTCTGCGCGCAAGAACTTGGGTGGCTGTTGTAGTAGTTTGGCCATTTGAAGTTTCCAAAGTCCTGCTCAAAAGTAGATTTTTTTTTTTTAGGTTCACTAAAAGCAAATTGTCTTGTTTTTAATGTCAGTTTTTATTAAAGTGTGACATTCATACTAAAGAGTGCCCAAGCCATAATCGGTACACAAAATGAAAAACTCAGTATATCCAGCACCCAGATCAAGAAATAAACATTACTAGCACCTCATGCCTTGCTCTGGCCACTATTCTTCACCCCAGCCCCACACAGTAACCACTATTCCAATTTTTAACACTATACATTAGTTTTGATATTTTTGAACTTAATGTAGAATCCCTAAGTACTCTTTTTTCCTATACACTCTTTTATCTGACTTCTTAACAAACAGCATTATGTTTGTAAAGTTTATCAGTATTGTTCATATAGTTGCAGTTTGTTCGTTCTCATTGCTGTGTAGTATACCATTATACCACAATTTATCTCTCTCTCTCTCTCTCATTTTTTTTTACTGTTTATGGATATTTGAGTTTTCGGTTTGGGGTTATTATGAGAATGCTATGGATATTCACATTTAGACAGAATGTGTATATTGGTGAACACATGCATGCATTTTTAGAACTCATTTGAATTGCTAGGTCATAGGGCAGTGTTCTATTTTAGTATTACCTAACAGATGAATCCAGGTGTGTTTTCTAAAAACAAAAAGGGCAAATGTGACATCTGTAAACTGACAACTGGGTACTGAGCCTATTCAGCAGAAAACAGAAACAAAAGTTTCCCAGGACAGAGAGCAGGAGAGAACAAGAAGAGGAACCCATGAAGAGGTAGCAGGCAGAGGCCAGCAGCAACAGATAGAGGAGTATGTCTCTTCCTCCTCTGCACACAGTGGGCTTCCCTGATGGCTCAGATGATAAAGAATCCACCTGCAAAGCAGGAGACCTCGGTTCGATCCCTGGGTTGGGAAGATCCCCTGGAGAAGGGAATGGCAACCCAGTCTAGTATTCTTGCCTGGAGAATCCCACGGACAGAGGAGCCTGGCAGGCTGCAGTCCATGGGGTCACAAAGAGTCAGATACGACTGAGTGACTAACACACACACACACACACATCTGCACACAGCTCTGCCTGTGAGACCTGTCTTCCTCAGACAGGGTTGAAATTTGCCCCCAGTCACGTGCATGTGTGCTAAGTTGCGACTCTATGGACTGTAGCCCACCAGGCTCCTCTACCATGGGATTCTCCAGGCGAGAATACTGGAGTGGGTTGCATGCTGTCCTCTAGGGGATCTTCCCAACCCAGGGACTGAACCCTTGATCTTACGTCTTCTCCATTGGCAGGTGGATTCTTCACCACTAGTGCCACCTGGGAAGCCCTGCTGCTGCCGCGGCTAAGTCGCTTCAGTCGTGTCCGACTCTATGAGACCCCATAGACGGCAGCCCACCAGGCTCCCCGTCCCTGGGATTCTCCAGGCAAGAACACTGGAGTGGGTTGCCATTCCCTTCTCCAATGCATGAAAGCAAAAAGTCAAAGTGAAGTCGCTCAGTCGTGTCCGACTCTTCGCAACCCCATGGACTGCAGCCTACCAGGCTCCTCCGTCCATGGGATTTTCCAGGCAAGAGTACTGGAGTGGGGTGCCATCGCCTTCTCCACTGGGAAGCCCTATCCTCACCCAAAACATATGAGTGCCTGCCCTTAAAGGCTTCTGAATTTCTGAAGGTTGGAACTGAAGTCAGATCTTGACCAGGCTGAGTCTCAGGCCTCGGGCCCCCTCTGACAACATGAGTCTCCTAATCCAGTCCATCCAATGGCCTCTACTAATTTTGTCTGAGTGTGGGGCTCAACATTTAACCCCAGATTTCTGGATAAGTCTGAGCAGCTCCCAGAGAAATCGAAATTAGGGCTAAATGAGGTCGAAATTAAACCTAAATGTTGGCTGATTTCAATGGGCACAAGGCACTGGGGAAAAAAAAAAGTTGGTGTGGTGGGGCCGAGGCTTACTTACCTCAGCGCCACAAAGAATTACTTCACAACTTGGGGATAGGAGCCTCCTTACTCCAGCGGGAGCTCAGGGCCTTTGAAGAAATGGGACGTAAACAGCTCAGGCTCTATGGCAACAGGTAACGCGTCACCAGGGCAAAGAGGGGTGGGGTCTTCTGCGAAGCTGCGTTTACTCCGGAAGGCTTTGCGCAGGCGCGCGTGTTGTCTTTTCGTCTGCGCTAGGGACTTGGCGATGTGGCTTGGGAGGGCTCTGGCCAGATAGATATCTACAGCGAAGATGCGGGACACCAACCTGGGATTCAGGAGGCCTGCGACTGGTCCTGCTGAGGGCTGGGCCACCTCGGGCCGCACTGGGTCTCCCCAGATGGACCGCGAAATTGGGCTGGACGATGCCTCCAGGTCCTCGCAGCCGCAGGCCGGCCTGCTGCTGCTGCTAAGTCGCTTCAGTCGTATCCAACTCTGTGCGACCCCATAGACGGCAGCCCACCAGGCTCCCCGTCCCTGGGATTCTCCAGGCA
>NW_011494821.1:2128150-2133976 GCF_000754665.1 Bison bison bison | reverse complement strand
CCAGGGCTAGGAGTCAGGAGTGGTTTCTCTATCTAGAAAATGAGTGGCTTGGAACTCCCAAACTAGACTACAGCGTTCGGAATATGTTCTTTATGATTGTAGTGCTGGTAAAGCACCCCAAGAGTTGGAGGAGGGGATTTAAAAAAAACAACCCTGAGACTCTCACGGAAGAACTGATCCTTGTAGTTGAGGCCAGCCAGCTGGACTCTGCTCTGCTGGTTCTGCCCTCTGAAAGGCCAAAACTCGGATGCTGTTGCCTCTGTTGATGTATTAACAAAAATAGAAGAAGAAGAAGAAAAAAGAGCTCTCCAACTATTTATTTTGGATGTTAAGTAAAATATTTTCAAAAGAAAAACCTTGTTTTGCACCCACACAGGCCAGCAAAGGAATGAGTCCAATAGAGAAAGTATGGAACAGCTTATGATCAATACTTACTCAGTGTGTATCTGGCATCAGTATATGGGTAAGGGAGGAGAATATATGGGTAGCTACGGAAGAGAATATAAAGCAGATATGCAGCTCAAGGCTTAGAATTTGCTAAATTAAGAAGTATACAACCAAAGCTTATATTCAAAGTAGGAATACTCAGGCAAAGCACGCTGAAGTTTTAAGTGATTTTGAGATTTTTGTTAGTTGGAATAAAACCATGTTTCCCAAATACAGTGAGTTTCCTCTGGAGTTGGTGTAGCTCTGTTTCTGCAACCAGCCTCTTCTCGTGTGGGAGGCCTGAATGGGCAGCTCTGAGTGCAGGTATGGGGAGGATGCCTTTGGCAAACCACTCCAGGTCACTGTGTCCACTGGGAGATGGAAAATACAGGGGAAAAATTAAGTCTGAGAGGATAGACTCAGGAGGTTTAATATTTGTCAAGTGGATGTCCAGAAGGGGAAAAATAGAGAAGAGTGAAGGAAAGAGAGAGAAAATGTCCTTGAGTTAAAGACGCAAGTCTTTATTTCTCTTAATTAAAATTTTACACAATTTTGAAAGGTTACTTTATATTTTGTTATTGCAAAATAGTGGCTCTATTCTCCATGTTGTATTAATACAATGCATCCTTGAGCCTGTCTTACACCCAATAATTGCCTCCGACACCTATATTATTTCTCCAACTAGTAACCACAAGTTAGGTCTCTATATCTATGAGTCTGCTTTTTTGTTGTTGTTATATTTACTAGTTTGTTGTATTTTTAAAAAAAATTCCACATGTAAGTGATATATGGAATTTAAGACTCAAGTCTTTAGATTGAAAGACCCACCTGAAATAATTATCTCTCACACACATACATAGTCACACATACATACACATTATATATGCACCTATTCTCTATCTATATACATTCTATTCTAGTGAAATTTCTTTTTCTTTTTTTTTGCCTTACTATGTGGTCTTAGTTCCCTGACCAGAAATCGAACCCACACCCCTTGTAGTGGAAGTGCAGAGTCTTAACCACTGGACCACAGGAGAAATGTCATTATTCAAAGAGTAAAGGAAGGAAGAAATGAATATGTATACAACTTTTTGTCTATAACATAGATTACTAGAAATGATGCTAGAATAATGTCTTCAAAATTCTAGAGGAAATGATTTCAAATCTCAAATTCTATAACCAGCCAAAACACCTCACAGAGCAAAATAAAGATATTTTTGGACAGCTCTGAAACTTGAACATACACTCTTTTGGAAAAAAAATTACTGGAGTAGAAGTGAAAAATCGAGAAAGAGGAAGATATTGACCATAACAAATAGAGGAACCATAAAGAAATACAATAGCTGTATCAATTCTGGAAAGCTATCAGTTCAAATTATAACTGAAGTCAGAAGAGTTCTTGAAGAATTTAAGAAGAGTTACACAAATTATATGATTCATAACCCAGAAGTATAACTTCATGCTCTTGGTGAGCTGAAATTATATGTCAAACAAGAAAGACAGACAAAGTGGGGACAGCATTAAACTGTCGTTTTGAAACTAAAAGAATTCTGCAGGAAGCTTATGGAGGCAGCGTGGTGTAGTGGAAAACACACTTAGCCATGAGCCTGAAGTCTGGCTTCCAGCCTAGTTCCTACCTACCACTTAGCTGTCTCTGTTCTCATCCACATTAATAGTACCTGTCCTGGAAAACAGCATGGAGGTTTCTCAAAAAGAGGAACTACTGTGAGAGCCAGCAATCCCATTTCTGGGCATATATCCTAAAAAAACCCCAAAACCCTAATTTGAGAAGATACACACACCCCAATGTCCATAGCAGCATTACTTAAAATAGCCAAGATATGAAAGCAACCTAAGTTTCTATCAACAAATGAATGGATAAAATGTGGCATACATATGTGTGTGTATATATACACACACACACACACACACACACACACATATATATATATACACACACACACATATATAACAGAATACTACTCAGTCATAAAAAAGTATAAAATTTTGCCATCTGCAGCAACATGCATGGATGTGGAGGGCATTATGCTAAGTGAAATAACTCACACAGAGAAAGACAAATTCTATATAATATCACTCATATATGGAATCTTAAAAAAACACAAAAAACTAAATATAACAAAACAGAAACAGACTCACAGATACAGAGAATAAGCTAGTGGTTATCAGCGGGGAGAAGGAAGGTGGGAGGGGCAATATGGGGGAAGGGGATTAGGAGGTGCACACTACTAGATATAAAATAAGCTACAAGGATATATTGTACAACACGGGAAATATAGCCAATACTTTATAATAAATTATACACAGACTATACCCTTTAAAAATCATGAATTGCTGTAATAGATTGTAACATAATATTGTACAGCAACTATTTCAATTAAAAAATAGTTATTTTTGTTCTGCTTGGCTTATGACAGCCATAGGAGAGTTTTATGGATGCAAAAATGCTATCAAAACATCAGATGTTATTAACTTCTTGTTTAATTTCCTACAGTGCTACCATGACCCTTGAACTCTGTTTTGGTAGCATTGCCACTGGTGTTCAGATCCGTGTTGGTTTCTCTACCCAGCTGCACCTGGATGAGGAAAAAATCTCTTCCTCCATACAAGGGTATTGTTAAGATATGAATTGTTTTCTATCTTAGGCATCACTGTGGGACAGTGAGTTCATTGAGAAGAAATCCGTTTTTTATTCTCAACATTCTTAAATTGTCTCAATATCATAGGCCATTGTGTTGAAGCTGATTATTCAAGACCCCAGTGTCCTGGGTCTGTATCAGGAACTTACTTCTGTGTTGTACAGTTCTATTGAAAAATCAGCAGTCAAGAAACGTGATAATTTAAAAGCTTTTTATTGGCATTTTAAACTTTGACTAACTACCAGATGACCTCTGTGTGTTTCTAAGAGGTCCTTCAGAGATAAGGAGAATGCCAAGCGTATGTTTCTCTATGGAAATAGCCTATTTCCACTGCCAGTAGGGCTGAGAGATGTTTTCAGCCATCTTTCTTTCTTGTGGTCACAGCACATCCACAACTCCAGTAGTCTTTTCCCCGTGTCTACAATGCATAGTCACCTCCACTAGTTCTGGCTGTTATTCATAGCAGCGTCTGTAAGGTGGCTGGCTGTGAAGCTAACTGGACTTCCCAGGGATTGAACCCAGGACCTAGCAGATTCTCTGCACTAAAGTGAGTGTTCCTGGAGGACTAGGGTACATTTGTTGTGCCCAATAAATGTATTTTAACATTTAAAAATGTTTGTATTATTTACTTATTTATCGGTATTTGACTGTACTGGGTCTTTGTTTCTGCACCCAGGCTTTCTCTAGTTGGGGTGAGCAGGGGCTACTCTCTAGTTTCACTGCGTGGGCTTCTCATTGCAGTGGCTTCTCTTGTTGCGGCTCCTGGGCTGCAGAGCACAGGCTCAGTAGTTGTAGTGCATGGGCTTAGTTGCTCCACGTGGAATCTTCCAGGACCAGGGATCAAACCCATGTCCCCTGTATTGGCAGGCAGATTCTTAACCACTGGACCACCAGGGAAGTCCTAACATATTTTATTTTTAATTATTAATTTGGCTGTGCTGGGTCTTGGCTGTGGCACAAGGGATCCTTGATCTTCGTTCTGGCATGCAAACTCTTAGTTGTAGGCATATGGGATCTAGTTCCCTGACCAGGGATCAAACCTGCGCCCCTTGCATTGAGAGCGAAGTCCTAGCTGTTGGACCACCAGGGAAGTCCCCCAATAAATGTATATTGAATGGGTGTGCTCTAATCAATTGAGCTGTCCAGTTTTTATGAAAGTGAGCAGCATTGACATAAGAATGCAATTCTGTTAAGTGGAAAGGGGATGTATGAGAATGCTTTATTGCCTAAATTAATGTTAGGAAACAAACTGCTCAGTAAAGAAATCAATGTGCTAGCTCTTTCTTATTTATGTTACCCAATCACTATTTACTTACTTTTTGTTGAGTACTATTTTATTCCATACAGGAAAAGCTATGGAAAATAGATTCTCTTTTATGCTTGCTTTTGTTCTACCAATAGTCAATTTAATTATAAAGGCTTTAAAAAAGATTATTATACATTCATGAACACAATCTAAAAACTAAAATACTTCAAGACCTTAGAAAGCATGAAATTTGAGTGTGATTTAAAAAAATTGCCCCTTGTGATTACCTATTTGGGGCTTGTGAAAATCAGCCAAGAATGCTATTGAATGTGCTTCATCCCAATACTCTTATTTTGATGGACATTTCAGAGAACTTAGGTACATCTTAGAGTTCTAGTCCTTCAAACTTTCAAAGCATTCAGTGTACATGGTACTAGAGTTTCTACTCATCTTGATTTCCCTGTGTCTGAACATTGGGAAGCAATTTTGGTAGTTTTTAAACTTATAGGTTTACTTTTGAGGTATCCTTTAAGAGAATCTGACTCTTAGAATTGCAAGGAACTTGAAAGGCTATCTAATCCAATCTGATGCTGAAATGCTATAGTTTCTACAGCATTCCTGCCAAATGGTTGCCCAGTTCTTGAACTCTCCTAGTGATGGGGAACTCATCACCTCTCCAGTCAGTCCTTCTTTGGGATATTCTGCTGGGAAGGCCTTCCAATGGTTTTCATCCATGAGTACTAGTTTCTATCTTGGGCCATACAGAATAAAGAGAAGTTTATATACATTCATATATATATCCATTCATCCATTCATCAGTGGACACTTAGGTTGCTCCCATTCATCCTTTCATCAGTAGACACTTAGGTTGCTCCCACGTCTTGACTATTGTAAATAATGCTGCAATGAGTATAGGGGTGATATATCTTTTTGTATTAGTGTTTTTGTTTTCTTTGGATAAATAACCAGAAATCAAATTGTTGGATCATATAGTAGGTCTATTTTCTGTGGTTGTTTAGTTGCTAAGTTGTGTCTGATTCTTTGAGACTCCATGGACCATATGTAGCCTGGTAGGCTCCTCTGTCCAGGGGATTTCTCAGGTAAGAACCCTGGGGTGGGTTGCCATTTCCTTCTATTTTTATTATTTATTTTATTTATTTTTATTGGAGTATAATTGCTTTACAATGTTATATTGGTTTCTGCTGTACAGAAGCATTCTGTTTTAATATTCTTTTCCATTATGGCTTATCATAGGATATCAAATACAGTTCTCTGTGATTACTTTGCCAACAAAGGTCCGTCTAGTCGAGGCTATGGTTTTTCCTGTGGTCATGTATGGATGTGAGAGTTGGACTGTGAAGAAGGCTGAACGCCGAAGAATTGATGCTTTTGAACTGTGGTGTTGGAGAAGACTCTTGAGAGTCCTTTGGACTGCAAGGAGATCCAACCAGTCCATTCTGAAGGAGATCAGCCCTGGGATTTCTTTGGAAGGAA
>NW_011494821.1:2124548-2128050 GCF_000754665.1 Bison bison bison | reverse complement strand
ATGCTAAAGCTGAAACTCCAGTACTTTGGCCACCTGATGTGAAAAGTTGACTCATTGGAAAAGACTCTGCTGCTGGGAGGGATTAGGGGCAGGAGGAGAAGGGGAGGACAGAGGATGAGATGGCTGGATGGCATCACTGACTCAATGGACGTGAGTCTCAGTGAACTCTGGGAGTTGGTGATGGACAGGGAGGCCTGGCGTGCTGCGATTCATGGGGTCGCAAAGAGTCGGACACGACTGAGCGACTGATCTGATCTGATCTGATCTGGGATATACAGTAGGGCCTCGTTGTTCATTCTACATATAAAAGTTTACATCTGCTAACCCCAACCTCCCACTCCATCCCTCCCCCAACCCCCTCCCCCTTAGCAATCACTAGTCTGTTCTCTATGTGTGACAGTTTCTTAATGTTCTATTTAAAAGTCTAGTTCAGGATGCTAAACATATGTTTATTGTTTATGAACATCTATCTACTAGCATTTATGAGGGCCAAGCAAGGTCTGATGGAGCCAAACCCTGGAAAATGTAATTATTCTTTTACTATGCTGTCATGGCCTTGTGCTCCTGAGAGTTTTAATGGTATCTGCTGTTGAATCTTGGCAGTCACCATTGAGTATTTCTCAGAATGTGGGCAACCCTCCAATAATCTGCATCAGAACCCCCTGGGGTGCTTGTTAAAGTGTGGATTCTCAGGCCCCACCACAAATATGCTGGATCAGAACTTAGGTCTAAGATAACGCTGCACCTTCGTGGGACCTGCTCTGTCCTACCAGTGGTCTTCCCTTGGGTCTCACTTTTCCACAGGAAACAGAACATAAACCTCAAATTGTCTTTGTACTTGGCCCCGTTCCCTTTGTTGATCTGATACAAGAATAGCTTTTTGTGGTGCAACAGTGAGTTTGTTGAATAGACCCCTTGTATTTTTAGGAGAAGAAATTTAGTGCTTCATGGCTCACCATCTCTACTGGCCCTGGTAGCTCTAAGGATAAACCAGCTTGTGTTTCACCCTGGAGGATTAACATTTCAGAGAGCACACAAAACCCCTTGAAAGTCAAGATGAGACAGGGCAGAGTGTGTGCTGGGTTCTTTGTGTGGTAAGTTTCTCGTCTTTAGCCGTTTGTCAGGCACGGCAGCTGAAGGTGCTGAATTGGATGAGGTAGTAACATTCGAGACTCAAACCAGGTGCCAGGTGCTCCCTGGAGGGTGGAGCAAAGGCTGCTAACTTACCTCCTGTCCTTCTTGCAATG
Organism: Bison bison bison; assembly: GCF_000754665.1. NCBI lineage: Eukaryota > Metazoa > Chordata > Mammalia > Artiodactyla > Bovidae > Bison > Bison bison. The sequence continues at coordinate 2,126,803 of NW_011494821.1, read as the reverse complement.
ATCTCCACACCTGGGAGATAATTGTAGGAAAGAAAAAAATGTTTCCTCTGCCCTCTTTTATGTTCAGTATATAGGGATATGCAAGTTACACTGACAAAGCTTAGCAGAAGGAAAGGTATATGATTTTTATTTATGTTAGTATTTGTGTGCATGGGATCTTCACAGAAAAAAAGAAGTGAAAACTCTTAAGAAGCAGCTAGAGGGACTTCTCTGGCAGCCCAGTGGTTAGGGTTCTGCACTTCCAATTCAGGGGCCGTGGGTTCAGTCCTTGGTTGGGGAACTGACACCCCATATGCCACATGGTACAACCAAACACAACAAAGCAAAACAAAAAGCCCAAATAAACAGTTTAAAAGATCCAATTAAAAATTTTTTTAAAAGAGCAGCTAGAGTTGGGTCTTTTATACCATTTTAACAAAGGGCAGTAAATTGTGGAGAGTTGGCTAGAAAAAAGAAGATTTGGGTTTCTGGGGTGATAAATTCTAGGAAAGTGACTAGGGAATGTATGGGAACCTAATGAAAGATAACGGTTGTTTTTATAAGGTCTGTTTATGCAGATTCATCTCAGTGTGACTCCCGTCTCTGGTGATCAGAGTTAGTCTTCTTCCTGGTTACAGGCCTTCCTCAGAGGAGCATCTATAGCCTACAGTTAGGCAGATAAGGGAGGGCAGATAACTTTTCCCGCATCTGTCACTTTTCAGTTACCTTCAGCTCAAAAATAATCCTTATGCCAATGTGGCATATTTTGGGATGGCATACCCTGGCCCCCTTCAGCATCATTAGCACACCCAGCTGGGGAGAAGCTGGATAGGAGCTGGCACAGAAGGCTGACTTCAGGCAGTTTCTTTGAGTTCTAGCTGCATCGCCTGTGCGGAACAATTGGCCTGGGTCCTGTGAGGCCTGCCCTCTTGCTCCACCAGATTTGCTATGTCCTAGTTTGAGAGCAGCCCTCTAAACCCAGAGGGACCAGAGGCATGAGACGGAGGCGCCCACCAGGTAGAACCACTCTGTGGGAAGGTAGATTCTTAGTGAAAACCAAGCCTCATAGTTCAATGGATTGAAAATTAAATCACAGATAATTTTTAAAAGTTTTCTAAAATATGTGGATAAGCCATATCTTCGTATGAGCCTAATACTATGAATAATAATAAATGGGATACAGACTACTACATATAAAGTAGATAAACAATAAGGACTTACTGGGACTTTCCTGGTGGCACAGTCAATAAGAATCTGCCCGCCAGTGCAGGGGACGTGGGTTTGATCCCTGCTCCAGGAAGATCCCACATGCCGCACAGGAACTAAGCCCGTCCATCCACCACTGCTACTGAACCTGAACTCTAGAATCTCAGCTACTGAGCCCCTGCGCCACAACTACTGAAGCCCACGTGCCTACAGCCTGTGCTCTGCAACAAGAGAAGTGACCGCAATGAGAAGCCCGTGCATCGCAACTGGAGAACAGCCCTCACTTGCTGCAAGTAGAGAAAGCCTGCTCACAGCAACAAAGAGTCAGTGCAACGAAAAGTAAATAAATATTAACAACAAAAAACAAGGATCTACTCTATGGCACAGAGAACTATATTCAATATCTTGTAAAAACCTATAATGGAAAATAATCTGAAAAAGAATACATATACCTATATATGTATATATGTATAACTGAATTACTTTACCATGCACTTGAAACACTGTGAATTCAATAAAAAAAGAAAAAAAAATCTAAGCCCCCTAAATCAAGGAAATCATTATGTTCCACTAGAGGGCACTGTGGTAACAATCGAGTAAAACATTCATGAAATAGGCTTGCAAGAACAGGGGGAGTTTGTGATTGGTTTGTAAATTTGTGATAACAGCTTTGAGCAGAAACAAAACTCAAGTACCACTTTCACCAGAGAGGGTGACACGAAAACTACTCAAGTGGCTGTTTTTTCTTTTTAAGTCGGAATGACACGAAAAGAAAAGACAAGTTGACTGACGAACAAAACTGAACTGCTTTCTTTAGTTGCTATGTTGTTCTGTTGCTATGTGGTCTAATAGAACCTACAAACATAATCAAGGCGATCACATTTCCTCTGCCTCAGCCATTGGAAAAGCTTCATACCCCTAAGAGTCTTCATCCACAGTTGTGCCCGAAGAAACAAAGTTTGCCCGAGGGTTTAAATTGGGAACGATAGTAAGAGTTATAGCTAGCTTTTTTTGAACGCTGAGTGCTAGGCTGGGCGATTCGTGTGGATCATCTCTTTAATCCCCACCGC
>NW_011494821.1:2115824-2124448 GCF_000754665.1 Bison bison bison | reverse complement strand
ATTATTATCAGCTCCATCAGACAGATGAGGAGACTAAGCCCATGGAAGACTGAGTGCTGGCCCACGGGACACCGCAAGCCAGTGGCAGAGCTGCGATTTAAATCCAGGCAGGTTGAATCTAGATCCCTCATCCGAGCTAATTCTATTTCCTAGTCTATTAGGGGCAAAGCCAGAACTAGAATGCAGGTCTCTTTGTTACAAATTAAAAAGTGACTTTAGTGTTGAAAAAGACATGTATGGGCACGAATAGCTAGAAAACTTTAGAAGAGGGCTGACTCACATGTCAGCAGGATGATTCTGCCTGCTGCGTTGAGAATAAACTGTAGCAGGAAGACAGGCAGAAGATGCTATTGCAATTAGAAGGCTATTGCTGTGATGCAGGTGAAAGATAATCACGGTGCCCAAGAGGATGATGGTGGCTTGGACCAGGGTGTGAGCACTGGAGGTGGTAAGAAGTGAGTGGACTCTGGGCAAACATTGAGGGCAGAGCCGGAATATTTCTTGACATAATAGATGTGAGGTGTGAAAGAGAGAAGACAAAAGTGGTTCCAAGATTTTGGGTCTGAGCGACTGGAAAGATGAAGCTGCAGTCAAGTGAGATGGGGAGACAGAAGCTGGAGCAATGTTCCTGTTATCCATTGCTGAACTAAACCAGACTTTGGTGGCATAAAACAACAACCATCACTTATTATTGTTTTAAATTTATTTTTATTTGGCTGCATCAGATCTTACTTGCCACTCTTCTGTAGTTGTGGGGCACGGGCTTAACTGACCCACGGCATGGGGGCATCTCAGTTCCCAGAGGGGTGGTCGGATCCGCATCTGCTGCATTGGAAAGTGGATTCTTAACCAGTGGACCACCAGGGAGCTGCCCATCATTTATTAGTATTAGCTGGGCTCAGCTGGGCATGTCTCACTTGCTGGTTAAGACCAGGTTTACTAGAAGATAGAATAGCTAGAGGATGGACCAGCTGCGGCTTCTCAGACATCCATCTCTGTCTCTCTCTCATGGCCTTGCCCCAAAATCTCTCCAGCATGGTGGCTTCAGGAGAACCAGACATGTTACATGGTCACCAGAACTCCACAGGTTGTGTCCCAAGACAGAGTGGGACACACCCTGGACCACCAGGGAAGGCCTGTTTGACTTTCTAACCTATGTACTTGTGTTACTCTGATCAAAGAATTTTTAAAAGCCTGTAAATTTTTTCACTAAAATAATTTTTTTTAATGTATAGGAAAAATACCCTTTTTTCCATAGAGAAAGGGCAAATTTTAGAAAATACCCCAACCCAGCCACCTCTCCACTCTGAACCTTCTCCTTCATGTCTCTGGCCTGAAAGAGAACTGAGACCAACCCATTCATGCTTGTGCTGTCACAGTGAGGACCACTGCAGCTCCCCAGGTCTCGGACCATCTCCTAACACCCCCTCCTCACCCCTTTCAAAGGCATCCCTGGTAGCCCAGATGGTAAAGAATCTGCCTGCAAAGGAGGGAGACCAGGTTTGATCCCTGGGTCGGGAAGATCCCCTGGAGAAGGGAATGGCAACCCACTCCAGTATCTGTGCCTGAGAATTCCATGGACAGAGGAGCCTGGTGGGCTGCAGTCCATGGGGTTGCAAAGAGTCGGACACGACTGAGTGATTCACACATTCACTTTCACCCCTTCCAAGCCTGTAGAGACAGGCTGATGCCCATTTGAAAGAAGAGAAAAGTATGGCTTGGTGAATTCACCTCATTAAAAGTCATTAAAAGACAAGACTTGAAGTCAGATGTTGTGGCTTATGCTGCAATGGTTTATCCAGGCTTAAATGTCATGGTTGCCATCGCTGTGGGTTCTCCTGGCAGCATGGGTGAGGGTAGGGGAGAGAGAGAGTGAACAGTTCTTGGAAGGAAAGTTCATCCCTCTAAATTAAGTGCATTATTTCTCCTGAATAAAAACACACCTGTCGTGAAATTCACTGCCCCCAAAAGATACTTGATACAGTGACTGTGATGGCCCCTGGCTGAAAATACTCCATTTCCCCTTAGTCACCCTCCTCGGGTCAGCGTAAGCTTGCTGGATAAAGTAACAGAAAGAAACAGAGCTCCTTTGGGATGAAATTCCTAGGCCCAGAGGAAGACTTTGGGGGGTGGCGGCGGCACAGTTCGGGGCAGAACCTTGGGTTTTCCTTTGGGGAATCGGTCCCTCTCGGAGGGTGGGTCTGGTGTGCCAGAGCCCAGCCCTGCCCTGGGGGGCAGAGGGAAAGTCACCAGTGGGAGACCAGACCCTTGTAAATCGGCTGCTCCATCGCAGACCATGGACCACCAGAAGGGCTCACTAACCCCTGATCTGTGCTTAGTTATGCACTGAACCTGCTCTAGTTACCTCAAAGCCTTTATCAGAGGCACAAAATGGCTGGGTGTGCCCCAAACTTGCCAATGTGCAATGCGATGTTTACCACGACAGTGGAGCGGTGTCAGCAGGTGTGCAGGTGATGTGTCCCAGCCAGGTCAACAGGGCCAACCGAGCACCTACTATGTCCAAACTCTGTCCGAGGCCAGGATGGTGGTGGAAACGGATGAGCACACAGCTCCGCCTCTGTCCCTGGAGGCTCAGTGGACCAACTCTGTGATTCTGCCACGTGACATGTGGTTAATGCCATTAGCTTAACTACACTGATTACACTGTGTAATTACAGTTAATTACACTGTGGGCTTCCCTGATAGCTCATTTGGTAAAGAATCTGCCTGCAATGCAGGAAACCCAGGTTTGATTCCTGGGTCAAGAGGATCCGCTGGAGAAGGGATAGGCTACTCACACCAGTATTGGACTTCCCTTGTGGCTCAACTGGTAAAGAATCCGCCTGCAATGTGGGAGACCTGGGTTCAATCCCTGGGTTGGGAAGATTCCCTGAAGAAGGGAAAGGTTACCCACTCCAGTATTCTGACCTGGAGAATTCCATGGACTGTAGAGTCCATGGGGTTGCACGTAGACACGACTGAATGACTTTCACTAACTACTCTAGGACTTACCAATTTCTGTACTCTGCTGCGTGCGGGTTTTAGTCATTGGAAGGTGCCACACTGTGGGTCCTTTATTGGGGGGGAGCTCCCAGAGCCAGGGGAGGGGCTGTGGTCTGCTTTCCCCTCCCTGGCTTTGCTTTCTGACCGAGCACAGCACATGCTCTGCAGTGTTCTCAGCATGTCTCTGCTCTAACCGAATTTGATTTTCTTTCTTTCCTGTCTCATGATGATGACTGAAGGGCAGGAGGCCTTTGGTGGACACCCCGTGACACTGATCACCAAGTGTCACTACCCTCATCCAAGGCGGTGACGATGCACTCTGGGCGCTGAAACCTGAACCTTTTCACCGATGGTGGTTCTAGCTGAGTCTGGAGGAGCTCAGTTACCACTTGTCACCTTCGGCTTCATTTATCAACATCTGTTCAATAAACAAACACCTAATTCTGCTCCTCCTACTGGCCTCCCAGAGGCTCTGGCGATTGGAACTGAAGCACTGTTGGATTAGAATGTCCTGCTGGAAGGGAAGGAGCGGCACCTGATTAATTCTGAAAGGAGGCTCTTAACCTTCAGAAACTTGGGCCGGGTCCCAGGGGCCCAGAACAACTGATTCATTTGGCCCATTCCTCCTGTGCTTGTCTGGCAAAGAACGACCTGCCCACGTGGTAGCATTGCCCATCTGTTCAGGGAGCACTCATGGAGTACCTACTGTGTACCAGGCTGTTGCTAGGCCATGGGCGCCCAGTAGGAAGCCAGGCCGGCCCTCTGCCCTGCTGGCGTTTACAGTCTAGTGATAAAACAAGAGTACTGGGTGAGAGGACAAAGTGAGTTTCTGGTGCTCTGTGGACAGAACCGTCCATGAGGGCCTCCCGGAGGAAGTGATGTGTAGACAGCTCTGAGCAAGTAGTCGGAGAGAGTCAGGTGAACAGGCTGAAGGGGCAAGTGGGGGACAAGGGTAAAGGTGAGTGCTGGAGCCAGGGTGGTGGTCTTCAATGCCCTGGTAAGCAACTGTTTATCTTCGGGTTGTTGGGAATCCATTCAATGGAGGAGGTGATACGATCATACTCGCCCTGGAAGATCACTCTGGTGGCCGAGGGTAGAAAATGGGTTAGAAAAGGCCAAGAATGGAGACCTGGAAGCTAGTTCTAGGAGGTAATTGTCCTAATCTAAGTGAGAAGAGATATGCGTTATATAAGATTACTGTGCAGAGTGGATGGAGGAAATTGGGGTCAAGATTACAGAACCCCAACGTCCACAGCAGTTGTTGTTGAAAATTGTTTAGTCGCTAAGTTGTATCCTACTCTTTTGCGACCCCATGGACTGTGGCCTGCCAGCCTCCTCTGCCTATGGGATTTCCTGGGCAAGAATACTAGAGTGGGTTGCCATTTCCTTCTCCAGGGGAACTTCCCGACCCAGGGACCAAACCCACGTCTCCTGCTTGGCAAGTGGGTTCTTTACCACTGAACCATCAGGGAAGCCCCCGTTCATAGCAGCACTATTTACAATAGCCAAGATAGGGAAGCAACCTAAATGTCCATCAACAGGTGAGTGGATCAAGAATATGCGGTCTCCATATACAGTGGAATACCACTCAGCCATAAAAAGAACAAACTTTTGCCATCTGCTGTAACATGGATGGATTTGGAGGGCGTTATGCTAAGTAAGTCAGAAAAAGACAAATACTGTATGATATCACTTACATGTAGAATCTAAAAGATACAACAAACTAGTGAATATAACAAAAAAGAAGCAGACTCACAGATATAGAGAATGAGCTAGTGGTTACCAGTGGGGAGAGGGAAGGGAGGAGGGGAAATACAGGGGTAGAGGAGTAGGAGGCACAAATTATTAGGTATACAATAAGCTTAGTTGTATAATACAGGGAATATGGCCAATATTTTGTAATAACTGTAAATGGAAAGTAACCTTTCAAAATTATATTAAAAAAACAATGTTTAAACTTTTTAAACTAAAATACAAATTTAAAGAAAAAGATACAGAATCTTCGTCATATCAAAGTGTTAGTCACTCAGTTGTGTCAGCTAAGGATTTGCTTATTGTTGTTGTTCAGTCACCAAGTCGTGTCCGACTCTCTGCGACCCCATGGACTGTAGCCCGCCAGGCTCTTCCATCTATGGAATTCTCCGGCAAGAATACTGGAGTGGGTAGCCATTCCCTTCTCCAGGGGATCTTCCCGACCCAGGGATCAAACCTGGGTCTCCTGCATTGCAGGTGGTTTCTTTACCACTGTGCCATCAGGGAAGCCCAAATCAACTGTAATTGAAAAAAAATACATGCTTCTCAGCTCCCAGTATAATCACAGTCAGGCAAAGATCATCAGTTGATAATCTCAACATACAGTCTTAAGATTCTCAAGGCATTGCAGAGCAGGATACTGACATGACCTCAAAAGCATCACCCACAGATTCCTAACTAGTTTTAGAGGGAGAGAGGACAATAGAAAGGTCTGGGGAATGCCCTTCCCCACAGCATCGACTTTACCGTAGCCAAGAGCAGGCAAACCATAGCATGTGCTTCTGACGTGGTGCTATAGAAATATCCACCACCTGGTCTGTATTTACCCACTCCAGTGTTCTTGCCTGGAGAATCCCAGGGACGGCGGAGCCTGGTGGGCTGCCGTCTATGGGGTCGCACAGAGTCGGACACAACTGAAACGACTTAGCAGCAGGGCTGTATTTGCCAAACATGCTTCACCTGAATCTACTTGGGAGCAAACAACAGCAGAGTGGGGAACAAGGCAGTGGGCCTGGGCTGTTCAAAAGAGTTAGAAGGGTGGGATGGCGTGCGTGCGTGCGTAGTTATGTCTGACTCTTTGCGACCCCATGGACTGCAGCCTGCCAGGCTCCTTTGTCCATGGAATGTTCCAGGCAAGAATAGTGGAGTGGGTTGTCATTTCTTCCCCCAGGGGATCTTCCCGACTCAGGGATTGAACTCGCAGTCTCGCGTCTCCTGCATTGTCAGGCAGGTTCTTTACCACTGAACCACCTGAGAAGCCCTAGGGTGGTGGTGGTTTGGCAGAGAGGCTCAAGAGGGAGAGGATATATGTATGTGGATAGCTGGTTCGCTTTGTTGTGCCGCAGAACTAACACAACATTGTAAAGCAATTATACTCAATAAAAAGTTGAGTGAAAAATTGACAGTAAACAAAAAGTGGAGGGACTGTTTCAGATGAAAAGCAATTAAACAGACATAATCGCCGAATACAGTGTGTGAACTTTCACTGGGTCCTGGATTTTCAAGAATTTTTAACAGCCATGAAAGGCATGTGGAAACAATTAGGGAAATTTGAATGTCTAGTGTAGATTAGATGAGTAAATGTTCCATTTTTCAGGTGTGCTGACATTATCGTGCTCATGTAGGAGAATGCCCTTACTCTAGGGAGACATTTGCTAAAGTATTTAGGGCTGAGTGTCATGTCTGTATCATATTTCCAAATGGCTCAGAAAAATGGAGATGGACCACAAACAAGGCAGAATGTTTACAAAGCAAAGGAAAACAATGTTCATTGAACTCTTCTTTTAAGTTTTCTGTAAATTTGAGGATTAGCAAAATAAACCCTTGGGGAAAACTAATAGCTCTGATGCTTCAAGACACTTGGGTAGAAATCATGGGGCTCCACTAGAAAGTGTTTTGCAAACGCCTGGTTTACAATATGTGAAAGGAAGTGAGAGAATCGCTTGGGCAGTCAGTCCATGATGCTCAGGGACAAGGTGGCTTTCAGTTCCCTGGCATGGACAGTGGGGAGTGATCATGCTGCTGTATGCTATATTTGAATAAATACAGGAGAAGGTGCCTGTTTTAGAGGGAAAGAGAAGGGAAAACATTCAATTTGGACATCTAGACTCCCAAAGCCCAGGCCGGTCCTGGGTTATGAGCTCCTGATGTAGAAGATGGGACACAGGTTATAAGACACAGCACAGGAGAGTAATGGACAGAGGGAAAGGAGGTCATGGTGGAGACGGGGCAGAAATGGCTAGAGCGGTGCGGGGGACCTTTGAGTATGGGTAGGGTCATGGATGCCAGGAAGAGGGGTCCAATAACACACATGCCAAACTGAGGTACAAAACACGCCAAGGACACTTTTAGCTGTGAGTGATGAAAAATCTGGCTCGTGAAAAATATAGATTTTGCCCCTTGCCTATGTGACAGCACTGGATCAACTCAAGGGACCCAGGCAGAGAGTCACGTTGGACCCAAACGCTGTTTGGCATCTCTGGGATGTCACCATCCATGTCGAGTCCCCTGCTGATTCCAGGCCTCCATCAGTTCTTTATTGCATAAGGTTGCAGTCTCCCTCCCACCGGGGCTGCCTGGGTACCCCAGGGAGCACAGCATTCTTGGCCCCATCCTTCCCAGGTGTGTTTTTTGTTGTTGTTTGGTGCTTTCTAGGGAAGGGGCAGGCCCAGGCACGTTTAATGTGCTCTGACTAAGGACGATGAGGGCTGCTTGATGTCAAATCAAGTCCAAGGACCAAGCGAGATAAGAGATCAAAAGCTCTAAAAGCAAGCCCAAACCAAATCTTAAAAGAGCTAGAGATAAGATGGGTAATAACCCTCCTGAGAACATTCATCATTCAGCTGAAGGGGATGACGTGTGGGTGTGAGAGCATGGCTCCGGGAGGGGAGCAAAGGGGAAACATGTTTGTCTCAACCGGTGTGATCCATTCATCAGAATGAGCTGGTCACCAGTCACCAGTTGGAGAAACCCAATTCAGAGTTGGTTCTGCTGGGTGGCTCAATGTTCTGCCTAAAACTGGCCAACTCAGCACAGTTAGTCTGCCATCCCATTGTCTGGGGCTTCCCTGGTAGCTCGCTTGGTAAAGCATCTGCCTGCAATGCAGGAGACCCCAGTTCAGTACCTGGGTCAGGAAGATCCCCTGCAGAAGGAAATGGCAACTCACTCCAGTATTCTTGCCTGGGAGGAGAATCCCATGGACAGAGGAGCCTGGCGGGCTACAGTCCATGAGGTCGCAAAGGTCTGGACACGACTGAGCGACTAAACCATCATCCCATTATCTGGAGTCACACAGACCTAGGATGGCAGAAAACATCCTCTATGTGTGTGTTTCCTCCAGTGACAGAGTGCTGACCACTGCAGTCAGGAAAGCTGAGAACTTTTAGTCACTGAACACATTTGCGAAATTCATTGGCCTTCACAGACTGTTCCCCTGAACACCTGGCCTGAACGTTCTCCTCTAACCAGCCTGTGTAGGATCATGTTCAGAAAGTGCTTATAAAGCTCTCACTTGCCTTGAAAACAAAATCTCCATCAGCTGTCAGAAAAGCTAAAACCCGTCTTGGCTCTGGTGACACATCCCCTTCAGGGAAATGCACACAAGCCAATTTGGTTCAGACTTAATAAGTTTTAACAAAATCCAGGTGAAGGGATCTATCTGGAAAAGCAGAAGAATCTCACAGGCAGCTCTGAGAAATAATTCTCTCAGGAGAGATAGGGGGGGAAAAAACATGTGAAACCATTTGTATCATGGCAGAAGGTGATTTGAAATCCAATTTCACAAATGGGAATTTTCCGTGTAACCCTGATGCAAAACGATGGTTTCCAAATGTCTTGAGATTGTGTGGCCTGCTTGCATGCCCCTTCAT
>NW_011494821.1:2103862-2115724 GCF_000754665.1 Bison bison bison | reverse complement strand
CCCTGGGAACCCTCAGGCTTTGTCTTGGAGGTAATCAAGTTTAAAACCCCTTAAAGCTTATGAGCCCTCATTTGCCCCTCCCCGCAAACCACAGACAAGAACATCATAGAACCCACTTTAAAAACACCTAGTCTCTTATGACTGAATGTGAGACGTGAGAAACACCATTGCTCAGTTTAAGAGGCGTTCTTCCTTTCTCCGGCAGGATCTGCTCTGTTTTATGTGCAGAGGTGCAAGGCCATGTCTGCCAATCAGGAGAGTTCCATTTAACATGTGCAAGGACTCAGTACGGTATAGGCATGCTTTTTATAGAGCCCCTGTGATCCCAGATTGGCTTTAGGTTTGAAACCCTAAGCTTCGGTATGAAAAAAGACCAGGCACAGTGTCTTTGCTAATAATAGGGCTCACCTTCTGGAGCTGGACAGGGGGTGGTTCCCACTGAGGGAGAACTCAAGAGGATGATATAAGCCTTCAGCCCGAACAAACAAACAGGGGCTTCCCTGGTGGCTCAGATGGTAAAGAATACACCTGCGATGCAGGAGACCCAGGTTCGATCCCTGGGTTGGGAAGATCCCCTGGAGAAAGCAATGGCTACCCACTCCAGTATTCTTGCCTGGAAAATCCTATGGACAGAAGATCCTGGCGGGCTACAGTCCATGGGGTTGCCAAGAGTCGGACACAACTGAGTGACTGAGTGGGGCAGCTCTGAACAAACAAATCTGCTAAGGCTATTTATCACCCAGCTGACAAGCTCTATCATGTTCTTCTCGACACCCACAAAGAGCTCTGACCCCCAAAACAGGGGACCACAGGTGACTCTGAGAAGGCACCCAGATACTGGTGGTTAGAACCCTCTGCATAAGCTAGAGACACATACTAGCTCCTTACAGGGAAATTCTCCAAGTTCATGGCTAAAATCCAACCCAGTTAGAAAATGCTTCTTGAATAAGAATAACCTAATAGCTGTGGCTTTATAGAATCTAAAGATGTCTTACTAAAAACCTAACAGTTTTTTTTTTTTTTTTTACAATCAAACAGCTGTGAAAATAAACCAGTGCCCTTCAATGGACACCCCCATGTGTGGGACCACCCCACCGCTGATCACAGATCTGTCAGTCAACTTCCAGGACACAGAACTGTAAGGGGGGGTACTTTCTGTCCACGCTCCTCCGATGATGTGGAGATGGGTGACCAACAGGCAAATGCAAAAAAAGCAAATGTGATTTCAACTTTCTGGGTGGTGATTTTGGTACAAAAAATTAAGCAGGGGGTTGGGGGGGTTGCGGTTTCAAGTAGATTTTTTTTTGGCATGTATGTGAAAGCTCTTATTCCCAGATGAAATAAAAAATCCCAAGCAAGGTGAGACACATCATTTTATGTACAAACAGTCAATGGTACAGATGGAGTTACTTTTTATAAATATCTGCAGCAAATCCCCTAAAAAAAAAAAAAAGCTGTGAATAAAAACCACCTCACAGCACCAAGGGCCTGTCCTTCCCTAAAAGTGTTAACTTCCCAAGAGCCTATTCTTAGCCAAACACTTGTGGGGCCCTCCTGGGAAGGACAGGACCAGGCGAGAGCCTTCCCCTCTCCCCAGAGAGCCGAGGTGACGTGTAGGTCATCTGCTGCCCAAGACCCCGGAGTGATTAACCGTTTCTTCCCAAGACTTTAGTCATCCTTTTCAAGCTGCTGATTATACATCTCTGTTTCCTGGCAGGGGCCCAGAGCAAGGGAGGAAAGGAACCTACAATAGTGGGGGGAAGTAGAAAACTCTGGCTATTCTGATAAAAAAAAGCAAACAACACTTTGTAATCAATGCAATGCTGTAAAGCCAATGGATCCAGTTCAGTAGAAGGAACACTGTGATTCAGGCTTCCGGAATCTACAGACAAGCATTTTTTTTTTTTTAAGGAAGAGAATTACTTAGCACCAATTTCTCTCTCTCCAGTAATACTTCCTTTTCCTCGGAGCCCTTGGCTGTAATGAGTCGGAGCGCAGTTCAGTGGTACTTTTCATCAGTAATGCAGCCGGGCAGGTGGGGGGGCGCAGTCACTCGGCACAAACAGCGCCCTCACACCACTATGCAGCTCTGCTCAAGGGGGCCTCCTGACTCGGGGACACCGGCGGCCTCACCGTCTTCTCTGGGGGATGGCTCTCCAGCCCCAAGGGGCTTCACTCAAAGCGGCGCAGGTGGTTGTACAGAGACTGGACGTAGGTGAAGACGCACATGGGGTCCGGCTTGCGGCCCATCACCATCATGTCCTCCACCTCAATGAGGCGCTCGCAGTTGGCCAGGTTCCTGAAACACAGACACCCCATCAGAATGTCAGCCCCAGCCAGCAGCCAGCATCACTGCTGGGGAACACAGCTCAGCCCAGAGCTGGAGGCTCCTGAGTGCCCCCCAGTAGGGAATTCACATTACCCCACAAGAGTTTGTGGAGTTACTCTCTCTAATGCAGTGTTTCCCGAACTCCCACATGGAGGAAGCACCCTTCCAACTCGTGTTTTGACTTGACTGTTGTATTTCAGTCTCTCAGTCATGTCCAACTCTGTGACCCCGTGGACTGTAGCCTGCCAGGCTCCTGAGTCCATGGTATTCTCCAGGCAAGAATACTGGAGTGGCTTGCCATTTCCTTCTCCAGGGCATCTTCCCAAACCAGGGATTGAACCTGCACCTTCTGCATTGGCAGGTGGATTCGTTACCACTGAGCTACCAGAAAAGCCGCTTTAGCTAACTAGTGAGTGAGTGAAAGTCACTCAGCTGTGTCCGATTCTTTTCGACCCCATGGACTGTAGCCCACCAGGCTCCTCTGTCCGTGGGATTCTCCTGGCAAGAATATTGGAGTGGGTTGCCATTCCCTTCTCCAGGGGATCTTCACAACCCAGGGATTAAACTGGGATCTCCTACATTGCAGGCAGATTCTTTACCATCTGAGCCACCTGGGAGACCCAACTAAACTTACTTTAAATTTTCAGTGAAATTCAATTTCCCTTTCAGGTTTCACTAAATATTAAGTTCTGCTAAAAAAAATTTCAGTTTTTATTAATTTAGTCAAATTTATATGAATCAAAATGGTTTTATTGATAAACATCTAGCTCTGAAATTAAATTTCACTAAAAAAATCCAATGTCTATCAGCAGTGTATGGAGAATCAGCATAGACTATGAAAATAAATGTAAAATGAATCAGGTAAAAAATAAATCTACCTATATGCCTCCTAAAACAGTCTTTAACCTTTTTTTTAAAACCATAACCCATAGTTAGAGATCTTTCATGATTCAGCATACACATACCTGTATGAGGAAATAAAGTTTCACAAAAATATTGACCCTTTCTACTATTCATATTTTCTCTAGATTTCATCTTTCACTCCCCACTTCTTTTTTCAATTTTTTTAATGCTGGTCATGAGCCATTAAGGGGCTTCCCAGGTGGCTCAGTGGTAAACAATCCACCTGCCAATGCAGGAGATGCAGGCCCCTGAGTCTGGAAGATCCCCTGGAGGAGAAAATGGCAACCCACTCAAGTATTCTTGCCTGGAAAATCCCATGGGCAGAGGAGCCTGGTGGGCTACAGTCCATGGGGTCGCAAAGAGTCAGACACGACTAAGCATGCATACAAGGGTCACAACAACTCAAAGGTTTAAAAATTGCTTAAAATCATCTTGAGAGCCTCTCTCAACCCTGCCCTAGGCCTCATGCTCTGGGAAATACTGGTTTAACTTCTGGCCCACTGGGGTAGAAGAATGTGGAAACTGGGGCCTTTCACTGGGCTGGAAGAAAAGCCGTTCCCTCCATTGTTCCCAGCTGAGGGTGGGAACCGAAGGTACGGGCTTCAGGGTCTCGTGGGGATGAGCATGTACCTAGGAGTAATGGCAGGGGTCCTCTGTGACGCCCAGCACAGCCCCTCTCCCACCCTGCACCGGACGTGGCCAGACCCAGAAGGCCCAAAAGCAACTGCACTCGGTCCAGTCATCAGTGTCCTTCCTTCAGCAACTGTGTGCCCTCTTGTTCCAGGGTCCCTGGTCTTTTTGCCCCCATATATGAGGGGCTGGATGAACCACAAGCTGGAATCAAGATTGCTGGGAGAACTATTAATAACCTCAGATATGCTGATGACACCACCTGTATGGCAGAAAGCGAAGAACTAAAGAGCCTGTTGATGAAAGTGAAAGAGGAGAGTGAAAAAGTTGGCTTAAAACTCAACATTCAGAAAACTAAGATCATGGCATCTGGTCTGATCACTTCATGACAAATAGATGGGGAAACAGTGAGACTATTTTTCGGGGCTCCAAAATCACTGCAGATTGTGAATGCAGCCATGAAACTAAAAGACTCTTGTTCCTTGGAAGAAAAGCTATGACCAACCGAGACAGCATGTTAAAAAGCAGAGACATTACTTTGCCAACAAAGGTCTGTCTAGTCAAAGCTATGGTTTTTCCAGTAGTTATGTGTGGATGTGAGAGTTGGACCACAAAGGAAGCTGAGCGCTGAAGAGTTGATGCTTTTGAACTGTGGTATTGGAGAAGACTCTTGAGAGTCTCTTGGACTGCAAGGAGATTCAACCAGTCCATCCTAAAGGAAATCAGTCCTGAATATTCATTGGAAAGACTGTTGCTGAAGCTGAAACTCCAATACTTTGGCCACCTGATTCGAAGAACTGACTCATAAGAAAAGACCCTGATGCTGGGAAAGATTGAAGGCGGGAGGAGAAGGGGATGACAAAGGATGAGATGGTTGGATGGCATCACGGACTCGATGGGCAAGAGTTTGTGCAAGCTCCGGGAGTTGGTGAAGGACAGGGAAGCCTGGCGTGCTGCAGTCCATGGGGTCCCAAAGAGTCAGACACGATGGAGTGACTGAACTGAACTGATATATGTGTCAGCATTCACACTCCAGCTGCACCCTTCCTAGCTACATGATTTGAGCAGGACACAACTTCTTGGGGCCTCAGTTTCCCCATCTGGAATAACAGCCACTTCACAGGGCGGTGGGAGGGATTAATGAGCGAATCACATAAAGCAGTTTGAGTGGCGTCTGGCATGGAGAGTTCAGTAACTGTGAGTGGTGATCACTGTTGCTGTTTGTATTGTAATGGTTCTCTCTAAACATCAGAGCAGGTCCTCAGGGGAAAGTGGCCGGAACTGGAACTCTAAAGAGCTGGGTTCAGCTCTTGGCTCTGCTCATTGCTCCAGCCTTCTGTGCCAATTCCTGGGGGTGGGGTAGAAATCAGCTTCCCACTGCCGCTCCCCTTCCAGGCAGGCTTGTTCACGCCCAGTACCCCGAGAGCTTTCTACCAGTCCCTACCGGCTCCCTGGCTTGCTTGCTCCAAAGACAAGCTGTGTAACATCAGCACGGGCCGTTCTTTGGTGCTGGCCTGATACCAGGCCTCAGATCAGAAACCAAATGTCAGGGTGAAACAGAGACACCTGTTCTGGATCCCACTGCTGCGTCCCCCTGGGTTTGGAGTGAGCAGCTAGTAAAGAAATCTGATGGGTTCATGGGGTGGCGAGTGCTTCTGGACTGATGAGCGGGCACCCTTGTTCCCCAGGATGGGCCAGGGTGGGGCTCAGTGTCAAGGGGGTTGGCGCTCTGACAAGAGTGTGCATGCAACAGTGCTTTGTTGAAAATCTGAGTTCCTGGGGAGGCCTTCAACCTGACTCCACCTCTCTGAGCTATCAGGTAGCATCTGAAGCCTTTTCCTCACCTGCAGCACAAGGATTCTCTCTCTCCCCCTCCCTCCCAGGGCTGCAGTCAGAGGATGCCAAGTGTTGTGCCCAGGTATCACCTCTGACAGCAGTGACCTCAGTAGTCAGTCCCTCCAGGAAATGTGGGCACCATTCAAACCCTAAACCTCAACCTTGGAAGAGAACTGAAATCCCATCCTCCAAACACCAAGCCCCTGGTGGAGGCCCTGCCTCGGCTGTGCTCACATCCAGGTCCAGGGAAGGGGCCCTAACTTCCTTCAAGGATGGTTCCAATTGCCCTGCTCTGACCATGGCAGGCTCTGACCATGAGGAAGTTCCTCCTCGCATTTCTTATGCTATTTTGCCTCTAAGTCCTTTCTACCTATTGTCCCCACAAGGCTATTCTCAGTCTAACTTTTTTCCCCACAGAAGAGCCTTTCGCATGTTGGAAGAAAATCTTTTGTCTTTTTTTTGGTTGCTCTGGGTCTTCATTGCAGCTTGCGGGCTTTCTCCAGTCGTGGTGCTACGATTACTTGCCCTGTGGCACATGGGATTCCAGTTCCCCAAATAGGGATCAAAACCATGTCCCCACGTTGGAAGACAGACTCTTAGCCACTGGATCACCAGGAAAGTCCCAGGAGAAAATCTTAATATCCACATCTTTCCCTACAACTAAACACGTCTGCTTCCTTCACCATGCCCACAGTGGGTACCTGGGACCTCTGCCCTGAGCTGGTGGTTCTGGTTTCTCTCTAGCCCTCTTCATGGAAGAGCACCGAGAATCGTTGGCATGTTCTGAGTTTTGTCCAACCTGTGCTTCATTCTAGAGGCTGCGCTGGGCCTCCCAGTAAGGACATCCCTGCCCCTGCCCAGGGTGGCCCTCAGGATGGGCACTAAGGTCTGAACCTGTCATCACCCTCTACCCCCCAGACAGGAAGCCATGGGCAAGATGCTGGCTTCCCCAGCAAAGAACCAAGGGACTGAGCCACATCCATCTTGTCCCCACCCCACCAGCCATGACAGTAACGACAAGATTCCTCTTGTAGCTGTGGACATAGCTCCTTGGGACGGGATGTGAGCAAAGGAAAACGATGATGCACTCTGACTTTTATAAAAACATTACAGTCTCAAAATAGTAGGGGCCCTGATTGCCTTTTAAGTGAAAACATGACTGCTTTTGTGAAAATAATACAAGCTTGTTTTAAACAGTTGGAGCGGCATGGAACAACAGTCCCAAGGAAAAAGTACAGATCATTTCAAATGTCACTGCACAGCGAGAACCAGAGTTACCCTCTGCCTACTACCAACTTTAGATGGATTTACTCAGCCCAACCTTGTTTGGAGTTAAGAAAGGGTCAGAGGGTTTTCTCCTATTACTTTCTATTGTGATCTTCAGTACCTACAGGGCTGTCAGGGAAATGGAGGAGGTGTGTGAGGGGCTATTTTTATTTGTTTAAGCCTTTTCTAAATGCAGCCTGGGATGCCAGGGCTTGACTACAGCCCCTATCTGGTTTTTCAGACACATGGGCACTACAAATAGCCTGGAAGCTCCTCAGCTGGGCCGTAACCTGAGAGCAGGGCACATTCTCCGCAGGGCAAGGGGGAGCCTCAGGCACAGGGCCCGGGCCGGGCTTGCACAACGCCTGGAGATACGGGGGGCAGAGCGCAGGGGGTCACACACCCGTAATACGGGCCGGTCCTCCCGCTTTCCAAGCCCTGAGCACCTGTCCAATAAGAGGAGCTCACTGAGCTGTCAGCACCGCATCACTCACACAGATTAGGCCCCGGGAAGCTCCGGGGAGGCAAGTTATTGGGAGAGGGGCACACAAACCCCTCTCACTCCCCAGGTTCTAGAGGTGTGTGCTTTTAAGACCCCTTGCTCACTGAAGGGTCTGGAAACATCTTCCTGATGTCAGGGAGCCCTGACCCTGCCGCTTTCCCTCCTCTGGTCGCCCCATGGTGCCCGCCGCAGCCTGCCTGTCTTACGTCCCTCCTGCTGCCCCCGTGGTCTCCGATGGCTTCTCATAGCTCTGTGGGTCTGCTTGGCTTCTGCTATCTAACCTCAGCATCTGTTAAGATGCTGATAATCAGTATTCTCCTGGAGGTCTCCCTGTGTTTTCTTTGCAGCTTTTTTCTTTTGTATCATTATTATTTTTTTAGTTTATTTTTCTCAGCTTAAAAAAAATATTTATTTATGGCTGTGCTGGGTCTTCATTGCCGTGCGGGCTTTCTCTGGCTGCGGTGAGAGGGGCTACTCTCTAGCTGTGGTGCACGGGCTTCCCACTGTGTGGCTTCTCTTGCTGCGGAGCACAGGCTCTAGGCGCCCGAGCTTCAGTCGTTGCAGCCCGTGGGCTTCAGTAGTTGTGGCTCGTGGGCTCTAGAGTGCAGGCTCAGTACCTCTGGCCCACAGGCTTAGCTGCTCCACAGAATGTGGAATCTTCCCGGACCAGGGATTGAACCCTCGTTCCCAACACTGGCAGGCGGATTTCTTAACCTCTGGACCACCAGGGAAGTCTCGCTTTCCAGCTTTTCTAACCAACTTATTGTCCAGGAAACTAGGTGAGCCAAGCTGCCGTCCTCCCAGGAGGCCTTGGGTGGGCAGGCCCACCCCATAGCTTGCTCCCCCAGGTACCTGGGAGGTGATATCCCAGATGACTCATGGGGGGAGGCACCTTCCTCCCCCTCAGGCCTACTGTAGTTGCCCCTCCCCTACCTCTCGAGTCAGCAGAAAAGCAAGAACTCATCTCAGGGGCCCACAGACCATCCTCCCCTCCCCAGCCGGCCTGAAACAGGCTCAGGCCACAGGGAGGCAAGGCCAATTTTTACCTTGTTGTCTTCTCTGGGTAGGAGAGAGGCAAAACCTGGAGCAGGCTCCCCCTACTCCCGCCCCTGATTTGGGAATAGAAGAAACATCTGGTTGGAGTCTGCAGGCGCTGTGAGCTCAAACCTCGTGCTGAGCCACGAATCTCTCTGGCTCCGGCTGCCAAGGGAAGCTGTGTTCCCTGAGAGCTGGGGTGCAGGGCCACCATCCCAGGGCCCCCCCTCTTTCCTGCACAAGCCCAGCCTAGTCCAGGGCTTAGGGTGACCAAGGCAGCCAGGGCATGAGCTGGCATGGCCTGGCCCCCTGAACGCGATGGGTCAGCCAAGGGTAGCCTCACGCAGCGTGGGTGGGACTTGGGGTGCCTACATCAGAGGTCCGGGCCCTGCACCCTCTGACCATGTGCTGTTTTGACAGCCACCCTTTCTAGGCTTGCAAACAGCTGGATCTCCTCCTGGGGAGACGCCCCCTTCCCAACATGGAGCTGTTACACTTGGCTTTCCTTCAGCATCGTCTGGACTCAGTTGTGTAACACACTCCGTCCAGAGCTGTTTCTGCAATTAGGATGACAGCTAATCCCAAGCAGCCAAGAAAGGAATGACTTTCAAAGTATACAAGGGGTTCTTGTGACCCCAAGGGGGCCGAGGGGCCACGCACGTCATCTGGGACAACACAATGGGGCGACACTGGCGGGCCGAGCGATCATGCTCAGGTTCTCCGATCTGTCCCCCAGGGCGAGACCCTCGGTACTGGGCTCCGGGATGTAACCTGTGAGCTGCAACTCCTCCAGCCAGGCTCGGGGCCAGGGTGTGGGGGCTGGAACAGACTGAGGGGGGCAGGCAAGGCAGTAGGGGGGGCACCTCCTGGACACGGGTACCAGGGCTGCAGACAAGACACGGAAGGGGCCAGGCACGCCGGATGGTGGAGGCTCACCCCCCAGGCACAAAGGAGGGCGGGTAGGAGAGAATGATAAATGTTCCCTCCAGGAAACTCGGGCTCCGGGAGGCCTTACTGCCCTCCAACCCTCCTCCCCTTAATTCCCAGCATCAGGCAGCCCTCAATACCCTCATCTCTACCCCCGTGCCTGCCCTGGATAGGGGTGGGGGACTCGATGGATTGTGGCAACAGCTCCCCCGCCCTCTGCCTCTGTGTTCAACACACAGGAGGCCCTGGGGTGAGGCAGGAGGAGGGGGAAGGCAGGGTATTTATTCCCTAACCCTTCCTGACCGGTCATTGTGAGCTGGTCGCACCCACCCACTGCCCCAAAGCACGGCTCTACTAGCCAGCCCTCTGCGTCTGTGTAGAGCTGCTCTCCCCAGCCCGAGGGTATCGCAGGACACCTGGCTTCTTCCCACTTCAGCCCACTCATTTACAAGGAATCCCTTTGTTAAACTCTCCTGCCTACTCAATTTGAACGCACCCCCGCCAACCCGCCACCAGAGCCCTGACTGATACACCCCTTTGCCACTCTCCTGACGCCCTGGGGTAGCCCTCAATCTATAACCAAATCCCAAGCTCCCCAGCACCTCCTGACCCCAGAATCACCCCTCACCCCCTCCTCTCCCTACGTGAAAGTCGCTCAGTCGTGTCCAACTCTTTTGCAACCCCATGGACTGTAGCCCACCAGGCTCCTCTGTCCATGGAACTGAATTCTCCAGGCAAGAATACTGAAGTGGGTTGCCATTCCCTTCTCCAGGGGATCCTCCGGACCTAGGGATCAAGCCCAGGTCTCCTGCACTACAGGCAGATTCTTTACCCTCTCAGCCACCAGGGAAGCCCCTCCTCTCTCTATGAGCACATCTTAAGAAGGTAGGCAATTTTATAATCAACGCTTTTGATCACATTTAGGGGAGCAAAATGGACCCACTGGAGAAGTCTGAAATGTCCCCCAGGCAGATATTACTCAATTTCCTGCTGTTCGGCAGCTGGGGCTTGGCCAAAGCAACCATGCCTTCCGACCCCCCAGACTCACTCGGCCATGGTGAAGGCCAGCTCGAAGTTCTGCCGCCGCTGTGTGGGGCTCAGCGCGTTGTAGTCAAAGGCGTCAGGGAAGAAGGAGTGCACTAGGGCACAGAAGGCCATCCCGTCGCTCCAGCTGGAGGAGAAGTTCTGCAGGTCCACGTGCTGCGAGGCCAAGGCAGGGGGATGAGGTGGAGAGGGGGTACGGTGCCGGCTTCAGCTCCCCCACCTGACTCGACCCCACGGTCCTCCCAGCCACTCCCCAGGCAACCATCCATCCAGCTCAGTAATAAGTGCCCATGCTTGCTGGACTCCCAGCTGGGGACCCATCGGGAGGGCATGGTTTCTCCAGCTCCTACCCCTCCGTCCAACCCTGGGGTTCCTGGAACGACAGCTGGGGATGATGCCCACTCCAGCCTCTGGTCGGGGTCCCAGCGGCCCAGCCGGGCTCACCTGGTAGCCAAGTGTTTTGCTGCGGCACCACTCGAGCAGGATCTGCTTGATGCTGCTGGCACTGGCCACGCCGAAGCTCTGCGAGCGCTTCAGCTTCGCCCGTGTCTCGCCCTTCCCCCTGCGGACAGAGGGCAGGCCTGCTGGGTGGGGGCTGCGGGGCAGGGGTTGGGGGCTGCCCCTCAGCTGCCATCTCCTCGGAGACCATGCTTCACCTGCTCACTCAGGTAGCACGCAACCTCCCAACCCCACACCCACGTCCAGGCAGGAGCCGTGCATCCCAGAGCACAGCCTGCCTCGATGGGATCTGACAGACCAGCCCTGCTTCTAGCCTCTGGGCTGCCTTTTACTCACCACGCTGGTGATCTGGGGGCAGAGGGCCTAAGCCCACCCGGCCCGTGCTCTTCCCCTCTGCCTGGAGCATCTGCTCCACTTCCCTTCATCCCACCCTCCTCTGAGCCTCCCTCTTGGGCTGCCCTCCCTGACGGCTCTTTCCTAGCCCAGAGGGATAGTTTTCTCCTCTGGGTCCTATGGACACTCCTTGATGGCCAAGATCAGGTGTCAGGGTCAGTGGGACACTTCCTGGGTCTGTCCCCCTCACTAAAGTCAGAGCCTTGAGAGCTGGGACTTGGGGTGGGGTTATCATCAGACAGACCTGGGCCTACCATTCAAGCAGTAGGCGTTAATATCACCAGAGGAAGGAAGGATGGATAAATTGCAAAGTTGGACTTGATCTCTAAGGGGGTGGGGTTGGGGTGTTGAAGGGGCTGGTGGGCCCTGGGTCTCGCTGTGTCACCTCCCAGCTCCTACTGGGAACCCCAGGGACTGCCCTCTGGTCTCCCCTGTCACGCCCTGAAACCAACTTCTCCAGTTGGGTGAGGAATGTGGGCGTGAGGGTGGCCAGGGGCCCCTCTGGAATGCAGGGAGGGGGCTGGGCTCTCACCAGGCC
>NW_011494821.1:2101582-2103762 GCF_000754665.1 Bison bison bison | reverse complement strand
CCTGGCCCGCCTGCCCCCTCCTCTCCTCCCTCCATTGGTGCTGCCTACCTCTCAGCCCACCCCACCCTGTAGTCAGCCCTGACCTTGTGTTTTGCCCAAGAGGTCACATATTGGGGAACAGAAAGGGCCAGCTTTGCTGCGCTGTGCCTGCCTGACCCTGGTCTGAGTCCTGGCCTCTCTGGGGGCCCTGACTGATCTGGAGAGCATCCGTACTTGCCGGCTGTATCCTGCTCCCATTTCTCAAACAACGCCTTCCGGGCCTGTGCCCCAGACGTGCGGGGCAGCGTCTGTGACCTCACCAGCTCCCGGCGACGCTCCCCGGGTCGATGGGCCTGAGTCGTGGCTGGTGGCTGCGGGGATGGCGGTGACTGGGGTGGCGTCACCAGCGGAGGGCTGAGTCAGGGAGGGAGAGAACCACAGAGTCAGGAACACAGACCCGCCCATCACTAGCTCACCAGGCCCCCGGTCCCCCGCCCCGGGTCCCCTGCCCCACTGAGTGTGAAATGAGGCAGCAACCGGGCTCCAGGGAGAGAGGAAACATCACTGGCTCTAGTTCCCAACCGGTTCTGCAGGTTTTCTGAGCTGAGCTGTTCTCTGAGGCAGGCCAGACAGCCCATGGGCCCCCCGCTCTGGGAGTAATCACCCCTTGGCAGGTGTCAGTGCCTGGGGTTGGGGGGCATTCTCCTTGCGGGAGGTGAACCCAGAGCCACCCCCAGGGCCAGGCCCCCTCCATGCCACCACTGAAAAGCTCCCCTTTGTCTCCCCCAGAACAGTTCGCCAGAAAGTCACAATCCTCCTTTCATTATTAAAAGGAGGTGGCGGGCGGGGGAGGTCAAGCCATCCCCGCCCCCAGCTCTGATCACAATCCAGTGGGCCTGGGGGAGCCTGGGGACCCCTGTAGGCCAGAAGGCGGCAGACCTGCCCCAGGCTGGGGGTCCTACCTCCAGGGACCTCCTTGGCCAGGGACAGGAAGCACCCGGCTGGAAGGGAGGGGCCCAGCCAGGATGGATGAAGAGGAAAGCAGAGATGGTCCCACGCTCCATCTTCCTGGGTGGACTGAGACACCCCCTCCAGTCTGTGCACAGACTTGCTTTCAAGGCTCCTCAGTGAAACCAGTCTGCGGCCATAAAACCCTCTACCTCCTAGCCTCGCTGCCTCATTTCCCTGGAGGTCAGCACAGGGAGCTCCCTGCAGGGGCCCAGGCAGCCTGGGTCCAAGGCAAAGCCCAGGCGCTTCCTGGGGAGGGACGATCCCTCCCCACCAGGGACTGGGGCCCTGACTCAGACTCACCTGTTGTTGTTCCTGCTGGCCGTCATTGCCCCGAAGCCAGAGCTGGACAGAGACCGTGGGAGGGAAGAATTCTTCTCTGAGGGACAAGGCAAGAGAGATAAATAACAAACCCTGGCCTCAGAGTGTGGGGCGTGGGGGGCACCACTGCCTGCCTCCCTTCCGCTGACCTGGCTCTGTGCCCTTTACCCAGCGTCACTCCAGGGCATGGGCGGGATCCCTGGGCTAAGCTGGCCCTGCCTCAGCTAGCACTTGAGGACAAAGGATGCTGGGGACATAGAGCAGTGACATAAAAGAGGCCTTTTACAGTGTTCCCTCCTGCTTTTGAGAGTACAGAGCCCAGGGCCTCTTGGGCTGCGTGCCCATAAACACTTTGATCCCAAGTTTTCATTCTGGAAACCTACACAGCCCAACCCCAGGACTTGCCACTGAGGCCTGACCCCAGGGCCCAGACAGGCCCCGGGGGCCCCGCCAAGGTGTGCAGGGTGAAAGGCCACCTTCCAGCCACAACCTGGACCTGTAGGAAAAGCCACGGCGGTATCCTACAGGGTTGATGCTACTTCACAGCATCTCTGGTGGAGGAGTCAGGAAGGAGGGGCCCCAAGCTAGGGAAAGGGGTCACAGTGACAGGTTGGGGAGGCTGGGGGCTGGCCCAGGTTTTCTGAGTCTCTTGCCAACACCCCCACCCCCACCCCACCCCAGCCCCTGCCCTCCCTCCCACTCTGAGGCCATGCATGCCCTCCTGCTCCTACCACTGGGACTGGGAGTCCAGGGGGTGGTAGCCTCGCTGGGGCTCGAGCTGAGGCCCCCCAGGATGGCCGCAGATGTGGGCGACAGAGCTGTGGCTGAGGTCTCCCCAGAGAACCTCTCGGAGACTCGTGTGACGGCTGTGA
>NW_011494821.1:2092786-2101482 GCF_000754665.1 Bison bison bison | reverse complement strand
GAGACCCTCTGGGAGGCTCGTGGGCCGGCTGTGACTGGCTGGTGAGGCAGCCGCAAGGAGAGGCTCACAGGGCGAGGCTTGGGGGGCTCTGGTGCTGGGATGGTTTGAGTGGCCTCAGGGGGTCCGTCACCTGGATCTGGAACATGTGACCAGCAGGGGTGGAGCTGTCAGCTATGGCATCCACAGGGGCTTCAGACCCTCCCAGGAGGACTCCAGTCTCTGTGAACCCTCTTCCCACCTTCTCCAGGAAGGCCTCCCCTATCACTCCAGCCTCCCTGACCTCTCCCTGCTGCTCCAACCAGACCTGGCATCTGCTTTAACTTTCAATAAACTGCCTGTTTACTGAACAGACAGTTCAATAAATAGTTGCCTCTCTTTCTACCCAGTTCAGCAGCTGGATGATTCCTCAGCCCCTGCTTGCTTTCCTCCAGAAGCGAGGAAGCTCAACACCTTCCAGGATCTCTCATTTTTTTCTGTGTTTACAAAGCTCCACTTCACACTGAATGAGGCTGCCCTCCTGTCAGCCTCTCCACCCACTGGGGTTTAGGTGCAGGTCCTCTGTCCCAGGCAAGAGCTGGCCTGGCACAGAGGCACAGCTGAAGCCCTGACCCCGAAGCTACCCAGCTCGCCCTCCTCTGCCGTCAGCCCCTACCTGCCCCGGGCTGGTGCCCGTTCTCGATGATACATGAGTTTGAGGTCCTTCTCATCTCCAACTCACTGGCCTCGTCATGGTGGTCCAGGCTCTATAGAGAGACAAACCCCACCAAGACCCAGTCAGCGGGGGGGCCAGCTGCCCCTCCCCCACAATCATGGCCAGAGACCCTCCCTGATTCTGGCAGGACAAACATTTTGAGAGAGACAGTTCTGGGGTGGGGAGGGTGTTCAGTGATGGGCCCCATTCATATAAGAAGCTGACATGGACTCAGCCTCACCAACTGAACCACCAGGATCCTGGAGGCAGAAGCCTCCACTGGGCTCATCCCAGACCACCAAAATGCTAGAGTAAAGGTCCCGACTGGGAGTTCCAGGGCTTCCCTGGTTGCTCAGTGGTAGGACACGGGTTCAATCCCTGGTCTGGGGAGATCCCACGTGCCGTGGAGCAGCTAAACCCATTACGCCACAATAGCCCGTGCTCTGGAGCTCATGAGCCGTAACTGCTGAAGCCCCCAGAGCCTGCACTCTGCAACAAGAGAAACCACTGCCATGAGAAGCCCACACATCACGAGTAGAAAGTAGCTCCTGCTCAGCACAAGTGGAGAAAGCCTGTGCGGAGCAACCAAGACCCAGCACAGCCAGAAATAAATACATCTTAAAGAAAAAAAAAAGAGGCTGGGAGTCCGAAGGACTACGCAAGGCACCCAACCCCTTTGCCCAGGCAGGACCAGGTGACTGGGGTCAGGAGAACCCGGCCTGGGGCCGTGTCGGGAGCCCAAACCCAGTGACCTAAGTAAGGTCCTTCTGGGCCAACAATTGGCCCTGAAGCCCTCATGCTGAGGTCTTTTCACTGGCTGCGGGGTCACAAGATTTGCCTGGATGTCCAGAGTACAGAGGCCTTACTGGGTTCCATTGACCCCTCCGTTCCCTCTGGCCTGCAGCAGTTGGGGGTGTCATGTGGAGAGAGAGAGCCAAGACCAAGAGCCGGGTGACTCAGGTCAGACGGTTGTGCCCCCTCTGGGTCAGTTTCCCTGCTGGAGATGAGGGCGTAGGCTACGCAAACCTCCATCATTTTGAAGCCTGCCAAGCCATCAGGCCCTTTGCCCGGGCATGCCATTCATACCACTTTGCTTCTGTTGTCCCAGGTCGATGCTAGCACACCCATTTTACAGATGGGACCTGAGGGCTCAGAAAAAGGAGATGCACTGTCCAAGGTTACCCAGTAAGAAACAGCTAAGATTCGTGGTCAGGACAGATGTTCTCTTCAGCCTTGGCCCTACCCTTCTTACGTGGAGGGAGGTTGGAGAGTACAGAGTATCTGTAAGCCTGATGGGGTCTGCCTGGCAAGAGAAGACAGAGGCAGACCCAAATCAGGGGCTCTACTCAGAGCCCATGATGAGTGGCTTGAGAGGTTGGCCATAACTCTTCTTAGACACTGCCAGACTGGCCCCCTTGTCTACCAGGTTCCCAGATGACAACGGCCCATCCCTGGGCCCCAGTGGCTCAGCTATGACTGTAACGAGTACAAGAGGTATCCACCCTGCCATGAGGGGATCAGTGTGGTGTGGGAGCCAGGACTGTGAGCAGATGACGTCAATCTAGCATGAGGGTGCATGCCTAGGACAAACTTCATCTAGCCCAGCGGGTCAGGGAAGCAGGGGTGGCTGAGCCCGGCGAGAGTAAGCCAGGTGGACCAGGAGTGGAAGCCATTCCCAGTAGAGCGAGTGATACCTGCCAAAGCACATAGACATTAAGGCCCAAAGTGTTCTGATCTGGTGGCGGGGGGGAGGCACTAAGCAGCTCAAGGTGCCATCCTGGAGAGCCTGGACTTGACTCCTTGGACAAGAAGGAACTGAAGGCTGTCAGCTCTGTTTTAGAAACATCCTTCAGAAACCAATGAGACAGTGGCATGGAAACGGGTGACCAGATGGCCAGTTACTTCCCTAGTCTCAGATGGGGATCTGGGGAGCAGAGATGGGGCAGCAAAAGAGTGGAGGACAAAATGGACTCAGCATCTGGGGAGAGTAAGTGGATATGAGGGGGGGGTAGTCACACGTCTTCCAAGCCTGGGCTTTCGGCCTGGGGGATGTGACTATGGAGAGAGAAGGGGGAACTGGGGGGAAAATAAGGACTTCAATTTGGGACATGAGTATTAGGAGCGCCTGAGGCATCAGGGAGTTGAGGTCAGGAAGCAGCTGGATATTTGAGTCTGAAGTTTCAGAGGGAGGATGAACAAACAATAGAGGCGTAGGGGTCTCACATCCAGAGCCCAGCAGAAGAGCTGGCTGGGGGCCGAAGAGGCCTGGGATGGGCACCGTGTGCGGGGGCAGAGGAGGCATCTGCAGAGGAGAATGAGGAGCAGCCGCCAGAGGGAGGAGGAAGAAAACCGAAAGAACACTGAGAAAGGCAGGTGGAAGTACAACGAGAAGGCTGGCGCGTCAGCGGCTCCCAAGGTGGCCTTGGGTCCAGGAAAAGAAGGTCAAGGCAAGATCTAAAAGGGTCCATTGGGGTTAATCCAAAAAGAGGTGCTGGGTGATAGTTTAGGAGCTGAGTCAGAGGTGGAGGTGAAGGCAGGAGACAGCCTCCGGTTGAAATGGAGACACAGGAACTGCAATCATGGGCAGGTGGGGGCGGGGAAAGGGGTTTGAAGGGCTCACCCAGGCGGAAGAGGGGGACGATGCTTAGAGGCTGAGAGAAAGACTCTAGCAGGGTGAGGGGACCCTCTGTGGGGTGGGGACCCTGGGGAAGTGGAAGAGCATAGGATCGAGCCTGGGTTTGGAGAGGAGGTGGCCCCCTCCAACTTCTGATTCAGAAGGATGGAGAGAGAGTTCCCAACCACTCATAGATACAGTGGAGAAGAGGGGGCCTCTCCTGGCCCCTCAGGGTGCGGGGCACCCCTAGGGCCTAACCTGAAGCTAACTCAGCAGACAGAGGGGAAACAGCCAGTCCACCCCGAACTCCAGCCCCGCCTGTCAGCAGGGTGCTCAGCTCGGGGGCTCCCTGTCCCCCCATACACACCCTACCCTGGTCCCACAGGTTCTGCAGGTCTAGGCAGGGGCCTGAAGGGCCCAGCTGGTGGTGAAACCATCTTCTCAGGAATGTGGGTCTCTCTGTGGGGCCCCACAGACACCTCCTCTTGCATGGCACAGGCCCCGTGCTCTGCATGATGGCCTAGGGGACCAGACACCACCATCAGACAGGAGGCAGGGTCTGAATTCCCATCAGGTGGTCTCCAGCAAAGCAAGAGGGAAGGGGCTGGACTGACTCACGCTGGGAGGCCAGACTCCCAGGCTCCCCCTGCCCTGCACTCCCCCACGCCTGAGACAGAAACCACTGCTCATCCAAGCAAAGGGCTCGGCCCACACCTCAGACCCAGGGGCTCCTCAGAGGCCACCCCCCAACTCATCGTCACAGGAGCTTGGGGGTTGGGGTCACCCCTAACCTCACCCCATGACTAAAGGCAGCAGCAGTGTCAAGGCTGGGGTCTCCTATCCCAACCCCGGGCTCTGTCCACAAAGCGCTCGTGCTTTCCAGGAGCAGGAAGGACCACTCGAGACAAATTTGTGCAATCAGGCCCCAGCCGTCTCACCGATGAGGGGAAGGGTGGGGTAACTGCCCCAGTGGGATCTGAGTCCCCAAGCCCAGGCATGGGCCCCCAGCACACCCCTGCAGTGGTCGTCCTTTGGTGGGGGATGCCTGCTTCAGCCACAGAGAAGGGACTGGGCAGGGGGGCCCTCTGCATGCTGGGGCCAGGGTAGAAGTCAAGTCACCGGAGAGCCCTGGGGACCAAACGGGTCCTGGGGAGCCAACTGTCACAGCCCCAAGACCTGGGCTTTGTCTGAAGAAAGGGGAGGCTCCGGGTCAGGGAGTCCAGGCCCAGGAATGTTAGGGAGAGAGGTGGAAGGCAGGGAGGTGGGGGTGGGGGGAGGGGAGGTAAGTCAGAGACACTCTTCCTGGGGAAGTTTTTAAACACTGTTGAGAGGGCAGGAATACTAGTTCAGGCATCCTTGGGGCTGCCTGACTCCACGTGGGCTTGTGCGTGTGGACAGGGGCGCACGTCAGCAGGCCCAGCACAACCCCCATCCTGAGCCCCTAACAAGGCTGCCCCAGCCTCCTCCTCCTCCTCACTCACTCACACCACCGGTTTTAAAGACTCAATTCAAACTTCTCCCCAAAGCATTTAACTCTCTTATCACACAGTGTGTCTGGGAAAGGAAGGCAGATAAGGCAAGTCTGGTTTCTTTCACGTCCAATCTCGACGCTGCTCCTGGCAGCCACTCGGGAGGGGCTCCACTGCCTCTGACATGGGGACCTGGTGGCTCCGGCTCAGCTAGGGACATTTCCAGGGACCAACTCTGGTGCAGCCTCCTGGGCCGGGCCTGGCCCGGCCTCGGCTGCCCCCAGCCAGCTCCCTCCACTGGCCAGATCACAACTGTGGCTTCGTGGACACTCTTATGAACCCACCGGGCAGATGTCACTGTCATAACTACTCAGCCGGCTCGGCTCAGGGCCCAAACAGGGCTGGCCAGTCCTCCTGAGATACAAGGGACTTGAGGTCCAGCTGAGAGATGTCCCCACGGCCTCACTGCAAATGAGCCTTAAGCAGCTCCTGTTTGCTACAGGGTCTCAGGCCTCCTACAGGGAGTCCTCCCTGATTACTCCCACCCTACCGCCCTGCCCTCTCGCTCCTCCCTGAGCCTCCCTGGCTGCTCACTACCTGGCAAGGTCAAGGTTTGTGCACTCAGAAGTGGATTACTAAATCAACTCTGCATTGAGTTCAGAGCATATGTACATGCTGAATTCAACCCTCCTCCAACCCTGGCGGTTCCCACTTTGAAAGAGCAGGAAGCGAAAGGGTCTCAACCGAGGGTCTCTAAATCTCATTGCTTATCACAGAGGGGCAGTGGACAGACCAGCCTCCACACTGCCTGACCACTGTCACCACTGGCTCTCATGCGTGGATAAGACCCTCACACCTAGACTCCCCCATCCAGCAACACACACAAACTCACACACAAGTTTGAGAGGCCAGACAGCCCTGGCGCCCAGCTATGACTCTTTCCAGTCTCGCCCTAGAGACCCGATTCCCTGTTCATGACCAAGCGCCTGATCACGAGCTGCTGGTCACAGCGGGAAAGCGACAACGCGTGGATGACTCCACACAGCGCCCCTCCCTGCCAGAAACTGGCTTGGAGTCTGGGTGGGTGATCCTGAGAGGTGGGCTGCAGGAGAAGTGGAGGCCAGTGCCTCGGGGTAGGGGGAAGCTGCCTGGGACCCAGAGAGCCTCTGACCCATCGGGAGACCTCGACCATCCTCCACCCACAGTGCTGAACTCTGCCCGCTGCCCCACCCACTCCAGGCTTTTCTGAAGCCCAGAACCTGCTCCCCAACTGCGTCTCCATCCTGACCCGCCAAGAGGCTCCAAGAGGCTGCGGCACCCCTGATGACTCCCAACCCCTTCTTCCAGAAGGGCCCCCGCCTTCTCTCCAAGTCTAAGAAGGGGCTTTCAGGGACCTCCGCACTCCCTGGCAGCTCCTTGACCTCCACAGAGGGCTCCAGCCTCACCTTCTCCCTCTGCTTCCCTGAAGACCCCACCCATTCTAGGGCTTCACCCACCAGCTCTGCCCTGCTGTCTTCCTCACCTCTGGCCTCGACCAGATCTGTGACTCCACTTGCTCTGGGTCAGCTTCACCAGGATGTCCCTCACCCTCAGGACAACCCAGAGGGAACTGGCCTCCCCACAGATCTGTGACCCAGGAGTCCCCCAGCAGGGCTGTGCTCCCTGCCTCCCTGCTCACATCCAAAGACCATCTCACCCTGATGACTGCCCCTCCAAGACAGCACTGCAAGGCAGTCCCGATGCTCCCTCCACCCACCCTTGGCTGTCCTCTCCTAGGACCACGGCATTTAAGTTACCCTGCCTGCAACTGCCCTCCAACGCCCATCCATCCATGAGGGAGCTTGCTGGATACAAGGAGGAGCCTATTCCTTCCCTGGCCAGTGCCCCTCACCACCACCCAACAGCCAAGAGGACTAGTTCACCCCACATGAAAGCGAAAGTGTTAGCTGCTCTTTGCCACCCCATGGGCTGTAGCCCGCCAGGCTCCTTTGTTTATAGGATTCTCCAGGCAAGAATATTGGAGTGGGTTACCATTCCGTTCTCCAGGGGATCTTCCTGACCCAGGGATTGAACCTGGGTCTCCCCCACATTGTAGGTAGATTCTTTACCATTTGAGACACCAGGGAAGCCCCATGTGACTGAAGGCCAATTCCCACTTAAAATAGAAGACTGGAGAAACTTCTACATATGTGTGTGAATTCATGTACATATGCATACATGACTCAGAGTATTTTTCTGAAACTTAGACAGCTGCTTCTGTGAGTAAACAAGTAGCAAATGTATGTTAAAATAAAAGCTCAGAAACAGTTGATGACACAGTTTATTAGGTGCGTGTGATCTCACAGTGATGATATTATATCCTGGCCAAGTAGTGGTCATGCTCAAAGGACAGAATTAAGTGTATCCATATTTCTAGATGGGCTTCCCAAGTGGCGCTGGTGGGAAAGAGCCTACCCGCCAATGCAGGAGACTTAAGAGACACAGGTTTCATCCCTGGGTCAGGAAGATCCCCTGGAGGAGGTCATGGCAACCCTCTCCAGTATTCTTGCCAGGAGAATCCCATGGACAGAGGAGTCTGGCAGGCTATGGTCCCTAGGGTTGCAGAGTTGGACACGACTAAAGTGACTTAGCACGCACGCACGCACATGTTCCTTGACATTGGGACACTCAGGGGCTCTGTCACCAGCATGTTTAAGAACCTCTCACCCCACCCCCCAAGACAAAGCCCAACTCCCTGGCCCATCATCTGGGGGCCTTCTCAACTCACCCCTCTCCTCTCGTACCCCACCAGGCTCCCCTCTGGCCACTGAGTCCTTTGAGCCTCTCTGAGGCGGTCGGTACAGCCTCACACACCACGCCCTGCAGCAGCAGGTCCTAGGCCTCCAGGACAAAACCCGCTAGGATGAGAGAACACCCGCTCTGGCTGCCAGCACTGTTGGGACTGCTCCATGTGGGGCCATCTCCCATTCAGGCTGGGACCTCTAGGGGCAAAGGTTAATCTGATAACCTCCCCCCTCCGCTTCCAGCCCCTTGAGGTGCAGCCCAGCCCACACAAGAGATCTGAATGAGTGATGGACTGAACTGAGAGGGACTGGCAGGTGCCAACTACCCAGACCCTGGAAACCCAACCCTGGAGCACATGCCAGGGGCAGGGTGGAAAATCCCACCAAAGGGCCACTGTGCACACCAGAGAACATTCTAACGACCCACTCCAGGAGGCCCCGTGATCAGGGCAGTGACTGGTCCACACCGGCCTCTGCCCCGCCCCCACAGTGTGGGTCGCTGGCCAGTCACTGACCCCAGAAATCTAGACTGCTCAGAACTGGTTCCCCTGGCCTCTACCCCAACCCCGTCTCTCCCATCACGGTAAGGATTCCCCGCCACGGTGAGTTCCCAAAGGCTGTGCCCAGCTGCGCCCCAACAGACTGGGTACTGCCCCCAACACTCACACCGCGCTGGAGTTCTCCACCTGGGTTAATCAATAACCCGAGCCGTCAGGCCTCAGTGAAGGGACATCACAGGGGCGAGTCAACGGAGGTGGGGAAGTAGGGGGTGGGGGGTGTTGCTGACCATTCCAACATGTCGGCCAGGCCGGGGTTGGTGTTACAGCGCCCGAGTGCCAAAGGACAGTTGGAGACAGCGGGACAGAGCTCGGGGAAAATGGGACCTGGCTGCAAAGAAGGGAGGGGGTCCGAGACAGGTGCGGCGGGCAGCCTAAGCCGGTGGTTTCCCCGACCATAGCCGGATCCCCACGACCGGGTCGCAGCGGCAGGAGCACGCACGCGGGCCCGAGGGGGCGGCAGGGGTCGCGGAGCCACTCTCCCCCGGCGCACGCGAACAGGCGCCCGCGCTCCCCTAGGCTCACCTGGCTGCGGCCGGACAGCGAGAAGGTGGCATGGCTGGCAAACCGCGCGGTGCCCAG
>NW_011494821.1:2090769-2092466 GCF_000754665.1 Bison bison bison | reverse complement strand
CCCTCCAGCGCCGCCTCGTAGCGGCCCAGCGCCTCGCGCACTGTGCGCGCCTCCTCGGCGTCGGGGGCCGACTCCATGGCCGGGCCGGGCGCTTGTTTGTCGGGGAGATCGGGCCTGACCCGGAGAGAATAGTCGAGCTCCGCAGCTCCGGACCGCAACTGGCCACCCCTGGCTGGGTTCATCCGGAGGGGCGGTGGGAGGGGCGGGCGGAAGGCGGGGCGGGCCCAGTGAGCCCCGGGACTGGGCGCCACGCTAGGGCGGGCCCTCAGGGGCGTGGTCAGCGGCTCCGGAGACCGCCCCCGCCCCGGTGTCCCGCTGGATGCCTCGAGGTGAGGGAGGTCCTCGGTGGCAAGTCCTACTGGGAGTGGAGACATCCCCACCCGACCCCACTCCCCGAGCCACACACACACACACACACACACACACACACGCCCACACTCTGCTCAGAGAGACCTGAAAGCCTCAGCAATAATTTCCAGACCCCTGACCCTCACCCTGGGCCTGTCACTGTCCCTCCATGCCAAGCACACGGCCCTTACAAGCACATACTCACCTATGGATTCTTTGTCTGGAATTTCTTGCACCTGTTATAAGACCTAAGGAAGAAGGAGACAGGTGGTGAGGTCCCTCCCTGACTCTACAATTGTGCCTTCTCCCCTCGAAACCCACTCTGGATAGTAAGATCTTTTTATCCTTACTGCCAATGGTCACAGGGCCTGGGGGTTCACAGAGAGGCCCCTGCTAGGGGATCCATGAGTGGCTGAGGTCAGATAGAAAGGACAGGGTGTGCTTAGGGCTGAATCTCCAAATCCTAGGATCAGCGACCCTAGGACTAAGAACCCCCCTCCCTCCATCAGAGCCTCAGTCCCCGGCTTCTATCCACATCCCAGGGCTCCCAACTCGACACCCTCTCAACACTCCTTTCATGCCTGAACTCAGATATTCCTTCCTTCTTTCCTCCAGAAAGCAAGGAGTAAAAACAGCTGTTGCTTCAGAATGATGCTGAAAGATGCTGTATGTTCTCATGTATATGGTAAAATTAGGTTGAAATAAAAATGGGAACATCCCATTCTTCTTTGTGCAGAAAAAGATCTTTCCTGATTAGCCTTCTCCTTCCTTGGCCTAACCCCAGTGCCTAAGAATGAGAGGTCTGTAAGGCTTGTTCCCATCACACTTCCCAAGATGTTTGCAGCCACAGACCTCCTGGACTGGCCTGCTCTGCCCCAAAGGAGCTGGATCAGCCCAACAGATACTAAATGCTGACTCCCCCTGCCCCCCACCATGGGGACAGGAAGAAACGCTGGGTTACCTAATCCAAGGAGCCTTCCAGCAATTATTTCATGAGAAAGTCAAGTGCCAAAAGGCATGCATGGTGTGTATATGTGTGTGTTCCAAGTAGCTGTGTGGGACAGGGTAAGCCAAATTACTCCCTGCATTCTTCTCCGGGTAGAATCTTTGATAGACACTAGGAGAGAGGCAACCGCTACAGCTTGTCTCTAGTAGCACTCAGAGCCCCTCTGGATCTGAGCACAGAGCCTGGAGTGCAGGGACCCCAGTCTCAGCCAGAAAAGCCCAGCCTCTTCCTTTGCAGGACCCGAGGAAGGACCACGCAGGAAAGCCTGGGAGGGGCTGGACAGCTGGGTCCCCAGTCCTATAGCTGATGTGCAGCAGAGTCTGTGCCTGGATAGACAGCATAA
>NW_011494821.1:2071494-2090647 GCF_000754665.1 Bison bison bison | reverse complement strand
GGATCCAGCCTCGCTCTCCCACCTTAGGTGGGTTATATGGTCTGTCCGGATCCACCATGACAACATCTGGGAGGGGCTGCTCGGGGCCTGGGGAGGGCTCTATCTGCCAAGGGCAGAGATGGGGCTCACGGTGGGTTCTGGGCAGACAGTACGAGAATCAGACCATCCCCCTTGGTTCCTCTCCCTCGGCAGTCAGACCATTGAGTCAATAGCTGGAGATCAGCCAAGGAGAGGAGAGATGAATCAGGAGGGGAGGAAGAGGGGCAGAGCATCTGGGGAGGAGGGAGGGAGAGAGGGAGGAGGGGGTGATTCTGGAGCGGGGAGGGAGGCACTGAAGACCAGTGCCATCCAAGAGCTGGCTCCTTGCCAGTTTGGGGGAGGCTGCTGCTCACCCCAGGCCCCAGGGGCTCCTCCTGGCCGCCCCCTCAAGGCCCCTCCTCCCTCCCTCCCGGGGCTCAGCTCCTGCCCGGTACCAGACTGTGGGGGAGGTGAGGGTGACGGACCCTGCTGAACTCCCTGCACATTCACCAGCCCTGATGTCAGCGGGCTAGCGAGGCCGACCTCCCACTGAGTCCCAGGGGCTCTGGCACTTGCCCTCCCAGTTCTCCCTCCCCTGGCTCCGACCTTGCTTCCTGGCTCCTTGGTCTGCTCTGGTGCTGGGCTGGGGGCAGGATGTGGGACAAGCCTTCCTGTACCCCCTGCCAATCACCTCATGAAATCGAATCCCAGCCAAGCCCAAACCCCAAAGTCAGGGACCTGAGGTGGGGGAAGTGAGGCCCGGGGAGGGACAGGGACAGGCTCCAGGTCACAGAGCAAGATATGCAGAGACAGGGCTGGAACCCAGGGTCTTGGCTGTGGTCCCAGGGCCCCTTGGGGGCAACCGTCAAATCCAGCCAAGTCTGGGCAGCTCCCCCTGCTCCCAGATCACCCAGAGGCTCCAATCCCCTGGAATTGTGCTTTGAGGTCTCCAGAACCATCCCTGTGGCCCTCCAGCAGGAGCCCCTGAGGACCACCCCTCCTCCCAACCCTCTTGACTCCCCTTCTTCTCCCCAGTGACCTTCCTGAGTGACTCTGTTTTCACTCATCCCTTAACCATGGTCCCCAGGGCTCTGAGCTGGGAAGGTCCCCCTTTTATTCACAGACCCTTTCTGCATGGTGTCATCCACCCCCACACCTGCAATGGTGACTCCCACTCCTCCACCTCCAGCCCAGTCCCTCTCCTTATACCCACCTGCCTCCAGCTCTTGTCCTGAAGGTCCCACCCACTCCCCAGACTCCTGAGGTTCAGCGCTTAAGGGGTGGGGCAGTCCTCTGCAGTCCTGGGCCCACCTGCCTGGGACTGGCCCTCACCCTCTGCACCTGGGTCCCTGTGCATGGGCGTGGGGCCCTCACACACTTGTGTACATGTGTTGGAGCCCATCCTCGGAGAGCAGAGAGCTGTCTGTCTCAGCTGTTCATCTATCTCTACAGCTGAAGAGGCAGCTGGCTTTAGAAAATGCTCCATGAAAATGTGGGAGTGAATGCCAGGGAAAGGGGACTCATTGGAGAGGGAGTGGAACAAATAGAATGAGCACATGGACGGACCCCATGAGCTGGGTCACAGAGAGGATGCGTTAGAAGGCGTGGTAAACCATGGGGCTCACAGGTGCCACACGGGGGCTGACTCCAAGATCACATCAGCCTTTGCACTGAGACAAAGACAGCTGCTGGCCTCACTGGTCACCTCAGCCCTTCAAGCCCCTCTGCCAGGAATGCTCAGGTCAGAAGATCATGGGTCAGGCCAGACCTGTTATCTGCCAGGCAGGCCCCAGTCAGCCCTGCCAGGCCCTCTATGAAGCCTTCAGGTCGCTGTGATGGCTAACAGGCCCAGCAGTCCAGCTTTGTAACTGGGGAAGGTGTGGAAAGGGAGCCACACCCCACGCCTCAGGGTCCTCAGCTGCAGGCACCAACGGGGAGCAGACTAATAAGGACTCAACGGAGAAATACACTCCAGGACTGGACCCTCCTGGCAAACATACCATCCCCGGCTCCTCCCCCTCGAATCTTGAAATCCAGCCTCTGCCCTGGAAACCATTGCCTTGTTATGAGATCCACAGGGGTGTGGACGCAGGACTTGCGTTTATCTTTTCCTGCCAGGTTGCTAGGTTCAGGAGCCAAAAGGGGTGCTAAGTGGGGAGGCAGGGGCATGATGGAAGCTGCACAGGAGCCTGGGGTGGGCCAGGCTCGGAGCTCCTAGGCCTCATCTCTAACTAGGACCCCAGAGAAGGGCACCAGAGGCTCTGGGCTCTGCCCCATGGCTCTGCCTGCCTGAAGCGGAGCCACTGGGGCAGAACCTGGAGTCCTGAGGCCCCCAGTAGGGAGGACAGAAGAGAATCCTGCCCCCTGGGTCACTCCAACTCCCTCTACCAAACCCTCCTTTAAACTCCATCCCAGGGACACACTGCCGGACACACGTGTATTTTGGGATGTTCCTCTTTCTCCGGTGTATCTGGGGACACGCCTCTGCATATATCATGCTGCGTATACCTGTGTACGTGTGTTGGTGTAGAGGGAGGATGTGGGAGGTACAGAATCTATAGTACTTGCACACACAGCTGTACACATATGTACATATATGGGCACATGTTCAAGCCCTTGTGGTTGGAAGGGGGATTTTTATGCCTTTGCTCATAAATGGTGAATGTGTTTCTAGACACATATGGATGCATGCCTGCAGTATCTGTGTCAACATAGGACGTGTGCATGCCTGTGTGTGTATGTGGGTTGTCTACACATACTTACGTATATCAGATATTTGTGTGTGTCTCGTTGTGTGAGTTTGATCACACATCACGTGCCACATTTTCCGCTGTCTCTTTTACCAGACCTGGAAGTGTGTCTCTAGAAGGTACAGATCCTGAGTGCTCTGCAGAGACTCACATATACAATTCTAAGGGTGGCCCTGACCTGGGGAGAGGGTAAGAGAGTGGAGCTTCCTGTCCCCCTGGACCAGCACTGGGCCCTTTTGGTCCCAGCAGAGGAGGAATTTCCCACGAGCCTCTGCTGAGAGACCGGCTGCCCAGAGAACAAACAGCAACCATCCCCGCGTGGAGGGGCTGCCTGCTCCTCCCAGCCCAGGCAGGGGCTGCGGAGGGTGTGGAATGGAGACAGCTGCTTCCAGCCCAGATAAGGCTATGGGGTTCACATTTTCCACTTCCAGGAGCCTCCCCGGCAGGTCCCAACCCCTAAGCTCTGGCCCCATGGCCTGGAGAGGTCTCCGGCTGACCCAGCGCCTTCCCCGCCCCCCACCACTCTGGGGGCTGCCATGCCAAGAGGAGAAACTGAGGTCCTGGAAGTGTCAGCACCCCACCAGAGCTTGTCCCGGGCCGCTGGGGACTGGGGACGTGGTCTCTGTGGCAGGACTGGCCCAGCCTGGGGCCCTCACAGCTAATATCCTGACACTTTTGCCTCTGAAAACCACCCAGGAAGGAGGAGGGGTCTCCCGTTCTTTTAGAACAGCAGTCCCTGTCTGTCTGCTCCATCAGCCGGGCCACCCTCCGCCCAGGGGAACCCCGAGACCCGGAGGAGTGAGCAGCCCTGGTCAGGGACAGAACTGGCCTCGAACTCTGGACTTCTCCTTCTCCCCACCCCTGCACAACATCCTACCCAGAGCCTGTCCCCTCTAGCCCTGCCTGGCCTGCCTCCCCTCCCCCTCCCCAGGCTATTTATAGGTCCTGGCTCAATGGCCTCCAGGACTTGAAGAGCCAGAGCTGCAGGGCTGGAGAGCTCCTGGGCCTTCCCCAGGGGCCCCGGAGGCTGGGGAGTGTCCGCTTTCAGCCCAGCAAAAGGCCTTGTCACTCAGAGCGAGCGGTGGGGGTAGGGAGGCCCGGCAAGGGGCTGGACTAGGGTCTAGGCAAGGGGCTCTCTGGAGCCTCTTCCGGTCTGTAGACAAGCCAGGCTCCCTCAGAAGCATTCTTGAGGCTCCTTGGGGCTGGGGTAGGCATGGGAGGTCTCCGAGGGCACGAGACCTTCCTTAGGAAGGCCTGGAGAGCCGAGGCCAGCATCTGGACCCACCAGGCGGCCACTTTCCTTGCAAGCCCCCAGAGTCTCCTTTCTCTAACAAAACTGTCCCCCTGACCCTTGGATCTGCTCCAGCAACAGGTGAATAACTGAGGCTGCCAAGGCACAAATTCTCATATTTCTGCCATTGTGGCTGCTCTGGTCGCCCTGCCCAAAGCATCCTTTCCACTTGCCATCCTGTCTGACAATCTCCTGCTCCTTTTTCAGATCTTCGGAGCCCAGTTTTTGGGGAAGGTTGTTTTATTTTTTTTGGCCATGCAGCCTGGCATGTGGAATCTTAGTTCCCTGACCAGGGATCAAACCCATGCTCCCTACATGGGAAGTGTGGAGTCTTAACCACTGGACCACCAAGGAAGTCCAGAGCCTGGTTTAAATGCCACCTTCTCTGAGAAGTCATCCTTGGTGAAGCCTGTCAGCCTGCCTGGCTTCCACTCTCTGCCCCACTGTGTCCACTACGCGCTCCACTCCTGCCCTGGTTCCCTGCTCTAATGCGGGATTTGTGCTTCTCTGGAGCAGTGATCTCAGTTTGGAGCTCCCGAGAGGGCAGAGCCCAGAGTCGCTCAGCCCTCAACTCCATCCATCGCCCAGCCCCAGGCACTGGATGAATGAGTGCAGGAACTAGTGATTGAACAGCGAATGGAGATGGAGAGAACCAGGGGGGAAGGAAAGCAGGAAAGACCCCGTCTGTGTCTCCTGAGCCCTTGAGGGACTGCCTGGTGTGCCAGTGGGCAGGAAGGTGGCAGGGGCAGCCCAGGCTAGGTTTCAGGGATGCTGTGCCGCCCTGGGCTGCAGCCAGCTCGGTCACTCTCATTCTTTCCAGATCAAAGTTCCCCCAGGGAACAGCCTGGAACCTGACACTGGCCCAGCGTGGAGGGGACCGGCTGGTGCTATTCAGGAGGAGGGTATGGAGAGGTAGGGCACCTGTCCCCAGCTCCGGGACACCAGGCCAACAGCCCAGGAAGGGGGCTGGACACACTTTCACACACCGACTCCAGCTGCAGCCCCGTCCTCAGATGAAGGGCCACATTAGTAGGATGGGAACCCCTGGCTTAGGCCCTTGTCCAGACTCTCCAAGGACACCAAGCCCCTCAGGGCCTTAGTGGCTCCCTGCACTGTCCTCCCATCAGTTCTGACTCACCCGCATCCCATTCTTCAGCAACTTCCATCTCAGACACACTCCAGGTGTATGGTCTGTGTCCCAGCATCTGTGTCTGTTTCTGTACCTTTCTGTCTAGACTATCATGATTCTCTGTTTCTCTGTATTTTAAAAAATATTTATTTATTTGGCTGTGCTGGGTCTCAGTTGCAGCATATGGGATTTGGTTCCCTGACCGGGGATCAAACCCGAGCCCCCTGCATTGGGAGCACAGTCTTAGCCACTGGACCACCAGGGAAGTCCCTCTCTGTATATTTTGTTCTTCCTTCAGTCCTAATTCCTGTCTCTTTTTCCATCTCTGTCTCCCTGGACATGAAGAATGACTATGGAGTGGTGTGTTAGCCCTTCAGTCTGCAGTAAATAGGTTTTTCCTGCCGCTGGGTCTGGGCTGGCAGAGGATGAGAGAGGACAGAACCCAGTGCCCCTGCTGCAGCCAGGCCTCACTGGTACCCTCAGCTGCTGCGTCTGAGCCAGCTCGAGCTCAGCCCCACCGCCACGTGAGCAGACAGACAGGAAGTGGGCAGAGCTGCTCTGCGGCAGGAGGCCCATGTCAGTGGGCCAGGTCCCTGAGTCTGCCACTCCTCTGGCCTTCTTCCTCATTCCACTCCTAGCTGTGGAAAGTCACACCACAGCCAGAGTTTGACTTCATGGCCCCCACTCCCATGTGCAAACTGGAGTCACAGGTCACACACACACACACACACGCACATACACACATAGGGGAGTGGCTCAGAGCTTAGGACTTTGCGTCTCAATAATGTCATGGCTCACAAATCTTTGGACCTCAGTTTCCTTATCTGTAACTGAGGATTTTAATAATAATAATACGGTATCTGTGTCCTAGAATTGTTGTGCATGTGTGCGAAGTCACTTGGGTCATGTCCGGCTCATTGTGACCCTATGGACTGTAGCCGGCCAGGCTCCCATAAGGGATTTCCCATGGAAAATCTGACTCAGGATCAAACCTGCCTCTCCTGCATTGCAGGTAGATTTGTTACCACTGAGCCACCAGGGTAGCCCCCCTAGAATTGTTATGCTCAGTCACTCAGTCCTATCCAACTCTTTGTGACCCTATGGACTGTAGTCCATCAGGCTTCTCTGTCTATGGGCTTTTCCAGGTAAGAATACTGGAGTGGGTTGCCATTTCCTACTCCAGGCGGAATTGTTAATATGCATTAAATTTATTCATATTTGCAAGGTCCTTAAAAACAAAGACCTTATATCTGGCTCATAGTAAGCACTCTTTATCTATCTATTAGTTAAATAAAATTAATAAATATGCATGATTGCATGCTTCACACTTGACTCTCAATAAAAATTACAAGTTGCTTTCACCTTTATCCTGTTCCCCTGGGTTGAGCCAGACCCTGGTCACCAGCAGGTCCAAACAAGCCTGATGTGAGAAGTTGTGATTCAAGTCTAGGAAGAACATACAGCTCTGGGCGTGTGCATTTTGCCAGATCTGCTAGTGGAACCACATGTCATTAACAGGATCACACGTGGAGAAATCATTTCGCTTCTGGTTAAAGACAGTTGAAACCATCTCCCTCTGCTCCAAACAAGTAGACATCAGGACATGTTTGTAGACAAGAAATGGAGACCTACTCCATAAAAGAAAGAAGACAGGAGCCTGCAGGGAGAGAAGGGGTTGAGGCTGTTCCCAGGGGCTGGGAAGAGAGCAGGGCTGAAGGTGGAGGGTGTGGGTCACGGTGTAAATGCTAAGCCAGGCTGGGACCTCAGCCTGGCTGGTGTCAGGACCTGGGTTGCCAGTTGTGATGATAAAGTGGTGCAGCCCTGTCCATCCTTCAAGGTGGCGGCAAAAACCGAAGTGACATGCCTGTGGTTCGGCCTGCAGCAGAGCCACTAGGCTCAAAGGGATTGTCCTAGAAATGTGTCATCCTCATGAGGTTGAGGGCCTGCAAGTGGACACTTCTGAGAAAACCCTGGTGTGGAGCCCAGCCAGACTCAGACCAAGCTGAGGCCACTAGCATATGGCCTTGGGTTTTTGAGAATCTCCAGATAACCTCAGAAGGTCCCCCTGGAACTGAGCCCGAACTGCCCACAGCAGAGACCTCTGCATCACACCCATCGCGGTTTGGTCTCCATCCCTCACTCTCCCTGGTGTCTCTCTCCAGCTTCCTGCCAGGATTTCCCAGACTGACCTTCTAAAACAAGAGTCCTTATCACAAGCTTTGCTTTTAAGAGGATTCTAAGACGCTAAGTTTCTTGTCTTCTTCAGAAGGATCATAGAGATGCATATGGTGTTTTTAAATTGAGAAAAGGTTTATATCCATTAAATACATTCTGCAGATGTAAAATCAGTGGTTTTAATACATCACAATGGTGTGCAACCACCACCACTATCTAATTCCAGAACATTTCATCACTTCAAGCAGAAATCCTATACCCATTAGCAGCCATTCCCCAATTTCATCACTAATCTACTTTCTGTCTGTATGAATTTTTCCATTCTGTACATTTAATATATTTGTCGTTGTTTTTCAATTGCTCAGTCATGTCCGACTCTTTGCGACCCCATGGACTGAAGCATGCCAGGCTTCCCTGTCCTTCACCATTAACATATTGGGTTGGGCAAAAAGTTCGTTTACGTTTTTCTGTCCCATACACGGAATGATACAACATGTGCTCTTATGTGACTGGTTTCTTCCATTGGCATGTTTCCAAGGTTCCTCCATGCAACATGCATTGTGGTCCTTCGCTCCTTTTTAGGGCTGAATGATATTCCATCATATGGCAGAGCAAAATAAGAAGAACAGGTCTGAGCTGCAAGATAGTTTGATAATCAGTAGTAACAAAAACATGTCATTTAGAAATACGGGAGTAAATATTTTAAAAATCAGCTTCAGAGTAAGTAAGAAAGTGATTGTGCACGGAGAAGAGGAAACAGAAAAAAAGGAACAACATATAGATCTTTTTCTAAACAAACCTCAAAGGGAACTAGCTCATTCTTTATGTGCATGTATAACAAATGGAAATAAAAACTAAAATAAGGAAAAAAGCATGATAAGTAGAAAATACAAAATAAGATATAAAAATAAGTCCAGATATATCCATCACAGTACATTTAAATGGCTTTAAATTACCTGTTAAGAAAACCAAGACTTTCAGAATGGATAAAATCCAATCTTATTCTATTAACAAAATCCAATCGTCTTCCATGAACACACCTAAGAAACAACTGTGGCTTCCCCAAAGTCTCAGAGGGTAAAGAATCCACCTGCAATGCAGGAGGTACAGGAGATGGGGGTTCAATCCCTGGGTCAGGAAGATCCCCTGGAGGAGGATATGGCAACCCACACTAATATGCTTGCATGAAAAATCCCATGGACAGAAGAGCCTGGCAGGCTACAGTCCAAAGGGTTGCAAAGAGACAGACACGACTGAGTGAATGAGCATGAGCACAAAGAAGCAACTATGACATGGAATTGCTGACATAGGAAGGAGGGGAAAAAAAACATCCTTCCCAAGCAAGAACAAAAGAAACAGGAAAGCTGGTGGGGCAATAGTGGCGTCAGAAGATACACTCAGGCCTTGCGGTTCAGTGACTGTGGTGTGGTGGGGTTACTTTATCCAGGAAGGTCGAGAAGGCCTGTCCAAAGAAGGTGAAATTCGTGTTGAGACCTATAAAGTAAGACGGTAGCTAAGAGTTGTGTGGGAAAGAACATTTCAGGCAGAAGGAGCAGCACAAGCAAAACAGCGTGAGCCTGGATCCAGCCTGGTGTGTTGAAGAGCTGAGAGGCCAGTGAGGCTGGAGAGAAGCACAGAGATGGGCTCAGGCTTGAGCTGTCAGACCAAGAGGGCGGCGAGGGGGCGGGGCCATATGAGGGGCGGGGCCAGGTGAAGCGTGGCTCCGAGTGCAGTGGTGCAGGTGTGAGAGCTCTGGGAGGTTTCAAGCAGGGGGAGGACCGGGTTTACTTTACTGCTACTTGGAAGGTGGATTTTAACAGGGCCAGCGTGGAGATGGGGATTACAGTTAGGTGTGTACCTAATCAGCCCTGAAGCAGGGAACGCCAAAACTGGAAGAACTACAAGGAGAAGTTAAGAAATCTATTAATCACGGCGGGCGGTTTTAAACTCGGAGTGAGGGAGCGTCTCTCAGCCCTGCCCGTGTTGCTCCGTGGCTCCCACTTTCTCCCCAGCCCTCCGCGGCCATCCCTCACACGCCTTACGCCACGTCTTCATGTTACCTCCCTTTTCTTCCCAATTCTCCAGCCCCTCTGTGTCCCCGAATGTCCTTGCTGGTTCTCTCAGGTCCTAACATCGGTCCAATGACTCCCGCCCCCCTCC
Organism: Bison bison bison; assembly: GCF_000754665.1. Classification (NCBI taxonomy): domain Eukaryota; kingdom Metazoa; phylum Chordata; class Mammalia; order Artiodactyla; family Bovidae; genus Bison; species Bison bison. The sequence goes on along the minus strand of NW_011494821.1, from coordinate 2,081,124 downwards.
AGCCTTCCTGGCCTCTCCAGGGCTCTCCTAATTCACCTCTTTCCTCCTACATTCCCCCACCCCCGTTTGGAATCTCAGCCCCTCCCATCCCCCTGGTTTCTTCCACTTTCTGTCTCTCTCTAGCAACTCAAATCCCGAAACCATCCCCAGTTCTGCTTCATAGCTCGCCTAGTCCCTACCTCATCTCCCAGACTCTCAGTCGTTTTAGCCCCCGCCCAGAGCCCCACCAACTTCCTCCCATTTCCCAGAGTCCCTCTGGGTCTCCGCTTTGGTCCAGTCTGGTTGGAGACTCATTGTCTAGTTCCTTGTGTGGGGCTAGGTGCATCTTTTTTTATTTCCCATTATTTGCCACTTCCTAGAGGGGCCCTCAAGGCCCCTGCTTATTTAACTTATTTGCAGAGTACATCATGAGAAACGCTGGGGTAGATGAAGCACAAGCTGGAATCAAGATTGCCAGGAGAAATGTCAGTAACCTCAGATACACGGTGACACCATCCTTATGGCAGAAAGCAAAGAAGAACTAAAGAGCCTCTTGATGAAAATGAAAGAGGAGAGTGAAAAAGTTGGTTTAAAACTCAACATTCAGAAAACTAAGATCATGGCATCTGGTCCCATCACTTCATGGCAAATAGATAGGGAAACAGTGACAGACTTTATTTTTGGGGGCTCCAAAATCACTGCAGATGGTGACTGCAGTCATGAAATTAAAAGACGCTTACTCCTTGGAAGTATGTTGTCTAGGTAGACAACATATTAAAAAGCAGAGACATTACTTTGCCAACAAAGGTCCGTCTAGTCAAAGCTATGGTTTTTCCAGTAGTCATGTTTGGATATGAGAGTTAGCTGAGCACCGAAGCATTGATGCTTTAGAACTGTGGTGTTGGAGAAGACTCTTGAGAGTCCCTTGGACTGCAAGGAGATCCAACCAGTTCATCCTAAAGGAAATTGATCCTGAATGAATGAATGAATATTGCAAGGACTGATGCTGAAGCAGAAACTCCAACACTTTGGCCACCTGATTTGAAGAACTGACTCATTTGAAAAGACCCTGGTGCTGGGAAAGATTGAAGGTAGGAGTAGGGGACAACAGAGGATGAGATGGCTGGATGGCATCACCGACTCAATGGACATGAGTTTGAGTAAACTCCGGGAGTTGGTGATGGACAGGGAGGCCTGACATGCTGCAGTCCATGGGGTGGCAAAGAGTTGGACATAACTGAGTGACTGAACTGAACTGAGAGGGGCCCTTGGGGCTTCCTAGGTGGTTCAGTGGTAAAGAATCAGCCTGCAATGTAGGAGACTCAAGAGGTGCTGGTTCGATCCCTGGGTCGGGAAGATCCCCCCCTTGGAGGAGGAAATGGCAACCCACTCCAGTATTCTTGCCCTGGGAAATCCCATGGACAGAGGAACCTAGCACACTGCAGTCCATGGGGTTGCAAAGACTCAGACACAACTGAGCGCACACATCACACACACACACACACACAGAGGCCTTTTCATGGAGATTGTCAGTTGACCAGATATGAGTAAAACACACACATCGTTTCTTGCCACCTTCAGTGACCTCTGGACCCAGAGAGGAGGAAAGGCAAGATCCCCCAGGTTACCTTTCATTTCCCATCACGAGCAGGATGAGAGCCTGCTGACCATGGGGTTGGGGCAGGGCCCACCCTGGCAGTCAGGGAGCTCCCAGTCCAGCCAGGGGTGGGTCCCAGCAGCTGTCATGGCACAGACCCAGCCAGACTTTGGGGCCTGCCGCAGCAGGTGGTAATGGAGGGAGTCCAGCGGGATCTGGTTTTGGTAGGAATGTGATGTGTGAAGATGACCAGCTCTGGCCATGCCCCTTTCCCATGTCTCTTATCTCTCACCTCCTGCAAACTCCTCCCAGCACCTCCATCTCTTCTCAGACCTCCAGGCTTTCTTAGCCCACCCATCCTCTCAGTTTACCTGCCTCCTGAGAAATCTGTATGCAGGTTAAGGAGCAACAGTTAGAACTGTGGAACAACAGACTTGCAAATCAGGAAAGGAGTATGTAAAAGCTGTATATTGTCACTCACCCTGCTTATTTAACTTATTTGCAGAGTACATCATACAAAATGCTGGGCTGGATGAAGCACAGACTGGAGTCAAGATTGCCAGGAGAAATATCAATAACCTCAGATACACAGATGACACCACCCTTATGGCAGAAAGCAAAAAAGAACTAAAGAGCCTCTTGATGAAAGTGAAAGAGGAGAGTGAACAAGTTGGTTTAAAACTCAACATTCAGAAAACTAAGATCATGGCATCCGGTCCCATCACTTCATGGCAAAGAGATGGGGAAACAGTGGAAACAGTGACAGACTTTATTTTTGGGGGGTCCAAAATCACTGCAGATGGTGACTGCAGCCATGAAATTAAAAGACACTTGCTTTTTGGAGGAAAAGCTATGAGCAACCTAGACAGCATATTAAAAAGTAGAGACATTACTTTGCCAACAAAGGTCCATCTAGTCAAAGCTATGGTTTTTCCAGTAGTCATGTTTGGATGTGAGAGTTGGACCATAAAGAAAACTGAGGACTGAAGAACTGATGCTTTTGAACTGTGGTGTTGGAGGAAACTCTTGAGAGTCCCTTGGACAGCAAGGAGATCCAACCAGTCAATCCTAAAGGAAATGAGTCCTGAATATTCATTGGAAGGACTGATGCTGAAGCTGAAACTCCAATACTTTGGCCACCTGATTTGAAGAACTGACTCATTTGAAAAGATCCTGGGAAAGATTGAAGGTGGGAGGAGAAGGGGACAACAGAGGATGAGATGGTTGGATGGCATCACCAGCATGATGGACAAGAGTTTGAGTAAGCTCTGGGAGCTGGTGATGGACAGGGAGGCCTGGCCTGCTGCAGTCCGTGGGGTCGCAGAGAGTCAGACACGACTGAGAGACTGAACTGAACCGATCCTCCCAGTCCCTCCAATCTTCCACAGGGTTTCCTAGTCTCTGCTCCGCCCCCACTTCCCCTCCCATCCCTGCCATTTCCCCCAGTGCTCCACATTTGCCTTCTATAAGGCCAGGGGACTGGGATCCCAGAGGACTTTGTTAAGAACTGATGTGCTCATGTGTAACAAGAAACTACTCAAGGCGAGGGAAAGGACCACCATACAGGAGCATGCCAAATGTTTCTGAGGCTCACACAGGAGTAGGAATAGTCCCTGTTTCCACCTGTCAAAATGGATAGAACTCCTAATACACCAAGCATTGGGTAGAATCTTTAGATGGGTCATGCATGTATTGCAACAAAATGAAAGGCAACCCATAGAGTAGGAGAAAATATTTGCAAACCATGTATCTGATAAGGAGTTAATATCCAGAAAAAGATAAGGGATGTATACAACTCAGTAGCAAAAAACCCAAATAACCCAACTGTAAAATGGGCAAAGGACCTGAATAGAATTTTTCCAAGGAAGACATACAAATGGGCAACATGAAAAGATGCTATGCTGTGCTAAGTCAATTCAGTCGTTTCCGACTCTGTGCGACCCCATAGATGGCAGCCCACCAGGCTCCCCGGTCCCTGGGATTCTCCAGGCAAGAACACTGGAGTGGGTTGCCATTTCCTTCTCCAATGCATGACAGTGAAAATTGAAAGGGAAGTTGCTCAGTCATGTCTGACTCTTCGCGACCGCATGAACTGCAGCCCCCCAGGCTCCCCTGTCCATGGGATTTTGGAGATCACTAATTATTAGAGAAATGCAGGTCAAAACCACAGTAAGATACCATCTCACACCTGTTAGGATGTCTGTTATCAAAATGACTTGAGACAACCAGTGCTGGTGAGGGTGCTGAAAAAAGTGAATCCTAGCACTCTGTTGGTGGGAATGTAAACTGGTACAGTCACTATGGAAAACAGTACGGAGGTTCCTTTAAAAAATTAAAAATAGAACTACACTATGACCCAGCAATCTCACTTCTGGGAGATTCATATGCAAAGAAATGAAAGCACTATCTTTAAGAAATAACTGTACTCCTATGTTCTTTGCAGCATTATTCATGGTAGCCGAGATATATAGAAAATAGGTCTCTGTTGACAGATGAATGGATAAAGAAAATTACACACATGTACACACACACACACACCATGAAATATTATTCAGTCTTAACAAAGAAGGAAATCCTGCCATTTACAGATTTATGGATGAACCTGAAGGGCATTATGCTAAGTGGAATAAGCCAGACAGAGATAGACAAGTACTGTATGATACCACTTATGCGTTAAGAAAAAAAAAAAAGAAGACTCAGAATAGAATGGGCTTCCCTGGTGGCTCAGTTGACAAAGAATCCGCCTGCAATGCAGGAGACCTGGGTTTGATTCCTGGGTTGGGAGGATCCCTGGAGAAGGGCATGGCTACCCATTCCAGTATCCTGGCCTGGAGAATTCCATGGACAGAGGAGCCTGGCAGGCTACAGTCCATGGGGTGGCAGAGAGTCGGACACACTGAGTGACTTTCACTTTCACAGAATAGAATGGTGGTTGCTAGTGGCTGGAGAGAGGGGGAAATGGGGACAGGCTGGTAAAAGGGTACAGACTTTCAGCTGTAAGATGGTTAAGTTTTGAGGATCTAATGTACAGCATGGTGACTATAGCAGATCACACAGTTTCTATATTTAGTCTCTTAGCAAATCTTAAGCTTTCTCACATACACACCTAAAAGATAATTATGTGAGGTGATGAAAGTGAAAGTAAAAGTCGCTCAGTCGTGTCCAACTCTTTGCGATCCCATGGATTATACAGTCCATGGAATTCTCCAGGCCAGAATACTGGAGTGGGTAGCCTTTCTCTTCTCCGGGGGGGGTCTTCCAAACCCAGGGATCGAACCCAGGTCTCCTGCATTGCAGACGGATTCTTTACCAGATGAGCCAGAAGGGAAGCCTATTTGAGGTGATGGTATGTTGATTAACTTGACTGGGAGAATCCTTTCACAATGTCCATGTATATCAAATAATGTACCCTTTAAACACATTAATATTTCAGTTTAATTTGTCAATTACACCTCAGTAAAGCTGGTGAGGAAGGGAATAAAGATCATACATTAGAGGCAGAGCTAATTCGTTGTAAAGTCTGCCTGTCCTAACAAAGCATAAAAAAATCTCTGAAAAGATAAACAGAGTCACAAGTTAGTTAACCGCATGCCAGAACAAAATCCAACACTTTTTCAAGGAATACAATACAACGTAGCACATAAAACTCAACAACGTAAAATTCACCATATTTAGCACCCATTGGAGAAGGCAATGACACCTCACTCCAGTACTCTTGCCTGGCAAATCCCATGGACAGAGGAGCCTGGTAGGCTGCAGTCCATGGGGTCTTGAAGAGTTACACAACTGAGCGACTTCATTTTCATTTTCATGCATTGGAGAAGGAAATGGCAACCCACTCCAGTGTTCTTGCCTGGAGCCTGGTGGGCTGCCGTCTGTGGGGTCGCACAGAGTCAGACACGACTGAAGCGACTTAGCAGCAGCAGCAGCAGCAGCCTTTAGAAAATCACAGGACATGTAACAAAACACAAAAATCGGACACATACTTAGGAGAACAACCAAACAAGGAACAGACCCAGAAATGACAGAGATGATGGAATTAGTAGTTAAAGACTTTAAAACCATTATTTTAAGTGTTAAGACTATAATCAAGGAAAATTTGGACAGATAAGGAGAAAAATAAAAGATACACAAAAGAGACCAAAATGGAACTTCTAAAGTTTAAATGCACAGTATCCAAAATGAAACATACATGATGGGCTTAAGAGCAGATGAGATACTACAGAAGAAAAGATCATTTGACCTTGATCATTTGAAGAAATTGCAATTATAAGCTACCCAAGATAAAACATTACAGGAAAAGACACTGAAAAAGAAGTGAGCAGAGTCATGGTGGGCTGTAGGACAATATCAAGCAATGTAACATATTCCAATTACAAACTGGAATCCCAGAAGAGGCGAAATTAAACAAAAAATATTTGAATAAATTGTGGTTTAAAGTTTTCCAAATTAGATGGAGACTGTAAAAGCTTAGACTATAAATGCATAGAATCTCAATAAAACCCAAGCAAAGAAACAAAACCACACCAAGGCTGATCACAATCAGATTTGTTAATACCAATAATAAAAAGAAAATCTTAAATGTTGCTGAAGAAATTCAACTTCTAACCAAGATAGAATAATAAGGATTGGATTTACCCTTACTGAAATAAGGGTGACTCCCTTGGCATGGACTATTTAGATAGGAAACAAAAGCAAAATGATAAATGGAATTTTGTGAAAAATAAAAAATTCTGATCTACAAAAGATGTCATTAAGAAAAATGAAAAGGCAAGTCATATTTGCAAAACACATTATCCAGTAAAGGACTTATGTGTAGAATGTACAAGGAATTCTTAAAGCTCAATAAAAACAGCTTACTTTTTTTTTCATGGACAAAAGGTTTGACCAGACACTAAACCAATGAAGATATATGAATGGATAATAAGCAAATAAAATGACATGTCAGCAAAGAAGATACATGAGTGGATAATAAGCAAATAAAATGATGTTCAACAATATTAGACCTCAGGGAAATACAAATTAAAACCACACAGAATAGAAGTTAGCCGTGGGGCCGGCTGACGGTAAAGGCGCTGAGCGGCTGTGTGCAGAGCAAGCTGGACTTGGATCTCAGCTAAAGGACAATATTCCAGTTACTGAACTTTCAGTAAACGGACCTTCTTCAAAAAAAACATTTTTCCCTTGTGTGAAAAATGAACTTTTGCCTAGTCATTCTCTTGAATTACCAGGAACAAAATTTCCAGTTCAACCAAGATAAAATGAATTTTTCCACACCGAGAAACATCTAGGGTCTATTTGCTTCACTAAAATTGCATATGGAATTCAAAGCAATGCAGCAGGTTCTGCACCTTCCATTTCTTCCAAGCTCAAACCTTTCAGTGGATATTTGAGGAATAATGATGAGGCCATTGGATTTGAAGATATTTTTAATGACATGTCACAAAGGGAACTAATGGGAGAACTACACTTGATGATGGAATATAAACTTGATTTCCTGTGATACAGTGTGTGCTGTTCATGAGAACAGAGGAGCTGCATCTTACTTACAGTAGTTGTCTATTTACTATAATTTGATGTGCGCAACATTAAAAGTACTGACACATGGGGGAAACCCCACATACACATACCCTAGAGTGGATAAAATTTTAATAACTGACAATACTAAGAGCTGTCAAAAAAGTAGAGCAACTGGAACTTTCATTCATTGCTGTCGGGAATGCAAAATGGTGCAGTCAGTCTGGAAAATAATTTGGTAGTATGTTTATATGTGTATATATGTATCAAGTTAACTGTATACTTATCATAAGACCCAGAAATCCCACCTTAGATATTAACAGGAACAAAAGCATGTATCCACACAAAGACTTGTACACAAATGTTTATAGCTGCTATATTCATAGTGATAAAAATTTGAAAACAAGCCAATTCCATCAATGAATAAATAAATTGTAGTATATGGATGCAATGGACACTGCTCAACTATAAAAAAAAACAACTAGCAATACCGGCAACAACATGAGTGCTTGTCCCAGGTTTTATGCTAAGTGAAAGAAACCAAGTATGAGTGATTACTTGTGTGATTCCGTTTATAATCTGTAAATCCTCAAAACATGATTCCTTTGGTGGAGGCAAACGTCCAGGGATAGAAATCAGACCGGTAGTTGCTAAGGGCCAGAAGTAAGGGCTGAGGCAAAGGGCACAACAAACCTTTTCAGTCGTCGGAAATGTTCTTTATCCTCTTCATGGTGTTGCTGCTGCTGCTGCTGCTGCTAAGTCGCTTGAGTCGTGTCCGACTCTGTGCGACCCCATAGACGGCAGCCCACCAGGCTCCGCCATCCCTGGGATTGCTAGATGATGATATACAGTAAAACTGGTGAATTTTACTTTCTGTAAATTTTACCCCAATGAATCAGATTTTTTGAATAACATGCATGACAAACTTGTCTGCCACCACTGATTTTGATGGTGATTTTGATTTTGATGGAAGATTGCTGCACTAGAAACTGGCTCTCCTAAGATCTGCTGAGAGAAAAGGATGTGAGACTTTCCTGCGGATTAGACGTGAGCCATGGGAGAGGAATTGATGCTTTTGAACTGTGGTGTTGGAGAAGACTCTTGAGAGTCCCTTGGACAGCAAGAAGATCAAACCAGTAAATCCTAAAGGAAATCAGTCCTGAATGTTCATTGGAAGGACTGCTGCTGAAGCTGAAGCTCCAATACTTTGACCACCTATTGCGAAGAACTAGCTCATTGGGAAAGACCCTGATGCTGGGAAAGATTGAAGGCCGGAGGAGAAGGGGACGACAGAGGACGAGATCCAAATGGCATCACCGACTGGATGGATAGGAGTTTGAGCACGCTCCCGGAGTTGGTGATGGACAGGGAAACTTGGCGTGCTGCAGTCCATGGGGTCGCAAAGATTCCGACACGACTGAGCGACTGAACTGAATGGGGAGAGCAGCTGGAGGAGGGCACGGCGACCCATTCCAGTATTCTTGCCTGGAGAATCCCATGGACAGAGGAGACTGGTGGGCTGCAGTCCAGTGGGTCGTAAAGAGTCAGACACGACTGAAGCGACTTAGCACGCAATCGCAGAGGGCACCTCTATGCAGAGGGAAGACCTGCATAGGGCGATAATATTAATAAAAACCTGTCCAAGAGCGCCACCTGGAGGGGAGCTGAGACTTAGCAGCAAGAAGCTGAAGCCTAAGGCTACCTGTGAGCCTAGGGTAAGGGGCCCTGCCGGGGTCCAGCCCCCGCTGATTCAGGGTATTCGAAGGAGAGACGGCATAGGCGACCTATTTATTTAAATATTTATCAAAGATATAAAGAGTAATAGAATGAGGATAGCTCAGTGAGGAAATTCAGTGTAGAAAAGAGGCTGAGTAGCTTGGTTTATGCGGGAGACCAATAAAACTTCAAGACAAGAAGTTTGCACCACTTACGTAGGCCGCAGGCGTCCTTCCGTTCTCCCGAAGGAGAGGAGACACTGAGGCCTCCCCGGTCGGATCTTAGAAGCCCAGGCATAATTAGTAAGCATGGTGGGTTCCGCGCTCCAGATGGAGACTCAGCCAGAGTGAGAGAGAGAGCGATATGGGGAGACCAAGTTTCGGTGAACAAGGCCCGCACTTTATTTTCCAAAGTAGTTTTTATACCTTAAGTTGTGCATAGAGGATAATGGGGGAAGGGGTAGAGTTATGCAAGGACAGCAGTTCCTGATCCTAATCAAAGCCAGACTTTCAAACTTATCATATGCAAAAGTTCAGGTGAATTACATCATCTTCTGGCCAGGAGGCCTGTTAACATTTTAAGAAACTTATTTTTCTCTAAAGGTGATTATTCCAAAGTCAGGAGCCACCCTCCAAAAGCATTAGATAAAGTTGCATTCCTATAGGGCAAAGGTGTGGTGGGCTCAATCAAGAAAAGAATTAACTCAAGGGTCCAAGGTTACAAACATTAAAGCTACTACTTACACCAATTATATTAATCAATACACTGCCAGGGACACAGCAGGTAAGGGATATGGAGACTTAGCAGCAAACATTGGCCCA
>NW_011494821.1:2069761-2071394 GCF_000754665.1 Bison bison bison | reverse complement strand
ATATTAATCAATACACTGCCAGGGACACAGCAGGTAAGGGATATGGAGACTTAGCAGCAAACATTGGCCCAACAAGTGAAAAACCCTTCACCAATACAATTTCTAATCAATCTTTTAACTGCTCAAAGGACTCTGTATTTAGACAGTTTAGAACATCTCATGCCTCTCACAGTTGGGAGGCTCTGAGCAATCACATGTGGCCGGAAAAACCTATTCAGGCAGGCTAGAGGATTTCCAAAGGAGTTTGTAGGTTGAAACACTGTCACACCCAGGAATTATTAACTGGAGCTGTAAGCTAACTCTTTTTTCAGAGAGAGGTAGTGGGGGACAGCCCCCCGTAAAGTCAGAGGTGTAGGTGAAAGCACAAAGCAGAAAGTAGGCAGACTCTGGTTTTGGGGGTAGATGCTCGAGAATTTCCAGGGGGACTCCTGAGGCTCGATCCCGCCTTTGCGTATACTGAGCCTCCTTCCTCATGACCTTTGCCATGGGCGGAGCTCGCTCCCAGCAGGGCCCCTCCAGACCAAGGGTGAAACTTGTAGGTGAGAGACCCTGGTAATGATGTGGGCTGCAGGTTAGGAAGAACTTTCAAGAGTTAATAGATGAAGAGTCAGCTTTCTACACATAGCAAGCCTGGGGAGATGTGTGGCATGCCACCCAGTACTAGTTAGAATTTGATTTAAAAAATTTTTTTATTAGTATTCTTTTTGGCTGTACCACAGGGCATGTGGCATGACCAGGCATGGAGCCCGAGTCAGGGATGGAACCCCACCAGAGTTCCAGAGTTCCCTGACCAGGGATGGAAACTGAGCCCCTGGCCCTGGGAGTCTTAACCACTCGTCTGCCAGGGAGGTCCCAAGAGCTGATTTTTAGAGTAGAACGCTCCTCTCTCTCCCCTATTTCAACCCCGGAGGAAACAAAAACAGCCCAGTGAGTGAGTAAGGAAGAGGATCTCAGGATGTGTGAGCAGAGGGAGAGGGGAAGCAACATTCATCCCCCACACAGAGTCGCTCCCACATACAGACCCACAGACTCACATGCAGTTTTTCCCCCGCTGTGTGCTATCTACCCATAATAGATCGGGAAGGTGCAGAAGAGATGCTTTTAAACTTAAATAAACTTTTTGTTTGTTTGTTTTTTGGTTTGTACTCTTTGTACATCTTTTTTTTAAATTTTATTTATTTTTTATTGAAGGATAATTGCTTTACAGAATTTTGTTGTTTTCTGTCAAATCTCATCATGAATCAGCCAAAGGTATACATATATCCCCTCCCTTTTGAACTTCCCTCCCATCTCCCTCCCCATCCTACCCCTCTATGTTGATACAGAGCCCCTGTTTGAGTTTCCTTAGCCATACAGCAAATTCCCATTGGCTATCTATTTTACATACGATAGTGTAAGTTTCCATGTTACTCTTTCCATACATCTCGCCCTCTCCTCCCCTTTGTACATCTTTTATTGTGGTAAGATACACATAACATCCAATTTCTCATTTTAACCGTTTTAAAATGTAAGATTCAGCAGGACCAAATTGTTGCATACCCAATTGGGTATTGTTGTTTACCCATCTCCAGAACTTTCATCAAGCGCAACTGAAACCCCATGTCTGCTAAACAAGAACTCCCCATTACCCCCC
>NW_011494821.1:2067474-2069661 GCF_000754665.1 Bison bison bison | reverse complement strand
ACCCTCCATCTCTGTGCATCTGACCACTCTGTATGGCTCTCAAAACTGCAATTACTGAAATGAGACTTTTATAATTTGAAGTGACCCTGGAAATTTTCCCCGTGCAATGTCCAGAAAAGACATGGGCCTTCCCAGTATTCAGTTCAAAGGGGTGATGATGAACCAGCCCCAGAGAGCAAGTCCGAATGGGGACTGGCTGTTCTCTGATTTCCTTGACCACCAGGAAAGGAAACTGGTCTTCAGCATCTGGGACCCTGAAGGAAGCAGGCAGACACTGGCTCCTGCCTGCTGGGGTCGCTTATCTGGGTGGCTGGTCTTGAACCTGGGGTTGGGGTCGGGATGGCGGCCAGGAAGCCACTAGGGGGCGCAGCAGGGAGGTTGATGAGCCCCAGAATCAGAGGGGCCTCAGGGGCCCAAGTCAGAAGCCTGTCTGAAGAGTCAAGTCCTGCTCCTGCAGGAGAGCCCTGCAGCCTGCTTTTTTCACTTAGCACGTCTTGAAGGATGTCCATGTCAAGACATGAAGACCCACCTGTCTTTAAAATGATGCAGAATTACCAGCACTTAGGTTTCCCAGGTGGCTTACACAGTAAAGAATCTGCTCGTAACGCAGGAGACCTGGGTTCAGCCCCTGGGTGAGGCAGATCCCCTGGAGAAGGGCATGGCTACCCACTCCGGAGAATCCCATGGACAGAGGAGCCTCGTGGGCTACAGTCCACCGGGTCACAAAGAGTCCGGCACGACTGAGCAAGCATCACTTTCACTTTCAGGTCACCGATTCCCAAGCTGGTGGACATTATGGTTGATTATACTTTTCTGCTATTAGCTGTTACTTCAGTAAACATCTGTCTCTCTTCGTGATCCTGCGTTTCTCTAAAGTTGCTTAATTATTCAGTCACAGACAGGTCATACTATCCCTCATTACATCACTCATTACATGGGCGAGTGAGTGACAAGGTTAGATTGTGACTTAGAAGAGTTGAAAAAGTCATACGAGAGAAATATCTTTTGGAAATGACCTTTTGGAATGGAACAGTTAGACCACCTCTAGAGCTGTCATCAAGGGTGGCCCAGGTCACATTCGTTCAGGGGGTTGGACAACATGGAGTGGAAGATCTTGGGGAGGAAGAAAAGCAGCTTCTATGCTGGATGATATGGTCACCCTTAGATCATAATAACGTGTGTGTTGTTAATATAGCCATTGTTCTGTGTGTCTGTATTGTATTCCTCACTACTGTATAATTAGTTGACAATGCTATTTACTTAAAAAAAAAATATCCAGGTGGTGCAGTGGTAAAGAATCCACCTTCCAGTGGAGGGGATGTGGGTTTGATCTCTGGTTGGGGAACTAAGATCACACAGGCCATGGAGCAACTAAGCCTGTGCGCCACAACCACTGAACCAGTGCCTCAGCTCGAGAGCCCGTTAGCTGCAGACTACAGAGCTCGTGTACCACAACTAGAGAGAAGTCTGCGTGCCATAACAAACGATCCCACATGCTGCAACCAAGACCCGATGCAGGCAAACATAGTTTTCTTTTAAAAATAATGAGGCTGATCAAAACACAGCAAGAGGAATCTCAAGATGATTATCTGAGTTGATTGTGCTGTTCTGCATGTGGCCCCTCACTGGCCTGTGCACCCCTAAAACTCCTCTTTAAAAGCTCTTGCCCCCTGATCACCAATGGTGAGTTGGTTCTTCGGGACATGAGTCTACCTTCTTCCCAGGATTGCTGGCTTCCTCAAGAAAGCTATCTTTCCTTTTACCCAACACGTGTCTCTCAATATTGATTTCTTGAGAAACACACAGTTGAACCTGAGTTGATAACCAGATAGGGACCCTGCACCCCTTGCCAGTGCTGATTTTTTCTGAATGTTCATGAAACAGGAACCACAGGCACCCAAGAGCATTGCAGGGACATTCAGATCAGACAGTGATTGTGGAAATGCTGTGAAAATTGAAAAGCACTAGATAAGAATGAGTTTTAATAAAGACCTGAAAAGCTAAGCATAAATATGGATACAACATACAAAAGATGAGATAAAATCTAAAGTGAGACATTTGTCAAAAGTATCCTGAGATTTTATTAATTTATGGCAGAAAGTGAAGAAGAACTAAAGAGCCTCTTGATGAAAGTGAAATAGGAGAGTGAAAAAGTTGGCTTAAAGCTCAACATTCAGAAAACTAAGA
>NW_011494821.1:2057268-2067153 GCF_000754665.1 Bison bison bison | reverse complement strand
TCATGAGGAATCCAACCAGTCCATTCTAAAGGAGATCAGTCCTGGGTGTTCATTGGAAGGACTGATGTTGAAGCTGAAACTTCAATACTTTGGCCACCTGATGCGAAGAGCTGACTCATTTGAAAAGACCCTGATGCTGGGAAAGATTGAGGGCAGGAGGAGAAGGGGACGACAGAGAATGAGATGGTTAGATGGCATCACGGACTCAATGGACATGGGTTTGGGTGGACTCCGGGAGTTGGTGATGGACAGGGAGGCCTGGCGTGTTGCAGTTCATGGGGTCGCAAAGAGTGGGACATGACTGAGCGACTGAACTGAACTGATTGGGAAAAAAACCCTGGGTAGAACTATGTGCACAAAACCTCAAAAGATCAGAAGCAATCCATGTCAACAGCATGGGCTCAGGAGTTTATCCATACTCCCCGTTTAAAACACATCATGTTTCCCTGTGACTATAAAAATAGCACATGGTCTTTGTAGAAAATCTGAGAAATAGGGGACAGCATAAAAAGGAAAATAAAAACCACCCATAATCCCACCACTCAGAGATCACTATTAACATTTTTGGTATATCTCTCCTATGCTTAAAAAAAAAAACCTGTACTTGTATTTTATTGTGATTGATATCACACAAAACACAGTTTTGTGTCATGCCTTTTTCACTTAGCATTGTATCAGGGACATTTCTCCAGGACATTACAGATGCTTTGTGATTACGAAGGTCATGGTCACTTCTGGTTCAGCCCCACATGAGAACCCAGCTTTTGCAGCAGGCTGAGCACCATGCTGCCTGGATGGGGAAAATAAAGGAGAACCAGAAAAGCAGATGTGGGAGATCTGAGTCCATAACACCAACAGATTAGGAGCTGAGCTCCTGTGGGAAGGAGTTCTGGCTCTGAGCGGCTCTGTCTACACGTGGGAATCCCCCTGCTTCGCTGGAGGACCTGCTGGTGGATTTCATTCATCTGAGAGCAGACTTGGCCAGCTTCAGTGGCACGAGGCTCTGACATGAAGGTCAGCCAAGATAGAAAGAGTTTCTGGGGGACCTCCCTGGCGGTCCAATGGTTAAGACTCCGCCTTCTAATGCAAGGAATATGGGTTCAATGCCTGGTCAGAGAAGTAAGATCTCATATGCTGCAGGGTGTGACCAAAGATTAAAAATAAATAAACAAATCTTGTTTAAAAAAAAAAAAGTCTTTCTGAGCTGACACTGATAGTCAATGGAAATCGTGGCTCCATTTGCTCCCTGGTACCTTTTCGGGAGCAAGGTTAGCAAGAATCAGGGTCCCTGAGTAAGAACCTGCTCTGAGAGGCTTTGGGCCTTCAGCTCCATGGCTGACTGAGACTCAAAAAGCAAAACCAAACCACAAAAAAGAGAAATCACCCCTGGATAGTTGGCAAAGATAGCACTTTAAAGTCACCTGGGGTCTTTGCATGACATCCTAGGCATTGCTGGGGTGCCACGTTGGTGTGAAACCAGCAAAAAAGGAGAGAGAGGAAGAAAAAGGGTGGAGTAGGGGATGCCCCAAGTGTCATTCTATGAGGACGGGATTGTCAGGTTCAAAGTGCTCGTGGTTTTCTTTCTCTGGAGAGCGCTGGTTGTTACATCATGGGGTAAGCGATGACAAAATAGTTAAGCTCTGAATCGATCAGCTTTCTGTACTTCCTGTAAATTTCCCGCAGTGTCCTGTCCTCTTCATTCGTCTCATATCTGTTTGTATAAATTCTCACCTGTGCCAACAGAGAAACACATCTGCACACACGCACCCTGTGACTACATCACCCAGGCCCCGAAGACAATCCAAATGAGGTACCCGTACAATTGTCGGCAGAATCAGGAAAAGCCTAAACCCAACTATTAATGCTGAGGATGATTACTACTAATTATTAATCCTAAACTCCAGATTCCCTTGGAAATTAGCAATTTCACAGAAGGGACAGACTTGTGAGATATCCAACCCCCATGCCCTGCCTCATCCCTGACCTTCATCCCAGGAGTGGACACCTGCCTCCGAGAAGCCCCTGTGCCCCTGCCCTCAGTGGAACCCCCCCAGGGTGCTCTTACCTTGAGTGTGCGCAGGGCACATTGCCCTTCCTCCCGGCTCTTTAGGATCCGCTCCACAAACTTAACATCCAGGAAAGCCCAGATTTTGAAATAAAACAACTTCCTGCAGGATAAGATGAGGAGGTGCAGCTCTTCATCCAGAGACTCATGGTTGTTGTTGAATTCAAAAGTTAGTTTCTGGAAAAGCATCAATGGGGCAGACGATGTGAACAGAGATGCTGGGACTTGGCTGGGTCATTTCATAGCACTTTCATGATCCAGCACTGGCCTGGTGGCCCTGGCGGTTTAAGTGTTTTATTTATTTATTGGACATGCCACGTGGCACACAGGAGCCTAGTTTCCCTGATCAGGACCAGGGCTGGAACCCATGCTTCCTGCAGTGGAAGCGGAGTCTCAACCACTGGCCCACTGGGCAAGTCCCCTCCAGTGCCTTAGATAAGGGACACTGGACACGCAGTTGCCAGAGGAAGGGATTTGGGAAATGCAAGTGATCTCATCCAAGTTCCCAAAACTTGGAGTTTTGAGGCTATGTACCTAGAGTCTGGAGACCAAGGTGGTGTTCCTGGCCCTGCAGTGGACTGGCCAGGTGACTATGGGCAATACCAAAAGGTAGTATGATGTCTGCCTGCCCACTTCAGGGCTGTGTGAGCGTAAATGACCTCTTCACACTTTGTCATCCCTCACTGTAAGTGTTGGTGTTTCTTAATTTATAAGTTTATTAATGAACTCATTAAGTTATCATTTATTTGTTATATAATTATACATTTATTAAGTGGTATAAATTAATTAATTTACTTGACTGCACTGGGTCTTACTTGTGGCATGCAAACCCTTAGTTGCGTCATATGGGATCTAGTTCCCTGACCATGGATTGAAGCTGGGTCCCCTGCATTGGGAGTGTGGAGGCTTAGCCACAGGACCACCAGGAAAGTCCCAGTAGTGGTATATATACCCTTGTATATCCATGCTCACAGACTCGTGTGTGGTCCTTGTTACTCAGTCACTCAGTTGTGTCTGACTCTGTGATCCCCTGGACTGTAGCCCGGCAGGCTCCTCTGTGCATGGGATTCTCCAGACAAGAATACCAGAGTGGGTTGTCATGCCCTTCTGCAGGGGATCTTCCCAACCCAGGAATCGAAACTGCATCTCCTCCATTGGCAGTCATGGATTCTTTACCGCTGAGCCACTTGAGAAGACTGTGAGGTCCTCAGTAGGGGACAAAATGATGCTGATTTTGTAGATGGGGAGCTGCCAGATTAGAGTAGCCCACACCTCTGAGCTCTTCGGTAACTTGGGTCAAGTCTGGTTTTTTGTCTGGTTTGGAGCTGCTCTGTGTCCCGTGTACTGCTGTGTCAGGTGGGTGAGTGGAAGGGGCCGCCCATCTGCTGGTCACCGGTGGAGGCACCTGCATGCTCAGGCCTCAGAGTTCTGAGCCAGGGATATAGGCGCTTTCCTTGGTGGACAGTCACCCAAGAGTGGGTTTCATGTACAAGAAGCGAGCAGTAGCTTTTGTCCTCTGCTGTGGTCTTGGGGACCAGGAGAGGCATAGTTTGGTGACCTTTCTCAGAATCTCAACTTAAGGCTTCCCTGGTGGCTCAGATGGTAAAGAAGCTGCTTGCAACGAAGGAGACCCGGGTTCGATCCCTGAGTTGGGAAGATCCCCGGGAGAAGGAAATGGCAACCCACTCTAGTATTCTTGCCTGGAGAATCCCATGGACAGAGGAGCCTGGGAGGCTACAGTCCATGGGGTCGCAAAAGAGTTGGGCATGGCTGAGCGTCTAACACTTTCACCTTTTGAGAGCAGGCAGGAGGAACCAGGGGGCAGCCACTCCTCCCAGGCCTCCTGGCCCTAGGGTCGTACCTACCTGCAGAGTGTGCCGAAAGGTGGGCAGGAGATCCGTCAGGGTGGGTCTCATGGACCAGTCAGGGTCGCTGAAATAGCAGCTTCTCAGACTGATGCTCCTGATGGGGATCTCCTGCAACAGGATCCGGGCCAAGCGCTCGTACTTCATGACCCGCTCAAAGAAGAAGTTGACCTTCAGGCTGGTGGCGTGCCTGGCCAGCTTGGCCCAAGACATACCCCAGATGACCTGCCCGTGGGGGTCATGAATGTGGCACTTGATGTTCATGGTCCGGAGGGTGCCGGTGTTGTTGTCGCACAGGTTCTCCAGCAGCTCGTCAGAGATGCAGTTGTAGTTGAGAGTCAGGGACACCAGGTTGCGGAACGTGGCCATGGTCTTGTTGAACTGGGGACTGCTGTAGACGGCAAGGTGGTGGCTGAAATAGTCCTCAATGTTGAGCTCCGTCACCGTGCTCTCGTTCCGTAAGTAGCTCAGGGCGTTGAGGATGTGGCAGCCTTGTTCCGTGGTGAGCCTGGCCCCCTTCAGGCTGAGATAGTTCAGGTGTTTGCCCATCTTCTTCAAGAAGAAGCTCAAGCTTTTCATGAATGAGCTCCTGATGCTGTTCCTCCAGACCAGGCGGTCCAACTCGAGATGCTGGATGGAGAGAGATTTCAGACGGTTGTTACTCTTGCCCAGACATGAGAGGAGGCCTCGCATGGTGACCTGGAACTTCTTGGTCAGGACAGCGTTGTAAGGATTCAGGAATTTGATCTCCAGGTGCTCCAGGTAACGACCAAATTTCTTAACATACCAAAGGGCTGACTCGAATTCGGACGCATGTACCCTGGAAGGTCTCCCACTGAACGTGATGGTCCTGTATCGCCAGAGGTCAGCTGAATACATCATCTGGTTCCACTTCCTGCAGACAAGGGCCGCTCTGGACCTGTCCCTGTCTCCCAGCCACCAGAAGACACGACGCAGGCACACATCGGGCAGGGTGGCCCAGCAGCTCTGGTCTTGAGGCTGGATCAGTTGGTCTTCTTCGTCCATTGGGGAACCAGGATGTCCACTGCAGCTGCGTGGTGGGCAGGGCTTCCAAAAATGAGGAAAGAAAAGCAATCACTTGTTTTCTGTGGGGAGTAAAAAGGAAGACCATTACCTGCCAAACACATATTAAACCTAATGCAATGAACTTGCTCTGCGGCCCCATGTGTCAGTACTGGGCTGGGGCATGGGGGACAAAGATAAATACACCATACAGTGTACACCCACAGGATTCACAGCCCAGCAGGGGTCTAGCGGGGACACAGACCAGGACTGTTACAACACTGTGGGAGGCGAGAAAAGGCTCAGGTATATTCCTGGTGCCTCCGCCTCTGCTCAGTCGCTTAGTCGTGTCCGACTCTTTGCGACCCCATGGACTGTAGCCCACCAGGCTCCTCTGTCCATGGGCTTCTCCAGGCAAGAATACTGGGGTGGGTTGCCACTTCCTCCTCCAGGGGATCTTCCTGACCCAGGAATCGAATCCGCGCCTCTTGCATCTCCTGCATTGGCAGAAGGATTCTTCATCCACTGAGCCATCTGGGAAGCCCATGCATGGTGCAGGGTAGCACAAACAAAGCATGATTGATTCTTTCTGGGTAAGAAGTAGTAGAGAGGGCTGCTTGGAGGAGGTGGCATCTGAGCTGAGGTTTGCAGGGTGGATATGTGTGTGCAAAGCAGATAGGTTGGTGGTGGAGGATCTGGTATACTCCAGGAAGAGGGAACAAGACGGGTGAAGTCACAGGATGTGAGCATATGTGATGTGTTCATATTCAGGGAATTAACAGTTGTTTGAAGCTTAATTTGTGACAGGCAAGGAGTGATGAACCTGGATTTGGGGCAGTGGGAAGTTCTGGTTCAAGGGCATCATTCAAGATGCTCTGAATGATGTGATAAAGGCTGTGTCCTAGAGGAATTCTGACATCTTCTCTGGATGAATCACTGTGTTGAGCGACACTGCCGATGGCTGTGTCTCTATTTGGGGCTTCCCAGGTGATGCCAGTGGTAAAGAACTCGCCTGCCAATGCAGGAGACAGAAGAGACATGGGTTCGATCCCTGGGTCAGGAAGATCCCCTGGAGGAGGGCATGGCAGCCCACTCCAGTATCTTTGCCTGGAGAATCCCATGGACAGAGGAGCCTGGTGGGCTACAGTCCATGGGGTTGCAAAGAGTCGGACACAACTGAAGCAACTAGCCGTGTACACACGTGTCTCTATTCAAAAGGCACAGCTGCAGAACAAAGGTGGAGAACCTCGATGACATCAGGGCAGGTCTAAGGATCACATGCCCAGAAGTGCTGTGGACAGTCTTGAGGTAAAGAAAGAATACTCTGGGGGAGTGGAGGAAGGATGGTCTAGAGCAGAGTCCAGGCTTGAAGCCTGGGACTAGGGCAGCATGATAGTGGGAATCGGGGTGAATTGTGAGTTTTTTAGTGGACATAATTTGGCAATTGGTGAACAGAGAAATGGAAGGACTGGAAAGTCTCTGACTTGATTGAATTGCAGGTGGTACCCCAGTCAAGCTAGGGAGTCCCAGGGAAGAACTGGGGTAAGGCCCTACCAGATACACTGAGCCCTCAGTCAGACTTTTCATAGTCATCTGCTGTAATCTTCATGGCTTTGCTTTCAAAGTTTCCCATGCTTGAAAACTACCCTCCTTTTCTCTACCTCTCCCCAGCCCTCCATTTTTAAGGTTTAAGTCCTGCTGCTGCTGCTGCTGTTAAGTCGCTTCAGTTGTGTCCGACTCTGTGCGACCCCATAGATGGCAGCCCACCAGGCTCTGCCATCCCTAGGATTCTCCAGGCAATAACACTGGAGTGGGTTGCCATTTCCTTCTCCAATGCATGAAAGTGAAAAGTGAAAGTGAAGTCGCTCAGTTGTGTCCGACTCTTAGCGACCCCGTGGACTGTAGCCCACCAGGCTCCTCCGTCCATGGGATTTTCTAGGCAAGAGTACTGGAGTGGGTTGCCATTGCCTTCTCAAGGTTTAAGCCCTATGGCTCCACAAAACTTTAATTGACTTTTTTATTCATTGTGGCTCAGAGATGGAAGAGACCTGAGAATTGAATTTTTTTTTTAACAGATGGAAACTAGACACAGAGAGGTGAAGGGGCTTGCCTGTGGTCACACAGTAGGTTAGTAATAGGACCCAGGCTAGACCTGGGCTTTCTTACTTTCTCTTGTACTTTTTTCCTGCCTCTACTTTTCAGGCCTTGGATGCAGAGGGACAAGTTAATCATAATTTTCCGTTCAGGACAGACATTTGTCTGTGCAAGAACTCTCTTTGATTTTATGACTCTGTGTGACCCCCATGGACTATAGCCCACCAAGCTCCTCTGTCCATGGGATTTTCCAGGCAAGAATAGTGGAGCCATTCCCTCTCTAGGGGATCTTCTTCACCTAGGGATTGAACCTGGGTGTCCTGCATTGCAGGCGTATTCTTTACTGTCTGCACCACGAGGGAGCCCATGTATTCCCTTTAACTCGATGTCCCACTTCGCCGTTCCCCACAGAGGCAACTATTCCGGTGTGCTTGATGTGCTTCGTTTTGTTTGTGCGTGTGCTTGCCAAGTGTGTGTTCCACGTCTGTAAGCACCGCTCACGTTGCCCTGTGTACGTCTCACACTGCATCTGTCGTCTGAGTAGACCCTCTGGTGGACAGTCTCCTATTCATTCTCCCCAGGAGGGGCCCCCGGGGCTCTTCCAGCTCTCCCCAGCACCACAGTGGTGATGAGCATCCTCAAATGAGATCCTGTAGGTTTCCTCCATGCCTTTATCCTCACTACCCCATCATCACCTACTGAACAATTTGGTCCCTTCCTCCAGCTGGCCCTCCCATCTCCCACCCAGATAGGCCTCTGCATGGAAACTGGTAGCAGCCTATCCCCACCCAGGATACAAGGCTCTGGTGGGTTCAGCCTGCCCTCTTCTCTTTCCCCTTTCAGTGTCGAAGCCTTTCTCTTCTATGAAACCCACACACTCTTTGGGACGAGGAACAGCCTCATTCTTCTTTTGAGGAAGTATTTTAACTAATGAAGAAAAAAGAGTGTGTCTTTCTTCACATATAAACTGTCCAGGGCTAGGGGACCCCACAGCACTTAGCATAGAGCAAGGAACCTATAAGCCAGGGATTGAACCTAGGTTTCCTGCATCTCAGGCAGATTCTTTACCATCTGAGCCATCGGGGAAGTCCAAGGATACTGGAGTGGGTAGCCTATCCCTTCTCCAGTGGATCTTCCCAACCCAGGAATTGAACTGGGGTCTCTTGTATTGGAGGTGATTCTTTATCAGCTGAGCTACCAGGGAAGCCCTAAGAGGTGCACAAGAAAAGCTGCTGCTGCTGCTGCTGCTGCTAAGTCGCTTCAGTCGTGTCCGACTCTGTGCGACCCCATAGACGGCAGCCCACCAGGCTCCCCGTCCCTGGGATTCTCCAGGCAAGAACAGTGGAGTGGGTTGCCATTTCCTTCTCCAATACATGAAAGTACTGGAGTGGGTTGCCATTGCCTTCTCAAGAAAAGCTAAAACCAGGGAATTCCATGGTGGTCCAGTGGTTGACTCCTGGTTTCCACTGCAGGGGGCGCAGTTTCCATCCCTGAACAGGGAACTAAGATCCCAGAAACCTCACAGTGCTGCCAAGGAAAGAAAAGAAAGGAAAAAAGCTGCTGCTGCTGCTGCTAAGTCGCTTCAGTCGTGTCCGACTCTGTGCGACCCCATAGACGGCAGCCCACCAGGCTTCCTCGCCCCTGGGATTCCCCAGGCAAGAACACTGGAGTGGGTTGCCATTTCCCTCTCCAATGCATGAAAGTGAAAAGTGAAAGGGAACAGGGTCAGAATAGTTATCAGACACTTTAAACCATAGGGTGGGGCTGGAAGAACTTTGGAGGGTTGGGAATGGTGTTGCAAGCCTTCCAAAAGTCATGTAATTACCCGGAACCTATGCTACCCCTCAAGAGGCAGTGTAGATTAGTGGGTTAGATTCTGGTTCTGTCATCTGCACTATGTAACTTTGTGTGTGTGTTCTCTGTTGAGTCCAGACTCTCTGTGGCACCATGGACCGTAGCCCATCAGGCTTCTCTGTCCATGGGATATTCCAGGCAAGAATACTGGAGTGGGTTGCCATTTCCTACTCCAGGCGATCTTCCCCACCCAGGGATGGAACCTGCGTCTCTTGTGTCTCCTGTATGGGCAGGTGGATTCTTTAGTACTAGCACCACCTGGGAAGCCCCTCCACATCTGTTGATACGGTAACTGTTCCTTTCTCCTAGTGTTGGGGGGATTAAATGGACTGACAGATGGAAAACACTAGAACAGTGCCTGGCATATAGTAAATGTTACACAAGTGTTTGCTGCCATCAGAAAGTTGGTGCCAACGTGCTTCTAAATAGCATCCCTATAAGGAAGGTATTTACAAATGGGGAAACAGGCATTGGAAGGTTAGGAAAATGAGATGGGTAAGTGGGGACCAGGATTCGAACCCAGACGCGGGAATGTAGGCCGGGTTCACAACGTCACACAGCTGCCAAGCCTGGGAGGACACCTGGGTGTTCCATCACCCGGGTGCGGAGAGGGCCCAGGAGCCTCCCCGGGGCGGCGGGTGAGGGGGGGCGCCCACCCCGCCGCGCGCGTTACCCGTTCGCGGGGCCCCGCTTCTCCGGCTGCAGGGACCGCAAGCGCCAGGCCTGCTCCGCCCGCGCCGCCTCCGCTCCGAAGCCAACTCCGCCGCCCGCGGCCCGGCCGAGGCTAGAGGCCCAGCGGCCCGCCGCCTCTGTGACGCGCAGCCCCCTGCGGGGGTCTGCTCATCCCCACGGCCGCGGGGCCCAAACCCGGGGTGATCGCGCAGGTCGAGGGGCCAGACTAGGTGCCCCCACCCCGCAGATGGCCGGGGAGGTGCCCCGGTCAGGGGCGGGAGGCAGGAGGCTGGGCGCCACAGGCCCTGCCCC
>NW_011494821.1:2046921-2057168 GCF_000754665.1 Bison bison bison | reverse complement strand
GAGGTTCTGCCCAGGACTTGGGTTGTGCAGGCCCGATCGTTCGCCACCTTTCCTGTCCGGATCCAGCCCCAGTTCCTGTCCATTGTCGGGGACGCTCTCTGGGAAGCCAAAGCCACTGCCAACCCAGCCCTAGTGTTAGTCGCTCAGTCGCTTCTGAGTCTTTGTGACTGTGGACTGTAGCCCGCCAGGCTCCTCTGTCCATGGGATTCTCGGGCAAGAATACTGGAGTGGATTGCCATGGCCTCCTCCAGGGCATCTTCCCAACCCAAGGATGGAACCTCAGTCTCCTGCCCTGCAGGCGGATTCGTTACTGTCTGAGCCACCAGGACCCAAAGAAGGCCTTAAGCAAACCTGACTCAGCCAACCTAACAAAGCTTGAGAAAGGTCACATTTCTGCAGTTTTGGGTGGGTGGGGGCACACCCAAACACCCACTGTCCTGGGCTCTGTCCTCCCTAGTGGGAGCTGGTACCCTAACGGGTCTCCCCACAGGCCAGGCAGACAGTTAGGGCTGTGCTACTTCGGGGAGGGGGCTGCTTCTCTGGGTGTCTCCCAGCTGCTCCCCCTGCCAGCGGCCTCCACTGGCACCTCTTCGTGCATTACCTGGCTGCCCCCACCACCCAACCTCATTTTTCTCTTCCTCGCTCTCTCATTTTCTGCCACTCCCCTTCCCATGCGGTCCTAGCTGCTGCTCCCCGACCCCACCCACCCCCGGCCCTGGAAAACCAGTCAAAAATCTAAAGAAAGGTGGAGGACAGGCTTTCAGGAAGATCTTTTTTATTCTTCAGAGAGAAAGCTGGATTTCCCAAGGTGTCCAGGCTGGGTTGGGCCTAGATGCTTGATCAGAATTCTCAGGCAGAAGAGTTGGCGTTCTCTTTTCCTCCTGGTTTAGCTGTAGCTCTTGGGAAAACCAACATCTCTGTTCAAAAGGAGGAAAATAGTTAAAATCCAAACCTTTTCTTCAACAAGAAAGACACCCAGTGAATAAAACGTCTTTCCTCAAATACAGACTAGCACAGAAAGCAAGCAGAAAAACCAGTGTAAAAACAAAATCTTCAAAATCTGTTGTACCTTTCCCAAAGCTAGCTGGAACTTCACACTTGTTTTCCTTTTGATGAAGCTAACCGCCGGCATTTCTCCTAAAGAAATGGATATTTAAAAAGTTGAAGGTGTATAAAGTGGGAAGTGTTAGTTCCTGGGATATCGCTGGTTAAACCTATCCCCAGTTTCTGGAGCAGGGACCTTGAGCTGTAGATGACAGAAAAGTCATAGATAGAGATGAACGTATTTGCAAAGCAAAAATAGAGACCCCGATGTAGAGAACAAATTTATGGATACCAAGTGGGGTTGGGGTGGGGGGAGAGGAGGGTAGGATGAATTAAGAGACTGGGAATGACATATATACACTACTATGGATAAAAGGGGGCTTCCCAGGTGGTTCAGTGGTAAAGAATCTGCCTGCAATGCACGAGACACGGGTTCGATCCTGATTGGAAAGATCCCCTGGAGAAGGAGATAGCAACCCACTCCAGTATTCTTGCCTGGAGAATCCCATGGACAGAGGAGCCTGGTGGGCTACAGTCCACGGGGTCTCTGAGTTGGACACAAATGAGTGACTAACACTTCCACATTTTTTTTTTAGTGACTAAAAAACAACAACAATGTATAAAAGAGATGACTAATGATAACTTACTGTATAGCACAGAGAACTCTACTCAATAGTCTGTAATGACCTATATAGGAAAAGAACCTCAAAAAAAGTAAACATATGTATCTGCATAATTGATTCACTTTGCTGTACAGCAGAAATTAACACAATATTGTAAGGCAACTGTACTCCAATAAAAATTTAAAAAAGAAAAGAAAAAGAGAAGAAAAGGGAGGCCAGTGAACTAGGAGGGGTCTATGGGAGGTTTGTGGGGAGGACAGAGGACTGTCATCATCAGGAGGGTGGACGAACAGGTTAGAGGATACCCACGCTATGGCTTCCCTGGGGGCTCAGATGGTAAAGAATCCGCCTCTAATGCGGGAGACCTGGGTTCAGTTCCTAGATTCGGAAGATCCCCTGGAGAAGAGAATGGCAACCCATTCCAGTATTTTGCCTGGAGAATCTCCATGGACAGAGGAACCTGGCGGGCTACGACCCATGGGGTTGCAGAGTTGGACGCAACGGAGCAACTAAGCACAACACAGCACCCCATGGACTCTTGTGTGTGTGAGTGATAGTTGCTCAGTCGTGCCCAACCCTTTGCAGCCCCATGGACGGTAGCCCGCCAGGCTCCTCTGTCCATGGGATTTTCCAGGCAAGAATACTGGAGTGGGTTGCCATTCCATTCTCCAGGGGATCTTCCCAACCCAGGGATTGAAACCGGCTCTCCCACATTGCAGGCAGACTCTACCATCTGAGCCACTAGGGAGTCCTCATGGACTCTTACAACATTAAAAAAGAAAAGGAAGGGGCAACATCATTTGACTTGGAGGGATGCCCTTCTTATTATTGGTTATTGATGAATCCTATACAAGTAGTGTGTACAATTGGACTCCAAATGTGTGTGTGTGTGTGTGGTTATATATTAGAGTTGCCAGATAAAATACAGGCTGTCCAGTTAGATTTTAATTTCAGAGAGACAAAGGATTTTTCTTAGTATGAGTATGTCCCATGAAATTATTTTGTAGTTATTTTTGTCCCAAGTAATGAATTTTTCTTTGCTAAATTCAGCAAGCCTATCATTAAGGATGGAGAGAAGTATGAAAGGAAATTTCAGTTGTAGGAGGCAAGGGAATATGGCACTAATAACACCCTCAGCAAGTATGAAATTCACTCAGCTTGGTAAAATTGTGTGCTTGTGTGCGTACAGAGATGCTTAAAGAAGTTAGAACAAGATTTAGGTCTACTACTTTGTAAGGGGTGTGCATCATATATTCAGGAAAAAAGGCAAGTGGTGGAGTCATGAGTCTAGGAAGATGATATATGGGGGAAGAAAACCAGTTCAATCCCCATGGAGGCTTGTCAGGTTTTTGTGAACAGAGGTGACGTTTTGGAAGGACACCCACCTGGAGGCTGACACTAGCACTTCATGGCATGGCACTTGGGAGGTGGGATGGGTGTGGGGGGGATTAGCTGTATCTTTATGTTTGTTTGTATGGTATCATGTCAAATGGTTACAACCAAATCTAGTATTTAGTACTGGCAAACTCCGGGAGATAGTGAAGGACAGGGGAGCCTGGTGTGCTGCTTTTCAAGGGGTTGCAACGAGCTGGACATGATTTAGCTACTGAACAACAACAATAACTTTTGTATTTTGAAAAACATCAAATAATGAAAGTATTTTAAAGTGAGACATCCTTTATGGGGCTTGAGAGCATAAGCTCTGGAACTATATCCACATGTATACCTGGCTGGATTCTGCCACTCTCTAATTGTGAAATCCTGGGGAAGCCATTTGACCTTTCTGTTTAGTTTCCTTATCTATAAGATAGGGGTAAAATACCTTCCTGATGTTTATAATGATTAACCATTTGTAAAGAGCTTTGCCACCCCATGGACTGTAGCCCCTCAGGCTCCCCGGTCCATGGAATTTTCCAGGCAAGAATACTGGAGCAGGTGACCATTTCCTTCTCCAGGGGATCTTCCCGACTGAGGGATCAAACCCATGGCTCTTGCATCTCCTGCATTGGCAGGCAGGTTCTTTACCAGCTGAACCATTGGGGAAGCCCCGCTTTGCATTGTAACTGGTGCATAATGGTTAACTACCTCTAATGCTAATTCTTCTTTATTGGAAAGTAATCTAGGATGTGAAAAATCAGGTTATTGAGGCTGCAAATCCTGAGCTACTGGAGGTAAACCTTAATCTGCTGGAGGCAAGATACCAACTGACTTAGGATCTTGACCAAGGCTCTGATCTCTGGACTGCAGTTGCCTTATCTACGCCATGAGAGAGCTAGACTGGATGCCTTCTATTCATTTGTTTGCTCCAAGGTTTGGGGGCATTTGCTGTGGTCAGTAACTAGGCTGGGAACTGGAGATAGAGATGAGAGACTGGCTCTGCCGTTAGAAATGGGAGGTGATGAACATATATACACAGGAGATAAGTGAGAGTAGATCCGGACACACAGAGAAAGGGGAGATAGTGTTGTCTGAGGACATCTCGCAGGACTTGCATTTCTTTAAACACTGTCCTGATGGCTCATAGCTGGATATGGAAGGAACAGAGGCTGGGTACCTGGTGGTGGTTTAGGGTTGGCAGGGGAAGTAGGATATCACACTGAGAACATCTCCTCAGAATGTCATAGGCTGTCTCATCTTCTACAGGAGAGGAGGCTCTGAGCTTGCCATTGGACTTCAAAGACAGATTCGTGGTTTTGTTTATTCCTCGTGGCGCTTGCCTTGTTGACTTTTCAGAAAGAAAGGGAGCTCTGTGTCTATTTTTCAGCTTTGGACGGACATCTTTCTCTGCCTTGGAAGTCTGGTCTTCAGCAGCCCAACTCAAAGGGGATGAAGGAGGAATTTCTGGTTTCCCCACTGGAGAAGGTGTCACAGCACCTGAGACTCGACGGCATCTATCCTGCAAGGGTGAGTCAAGCATCAAATTTAAAAATGACCTCAGCTTTAATGGTGGACAATACAATAGGCGAGCTAACCTGAAAATTTTCCACTCCAAACTCTTTAGAAATGCTGGATATAATATGACAAACGTTCACTGAGCTGACTTTGCAAGGAAGCAAGCAAACTCACGTTCCGGGAAAGAAGACGTACCTGTTAAGCACATGAGGTAACCCTTTAGGAGGAGATTGTGGGGTCAGTCTCATGACTAAGAGCTTGGATGAGAGAAAAGTCCCATCCACATGATGTGTGAAATTGGAAGAGTCCCCTTTCCCTGCACGAAGCTGGGAAACTTGAAGTCTGAACTACGGTGGCTGAGAGACAAAAATTGACTAACTGGAAAAGGGAAATGACAACAAAGCTTGTCTACCTTGGACTAGAAATTGAGCATGAGGTGATAAATTCTGAAGAAGAGAGAGAGAGGGGAAAAAAGCAAACACATATGAGCCTATTGCCCTAAGGGGCTTCTCTGGTAGCTCAGCTGGTGAAGAATCCGCCTGCAATGCAGGAGACCCATGTTCCATTGCTGGGTTGGGAAGATCCACTGGAGACGGGATAGGCTACCCACTCCAATATTCTTGGGCTTCCCTTGTGTCTCAGCTAGTAAAGAATTGGCCTGCAATGTGGGAGATCTGAGTTCGATCCCTGGGTCGGGAAGATCCCCTGGAGAAGGGAATGGCTACCCACTCCAGTATTCTGGCCTGGAAGATTCCATGGACTGTATAGTCCATGGGGTCACGAAAAAATGACAAAGCTTGTCTACCTTGGACTAGAAATTGATCATGAGGTGATAAATTCTGAAGAAGAGAGAGAGGAAACAAACAAACAAACACATCTGAGCCAATTGTCCTAAGCAGGATGAATAAAAATAAATCTTCTCTTGGACACATTGCAGTGAAACCACAGAAGATCCAAAGCAAAGAGGATCTTGAAATCCAACAAAGAAAATGGTTATTGGCAAAGAACAAGCAGCTACACTGAGAGCAGATTTATCAACAGCAATCGAAGAGGTGGGAAGATGGTGAAAATGCTTCAAAATGCTAAAAGAAAATAAAGGTTAATGTAGAATTTGAAATCCAATTAACATTCAAGGATGCAGAATAAAGGAAGTAACTGTGCAGATAACTAAAGATACCTAGACATGTATTTCAGGATGACAGAAATCTTGCCCAGAAGGAAAGCTTGGGATTCGTTACTTCCCTGGTGGTACAGTGTAAGAATCTGCCTTGCAATGCAGGGGACTCGAGTTTGATCCCTGATTAGGGAGCTAAGATCCCACATGCCACAGTGCACTTCAACTACTGAGCTCATACGCTCTGGAGCCCACGTGCCACAACTAGAGAGAAGCCCTCACACTGCAGTAAAGATTCCACACGCCGCAACTAAGACCCAATGCAGCCAAAATAAACCCGTAAAATATTTTAAAATATTTAAAAAAACATCAGCAAAGAGAAAGGTAAACGTATGAGTATATCCAAGCAGGCATGAATTGAATAAAGTGACAGTAATAATAATGACTAAAGAGGAATAGTAGAAAACCAGGTGAAACTAAGTTCCACAGCATTCATTAATACCTAAAAGGTGGAAATAGAGAATCAATCAACATGTTTTCAAATCCATATATTGTTTTTGTGGAGGGTAGGGAATGTAATTTAGATTTTAAGTCAAGTATTCATATTAAAATGCTCTAAATGTCACCAATAGTAAATTTTATATGTATGGTCCCTGATGAACAAAAAGACCTAGATCATCTCTAGGATTTCTTTAGTTCTGATATGCATTGTTCTCTGGATTGAAGGGTAAAGAAAGGACAAACAGTTTGCCATCCAGGAAGAAGGAAGTGAGTTCTTTGGAGGGATCCTTTGGGGAGATTCCCCCAAAGAAAATGCTCCATCCTGTAGAAGAGGGGAACAGCTTGGCCTGTTCCCAAGGTGCTTAGAGTGATGGAGGGAGAAGTCTGTAAATTTTCCCAGGCAAAAGCAGTCAATCAATCTATCACATCATTACATCCTTTCAGAGTCCTCCTTTTGGTACACAGCCCTGATATCAGCTTCATTGTGGGAAGATGGAGAAAGTTATTAACTTTTTGGAGGAAGCTCACAGCCTAATAGAGAAGACTTCCATATGGGTTGTGCTGTGCTCTGCTTAGTTGCTCATTCGTGTCTGACTCTTTGCAACTCTATACAACCAGGCTTCTCTGTCCATGGGGATTCTCCAGGCAAAAATACTGGAGTGGGTTGCCATGCCCTCCTCCAGGGGATCTTCCCAACTCAGGGATCAAATCCAGGTCTCCCGCATTGCAGGTGGATTCTTTGCCATCTGAGCCACCAGGGACATGGGATAGAAAATAATAAAGCAGAGCCTATTTAGGCCTAAATTGTAATTTTCAGGTCCTCAGAGGTGATCAGTGATAGCTGGATTGGTCAGGGAGGCTCCTTGAAGGGCTGGCATAATTGGAATCCAATTACGTGTGCTAAATAAGCCTAAAGCAGTTCACGATGTCCTTTTTTGAACAAAGCAAAATGAAATATGGGAACCTCTTAATATTCATGCTGTGTAAAACTGGACCCAGAATCTACCATTCAAGACTTCCCAGGTGGTCCAGTGCTTAAGAATCCACCTGCCAATGCAGAGGACACAGGTTCAATCCCTGGTCCAGGAAGACCCCACATGCCATGGAGCAACTAAGCCTGGGCACCACAGCTACTGAAGCCCATGCATCTAGAGCCCGTGTAAGGCAACAAGAGATGTCACAGCAATTAGAAGCCTGGGACGAAGGCTACGATGAAGATCCAGTGCGCCCAATAAGTAAATAAATAAAATGAATGAATTACAGAAAGAATCTACTGTTCATATCATATTTTTTTGCAATATGAACTGGCTATTGGCATCATTGCTGCTGCTAAGTCAGGTCAGTCGTGTCTGACTCTGTGCAACCCCATAGATGGCAGCCCACAGGCTCCCCTGTCCCTGGGATTCTCCAGGCAAGAACACTGGAGTGGGTTGCCATTTGCTTCTCCAATGCATGAAAGTGAGAAGTGAAAGTGAAGTCGCTCAGTCGTGTCTGACTCCTAGCGATCCCATGGACTGCAGCGCACCAGGATCCTCCGTCCATGGGATTTTCCAGGCAAGAGTACTGGGGTGGGGTGCCATTGCCTTCTCCATTGGCATCATTAGACAATGACAAATTTCTACTCACCAGATGGTGGAAATACTTATTTCCTGGAATCATTTGGTTGCAATAATGACAGCAGATGTTGCTTTCAGGAACTGGAATGCTCTTCCCTGAAAAAGCACAGAAGCAACAGCACAAATGATTGCCTTTGACAATGGCCAGCCCGGCTGCCCCGCTACGTGGCCTGCAGTCCTGAGGATGCCTTGACCCGAGGCTGCCATGAGTGTCCTGCACTGCCAGGGTCCTTGGCCACATGGACCACCCACAACAGGACTCACCTACATTATTTCCATTAAATTGTAAAAGTGCCCTTGGGGCAGCACACAGCCCTGATGAAAAGACGTTTTCCTGGAGCAGGACTGGTTTCCAAGGAGATGGAAGGAGTTGTTACCACAGATGCCAGTCCTGTTCAACCCGACTGCTCTTTCAGTTTAGCCATTTCCGAGCTCTGTGATCAGATGAGGAGTTAACTGCACACATCTTTGTTGATTGTGTTGAAGCTGTGTTGTGCTGTCTTGTTGAAGTTGTGTTGTGTTGATGAAGTTGCATTGTCTTGTTGAAGTTGTGCTGTTGTTGAAGCTGTGCAGTCTTGTTGAAGTTGTGTTGTCGAAGTTGTGTTGATGAAGTTGTATTGTCTTGTTGCAGTAGTGCTGTCTTGTTGAAGTTGTGTTGATGAAGTTGTGTTGTGTTGTTGAAGCTGTGCAGTCTTGTTGAAGTTGTGCTATCTTGTTCAAGTTGTGTTGTGTTGACAAAGTTGTGCTGAAGAGTTGTTTGTTGGCTATGTTGAAACCCGGGCCTGCTGGGAATGTACTTGAATCTTAAGCACCCCAGTTTTTCATTTGCCGATTTTGATAAAATCTTTTACCCAGAGAGACTTACCGCCCAGGGGATTTTCGGCTCTGTCCCCATGCTACTGTTGTTACTAAAACAACCAGTGAGAGGATGTGTTTGGCTCGTGTTCTCTGTAAACACACTTCCTGAAGAGGTAACTGGGTAAAGAGAGGATGCTGTGGCACCAGGTGGCCAACACGCAGGCCCAAAGGTCAGGGGTTACATCTGGATCCTTTGGGAAAGTTCCTGATTTTGTGTCAGGGAACTTGGGGATCCTGTCTGGTTTCTGCCTCTAGCAAGCCCCTGTTTCACTCTGCATAGCTTTCTCATCTCTACAAGGATTCAGGTAGGTCTCTGCCAGTCTGGAGTCATGCTGGAGGAGTTCAAAGGAAGCCTCCCATCTGGTAGGGCCCCATTGCCTCTGCACTCATCTGTGTAGCTCCCAGGTCCCCAACCCCTGGCTTCTTGGCTCCCTGGATCAGTCATTTATTTTTATAAATTAAAAAAAAATTCTTTTTATTGGAAGAAAATTGCTTTACAATATTGTGTTGGCCTCTGCCGCACAACAACTCAAATCAGCCATAATTATATGTTCATCCCCTCCTTCTTGAACCTCCCTCCACACCCCATTCCAACCCTCTAGGTTGTCACAGAGCACCAGGCTGGGCAGCTTCCTTATAGTTATCTATTTTACACTTGGTCGTGTATATATGAGGATGTTAAGGTGGCTCAGATGGTAAAAGCGTCTGCCTGCAATGTGGGAGACCCAGGTTAGATCCCTGGGTCAGGAAGATCCCCTGGAGAAGGAAATGACAACCCACTCCAGTACTCTTGCCTGGAAAATGCCATGAACGGAGGAGCCTGGTGTGCTACAGCCCATGGGGTCGCAAAGAGTCGGGCACGACTGAGCGACTTCCCTTAGTGTATATATGGGGCTTCCCAGGTGGTCCTTGTGGTAAAGAACCTGCCTGCCAAGTCAGGAGACGTAAGAGACTTGGGTTCGATCCCTGGGTCAGGAAGATCCCCTGGAGCGGAGGGCATGGCAACCCACTCCAGTATTCTTGCTTGGAGAATCCTATGGACAGAGGAGTCTGGTGGGCTACAGTCCATGGGGTCGCAAAGAGTCGGACACGACCGAAGCGACTTAGCACACACGAACACAGTGTCTATATGTTGATGCTACTTTCTCAGTTTGTCCTACGCTGTCCTTCCCCTGCTGCGTCCACCAGTCTGACTCTATACCGGAGTCTCCCTTCTCTGTAAATAGGTTCATTAGTACTATTTTTTAGATTCCATATTTATGCATTTATGCATTATGATATTTGCTTTTCTCTGGACCAGTCATTTCAAGACACAGCGGGTGCACA
This sequence comes from Bison bison bison, assembly GCF_000754665.1. Lineage (NCBI taxonomy): Eukaryota > Metazoa > Chordata > Mammalia > Artiodactyla > Bovidae > Bison > Bison bison. The sequence goes on along the minus strand of NW_011494821.1, from coordinate 2,047,194 downwards.
AGAAGGCCACTCTGGAACTAGACTAGCCAGGTGACTTAGAGACACACGCATCTGTCAGCACCCTCGTCACCCGTCCTGCTGAGAGCTCACGATGCTCACCTTTCTGGAGCCGGAGCTGCTCACGCCGACACTCTTCTCTGTGCCGGGCCAGCACGCGGAGCATGACGTGCTGGCCGCAGTCTGGGCAGAGCTCCGTCTGCTGGCCGCAGTGGTGTTCATGGAGGTCCACCTTGTTCAGGCGCACGGCCAGCTGGCAGAACTGGCACTCAACCG
>NW_011494821.1:2040910-2046687 GCF_000754665.1 Bison bison bison | reverse complement strand
GGACCTTGGCAAGAGGGGCAGGGGCAGGGGGCCCTGTGTCACTGGGATAAGCTAGTTCCAGGCCTGCTTGGGAGAGAAGAGAGAGCTGGGGGCGGGAGGGGAGAGCTTTATGACCCGCCCCCTCCCCTCCTCCTGGGCTTGGCAGAAGAAATCACACCTGCCCCTCACCTCGTGACTCTCCAGCAAGTGCTTTGGCACGCTCTGCTGACACATGGCGCATCCCACCTAAATGCGGAGGGAGGTGCTCAAGTCCCACCCTGGCTCTGTGTGTCAGGGATGGGTCTGTGAGCACCTGGGGGCAGGAATCAGGCACCCTCATCTGGAATCAGGCACCCTCATCTGCCTGCAGCACCAACTCTGAGCTCAGGGACGCATTCGTGGGACCCTCTGAGCTGAGATGGATGCCTGAGCTTGAGGAGCTCCAGAAACAGCTGGAGAGAAAGGTTGGCCTTTGACCAACCTTGGCCGTGACTGCCTTCCAAGCGCCCCTTTCCTGTTTCTCCTCTTGACACATCTCAAACGAACATTTTACTTTTCCCAAAACAGGGACCCCTAGTCTTGGCCAACCTCATATGCCTGTAGGGAAAGGATTGGGAATGGGAAACCGGGGTCTACTCAATGCAGTACAGGAAAGAAGTGTAGTAGCTCAGTCGTGTCTGACTCTTTGCGACCCCATGGACTGTAATACACCAGGCTCCTCTGTCCATGGGAATTTCCAGGCCAGAATACTGGAGTGAGTTGCCATTCCCTTGAATCTTCGCGACCCAGGGATGGAACCCAGGTCTCCTGCTTTGCAGGCAGATTCTTTACTGTCTGAGCCACCAGGGAAGTCCAAGTGGCCGTACAGGGAGGGCAGGATTATCTACCCTTTCCACTTTGCGTAGGGGGCTAGGCGCGGGGGCTGAGCAACTTGCCCATGGCAGGCAGCCATGAGATGGGCTGCAGAGAGGACCCTGCCCCTCCACCTCCGTCCCCCAATCTGCCTCCCCACCTGCTGGTGCCCGCCCTGGCAGTGTTCTTCCATCTCATGCTGCAGGACGGGTTCCTTGCATTCTGGGCAGAGGACCAGGTACATCAAGCAGTGGGCCTCATGGAGGCCCAGGTGGTTGGAGGCCACCCTTCTTTTGCTGCAGGATCAAAAGGGAGGAAAACCAGGTTTATTTCATGGTATAAAGCATGGAGCCATATTTTATACGTGGGGCTCCTGGATGAAGATCTTTCAAGGCCTCAAGCACTGAAAATATGATGATGAGACCACCTGACTCGCCTTCCCCATGTTGATCTCAAATCAGAACAATGCTGAATCATGACGTAATGGTAAGGATGCTCTGTAAAGCTCTTATGTTGCCCAGGGTGAGCACGGTGGGTAAGAAGGAGCAGGAGTGAGCGATTACAAAGGAACAAGAGAAACCTTTGGGAGGTAATCAATAGTTTCATTGTCTTGATTGTGACTGATGAAATAAAATTTATATTTTAAGGCAGGACAAGAACAAATTAAAGATAAAACTCTGTGTGTGTGTTTGGGGCTCCTCCCTCCCTCATGTGCATTGTGCATCTGTACTACACATTAACCAGAGCCCCTCATAGATGGAAGAGCCTGCTCAACTGTTTCTTTTTTTCTTTCTTCTGATGCCAGGAATATAAATGAAAAGAATAGTGTTCTTAGCTCTGTGCTCAGTCACAGTGACTCACTGCTCACTCAGTACTCTCTGTGCATGCTCACCTGGACTAGGCAGGTATCCTTGGTGAACTTTTTGTAAAATGCCAGCATGTCATTCTGATTTATGATCCTTTGTCTCAAAGGCGTATGACTGTGTCTTTGACTTCTAACCCAGGCTTCCCTGGTGGCTCAGATGGTACAGAATCTGCCTGCAATGTGGAAGACTGAGGTTTAGTTGCTCAGTTGTGTCTGACTCTTTGGGACCCCATGGACAGTAGCCCCCCAGGTTCCTCTGCCCATGGGATCCGTCAGGCAAGAATATTGGAGTGGGTTGCCATTCCCTTCTCAGGGGATCTTCTCGACTCAGGGATCAAACCCGTGTCTTCTGCATTGCCAGGCAGATTCTTTACTGTCTGAGACACCAGGGAAACCCTATATATATCTTATTTTTCAGATTATTTTTCATTATAGGTTATTACAAGATATTGGCTATAGTTCCCTGTGCTGTACAGTAAACCTTTGTTGCTTATCTATTTTTAAAAATTAGAAATAGCATTCTATTTATACAAAGTCAAGCAAGCGGAATCAAAATGTCATATTTTAGTTGGGCAAAAACTTGTAAGTTTTCTAATACATATATACCCTATACACTATATATACTATATTATAGTAATACATATATTATACATATCTAATACATATAAATTATACTTAATATTATATATAATAAATAGAAATACAATTATATATTTATTTATAAATATAGAACAAATATAATTATATAAATGATATATAATATATATTATATTACTTATATATATGTATACAAAACCTTTCTACTTGGGGAAGCATGGACTCTTAATCACTGGACCACCAGGAAAGTCTCCCTTCCGCTATTCTTACCCCTCTGCCTGGCCTGGCACCTCAGCTTTTTTTCCTGAGCTCGTGCAAACGCCAGAGAGCCAGGAGGGTCTGGCTGGAGAAAGACCTTGGGGAGCGATCCCCCTGGTTCCTGTCACAGGTAGGGAGCTTCGAGAGTAAGGTGCCTCAAGGGGTTGGGTCCCCATGATTTAGAGGTGTGGTCTGGGAGCTTTGCTCTATCCCCTCACCCTGCTCCACAGGTCCCTCTAAAGGTGGGGGTGGGCATGGTCTCAGACAATATGCGGGAGCCTCTTTCTTTCAAAGACTGGTATGAAGAGCATACAAATTAGGACCCGAGGTCTGAAAAATAGGAGTAGCCCAGCAGGGATGGTTAGCCTGGCTGTCTGGCTGTAGAACTGTCCCAGAAAGTCTTCAGTACCTGGAGGCGGGGGTGGGGCGGGGTTCAGGGATATCTGCCAACCCTGAGCCTCTCTCACTGATATCTCCTGAGTTTACACCTTCCTATCTCAGGGGCCCACCCTGGCCTTCCTGGGCACACAGACCCTTTCCTCTTCACTTTAGAAACAGACTTATCCTGTCTGCCCCTCTCACCAGCCAGCCTCAGGTCGGCCACCAGGGAAAGCGACTTCTTACCAGTTCCTGCACACCTGCAAGGCTCCCTCCATGTTCTGATCTCCGGAATCTTTCTGTTTCAAGTTTCAGTTCTTGCAGGCAGAGAAACGAAACTGAAAGTGAAGGGCCCACAGCCTAGGAAGGGAGGGGTTTTCAGATTCCTCAGCCCAGGGCTGCTGCACAGTACCTGTGACTGGACATCCAGGAAGCCCGGTCCCTGCCTCCTCCGTCAGCCTGTGCTGCTGCCGCCGGCTGTTGCTGCGACCCCTTGGGTGGGAGCCAGAGGCCAGGCCGCCCTGGGCAGCAGCCCCTCCCCTCCCCCAGGCTGGCCTCACTGCATCCGGGTCACTCCATCCTCTTCCACAAAACACTGACCTCCTCGTCCCTCCTGGTCCTCTCACTGATCCTTCCTCTGTAGGAGAGAGCTGGTTGGCCATGTTGAACTCGAACTTGAAGGCCGCTCCTCCTTGAGAATGGCTCCTGACTTCCTGTATTCTACTCTGGTCCGGGTCAGGGGCAGGAGGAACTGGGGCTGCAGGGTGGGGACTGCAGGCTTTGGAGCCACATCCTGTAGCAGCCTGGTGACCTAGGGCACTCACCTATTCCCCCTGTTCAACTCTGTCCTCACTTGTAAATAACAACATTAAACTGTAACTGTAATTAAGCTGTAATGCTAACAAGGGGGCAGGCGAATGGGGAAGTCTTCAGACACAGAAACTGCTGCGCTGAGGGCTGATGTAACTTGCACACATTGCCAGCCAACAGGAAGTAGAATCAGGCTTTGAACCCCGGGCCAAGAGGCCCAGCGCTTGTCTCTCCTAGAATGGCCAGAGGGTCAGGAGCCGGGAATTCGAATCTTGGTAGTGGCCCTAACTGACAACAAGAGTCACTTTAGCCTCTGGGCTTGTTTCCTCATTTCCACCCCCCTCCTCCCGCCGCCTACTCTGGACTCTACAGGGGACCTAGGGAACTTAGGAAGTCCGGGTGCTCCCAGAAACTGTGAAAAATTGCTTTCATTTGAGTACATGGACTTGAAAGGAGTCTGGCACCCAGACTGTTATAAATGACTGGACGAATTGACCCCAAAATTTGAGATACAAAGATATCAAGGTCTGCTAAAGGCAACACGTGTCCAAAATTATATATGCATAATTGGATCAAATGAATGTAGAACAGTTGTTTGTGTTCTTTTCACAGACAGCAGGATGTAATTAATTAGATAAAAATAACAGAACAGTGTATCTAATTGCTCAGTAGAAACTGAAAAATTTGCAGATAATTGCAATTCCATCAGAAACGTTTGGATATTATATACTTTATGGTGACATTTTTAAGGGGATTTAATGTGTATTTCTATTTCCCAGAATCTTATTTGTAAAAAAATACCATGCCTGTTTTTAATTAGCTTCAATATTTACCTTTATTATTCATAAACACGACTAAGACATTGATGTGTTATTGGAATGATTGTGGCTTTGCACATTTGTCTAAGCATCTTAATTTATTTAAACTTTAGTGAGCACACCATCTACATAACCTTACTATACTTGATCAATATGTGACAGTTTTTCACTGTTACATGAGTAAGTCCCTCCTGATGGTCAAGTCAGAAATTGAAAAGGGACCACTGAGGCATGGTGGGTACTCCACACTCAGGCCCTTAGCCTGACGTGTGGCCATTTATTGGGATTCTTGGGGCAGCAAGGATGGTGGATTCCAAACTTGCCCACACTTGCGAACCGCTTGGGAAACTAACCAAAAGCCACGGATGCCTGCCCAACCCCAGAAAACGTGATTTCCCTGGTCCGGCAAGTGGCTGTGACTTTGGAGTTTTTGAAACTCCAAAGGTGATTCTAACGTGGAAACAATTTGGTGTTGGAGGAAAGGGCTGGTTCTGAATGCCAGGAACTTTCCCACCTGAACAATAAGAGAATGGGGCAGATGAGCGTCACTCAAGATTCCACAAGTGTGGGGACCAACTCTTGGTGCTCATGGAAGAAAGACAAGAGTGGGTTACTGCAGGAGGAGAGCTGGGATTTGTGGGTGGAAGTCCTGGGAGGGCCCAAGCTTCCTCCCGGTCACCACCCTCTCCCTGGATAAACCTGTCAGGGATGGAGGGGACCTGGCCCCAGGAGTGGGGCAGGGAAGGTCTGGGATGCAGTGAGCATGCTACTCTCATGTCCCACGTGGGTGAACTCGTGAGAAAGCCCACCTAAGCCAAGGTGCAGACAGGCTCTGTGTCTGGAGCTCTTTGTGCTGCACACAGGAAGAGAAGGGGGAACAGGGTATGGAAGCTGCTTACACAACCCCTGCCTCCGCCTTCTTGATAGATCCTCTCTAATGTGTATCTGCACACCCCCACCCCTACAACTGAGGGTCCTCAGAGCTTTCCCAGACCCCAGTCACAGCTGAGCTAACAGAAGGATTCCAAGCATTGAGCGGTGGCACAAGGTTGCCGAGAGAATTCTTGTGATGCCTGCAAATGGAGTGAGAGCAGCTTTTCTAAGGAGGAGAATAGGATTAAGGAAAAGGTTCAGACGTGGTCTCTAGCCAACTGGCTGCTGCTGCTAAGTCGCTTCAGTCATGTCCGACTCTGTGCGACCCCATAGACGGCAGCCCACCA
>NW_011494821.1:2019554-2040810 GCF_000754665.1 Bison bison bison | reverse complement strand
AAGAACACTGGAGTGGGTTGCCATTTCCTTCTCCAATTCATGAAAGTGAAAAGCCAAAGTGAAGTCGCTCAGTCATGTCCGACTCTTAGCGACCCCATGGACTGCAGCCTACCAGGCTTCTCCATCTATGGGATTTTCCAGGCAAAAAAAGTACTGGAGTGGGGTGCCATTGCCTTCTCCACCAGCCAACTGGCAGACTCTAAAATCCAGATACTGAATGAGAGATGTGCCTGCATGCTCAGTCACTAAGTCTTGTCTGACTCTTCGCAACCCCATGGACTGTAGCCCTCCATCCATGGGATTCTCCAGGCAAGAATACTGGAGTGGGTCACCAGTCCCTTCTCCAAGGGTCTTTCTGACCCAGGGCTCAAACCCAGGTCTCCTGCATTGCAGGTGGATTCTTTACCAGCTGAGCTACCAGGGAAACTCACGAGAGCGGATGGTAACAGTAATGATCAGTGATAGGAGTGATCAGTAATGATCAGTAACAGCAAAAATTACTGCTTATACATTTCCTCTGCTGCAGGCATTATATGAAGCATTCTACAGGCAAGATCTTTTTTAATCTGCCCAACAGCTCTGATGTATGTATTTTAGCCCCGTTTACATCTGTGGAAATGGGGGCCCAGAGAGGTTAGGTACTTTGCTCACAGTCACACAGTGGGAAAAAAAACAAAAGAAGGTCACACAGTGAATATCAGAACTGGGATTTGAACCAGGCTGATCTCACTCAGGGGTGTATGAACATAAGTCAGACACCAGCCACCTTATTTGACAGCTGGAGGGGATGGGGGAGACCCAGGTTAATGTCCCAATTCCCTTCCTCCCCACCTGGGAAAATTGTTTAATTCCTCTGACCTTTGCTTCCCACTGCTGTCCATCTCCAGGCAGTTTTACACATAGCAAAAATAATGGGGAAAAACCCATGAGATTTCACACACGTTGCCTCCTGCTGAGATCCCCTAGAACAGAGGGGGTGGTGAGATGTCAAAGAGAGTGCAAAGATGAGACTCCTGGGGGACAGGGATCGGTGATGGTGGAAATGGAAATGACCTTGAGCTTTTTAATATCTACATCCTAATTGTCTTCCAAGATGTTTCCTCTTTCCAGACCGGCACACCCCTGTACCACCCCTTCCTTACCTGATCAAAATTCCACCAGTTCTTCAAAGCTAACTCTGATATCATCACAGATACAGGATCTACTTGCTCTGTCTCTGGGTCTGGTTGGCTGCTTATCTGTCTGTAGCCCCAACTTGTGCTCATCCAACCACAGATGTAGGCTATTTGAGGTTCATCACCACCTCTTTTTTTTTTTTTTTTTTAATTTCGGTTACACTGGATCTTTGTTGCTACACTGCCTTTCTCTAGGTGCAGGGGCTACTCTCTAGTTGCTTCTCACTGTGGTAGTTTCTCTTGTTGCAGATCACAGGCTCTAGGCGCAGGGGCTCAGTTGTTGTGGCACATGGGCTTAGTTGCCCTTTGGCAAGTAGAATTTTCCCAGACCAGGGATCGAACCGGTGTCCCCTGCATTGGCAGGTGGATTCTTAACCCCCTGGACCATGCAGGAGCTCCTCATCACCTCTTTCATCAAGCTGTTTCTAATTCATCAGCTTCTGCCAGAGGACCCGCTGAGCTTGTGCCCAGTAGCCTGTGAAGTCTTTGGCTGTGTGTAGTGGGCAGGCAAAGGCTGGCTGAGCTGAATGGGTGTGAACAATGCAGGTCTGAGATAATTAGAAGTTAGAAATCTCCCTTCACTCCCATCTCCACCCCACCCCACCCCAGAACCTGAGGTTCTCAAAGCAACAGTGGATGCCATTAACTTCTGAATTTTTTTAGTTGGAAGATAATTGCTTTGCTATGTTGTGTTGGTTTCTGCCGTACGTCAACATGAATCAGCCACAAGCATACATATGTCCCCTTCCTCCTGAATCTCCCTCCCCATCTTCCCCCCCGGGCCCCAGGTTGTCACAGAGCACTGGGCTGAGATCCTTGTGTCATATAGTAAATTCCCACTGGCTCTCTATTCTACATATGGTAATATATATGTTTCTGTGTTATTCTCTGAATTCATCCCACCCACTCCCTCCCTTCTGAATTTTAAAGAGAACCTATAATTCTATAACTAATCCATAAATAAGTTTTCTTTCATTTTTTTTAAGTTGCAGAAAAATTGCTTTACAATATTGTGTTAGTTTCTGCTGTACACCACCATGAATCAGCTACATGTATACATATATCCCTTCCCACCCCCATCTCGAGCCTCCCTCCCACCTAGAAATAAGTTCTCTTTGAAAACAATTGGAATAGTATAGACGAAGGAAAATTTCTTTCTGACCACCATGCCCGCTCTGGAGCCATCGCTATTTTTAACCGGCGTGTGTAACCAGGCACATTCTGGCTGGCACAGAAGCCTGTCTCCATTCCCACCATGACATGAATCAGTGTTGTGGGCTTTCATGATGGCATCATTCTGCCACTCGTCTTTGGCCAGCCACCAACCCCTCCCCAATCCCAAACCCATAAAAAAACTAGATGAGAAATGCTCCGTTGTGAGCTTAGAATTCCTCTCCAGGACGCTCTGGCTACCGGCTTGGCAGCAGTCAGGAGTTTCCTGTAGCCTCCTTTGTGTCAGGCCAGGGGGGGTCAGGGTTGTCACAGGGAACCAGTCCCTCGGCCGTGACTTGGCTGGGCTGCCCAGTGTTACCCTTCACTGGGTGGGGCGGGGGGTGGGTGTGGAGTGGGCACTCTAGGCTGGCCCAGGAAGCAGGAATAATAGTACATACCTCAGTGTGTTGTCTTGAGGATAAGCTGAGAAATTGTGTGTGAAAGCTGCACAAGCTCATGGAACACAGGAGAGAATATTAAAAGGTTATTTCCACGGTTGACTTCAAGAAGGAATCTTGGTCAGGCTTTCTTCTTTTAAGGGATCGCTACCCTAAGGAAGGGCTTTCCCTGTGGCTCAGCAGTACAGACTCTGCCTGCCAATGCAGGAGATGCAATAGACTTGGATTCGATCCCTGGGTCGGGAAGATCCCCTGGAGTAGGAAATGGCAACCCACTCCAGTATTCTTGCCTGGAAAATTCCATGAACAGAGGACGGGCTACAGTCCATGCAGTCGCAAAAAGTCAAACACAACTGAGTGACTGAACACAGTGCAGGCTAAGGAAAATGATGTAACGACAGAAGTATGTTACTTGCCAGACAAAAATTACATGGTGGGATTGTGAGCACTTCTGTCAGTCATGCCTTTAGAAAGATCCTGTGGTCAGAGTGGGACCGAGTCCTGGGAGACATGATGGTCGAGATTGCAGTCTCCCTAAGTACAATGTGTTTGGGTGGGAGTTTGTTTTTCAGACCACAGGCAATTGCATCAAATGACTAGGCTCTCTGGATGGAATTCAAGCCTGGGAATATCTGTGATTGTGTTTGGGGCAGACTCCAAGTCAGCCTGGGCAGCAAAGTCGGGGGATGCCCTGCCAGCTCCTGCTTAGTTGGCATCCAGAGGGGAGGAACCTTGTCATTAAACGGATGGGCAAGAAACAGCAGCTCCACGACTTCTGTCTGCAATTGTGGTCTCGAGTACTCTTCCCTTCCTTTCCTTTGGAGGTCAGTTTCCACACGTTCTCAGCTCTGTTCCTGATCAAGGCACCCCCTCCCCCTCTCCCCCTACTTTTCTCCATCCAACCAGCAATCCCAACTCCCCTCTTTGTCCCCCATTGATCACTGCTCCACTTCCCCAGAGGGACGTCTCCGGGTCAGTGTTCTGGGGACTTTTACCTCTCTCTGGTGATTTTCTAGGTCTCAGTCATGGAATGGGCCACCTTAGCTGCTGCCGAATCTCATGTGACCCAGGACAAATGGCCATGAACATTAAATCTTTCATTATCACTTTTTTTGGAGGGGGGAGGGGAGCAGGGAGAAAAAAATTTAGACCCTGAGCATCTTTCTACTATCAGAAAAAGCTTGCTGTGTATATGTCATGCTGATACACAGCCACTCATTGTAGAGAATAATTAGTGTTTTTTTCATTTTTAAAAATGGACCCCACTCTATGACTTCACTTTTTTTTTTTTTTTGGCCAAGCTGCATGGCTTACTGGATCTTTGTTCCCCAACCAAGGATGGAATCTGAGCCCCTTGCAGTAGAAGCATGGAGTCTTAACCACTAGACCACCAGGCAAGTCCCTGCATATTGTTAAACCTTGTATAAATGGGGTTAAAGTATATAATAGAGACTTCCCTGGGGGTCCAGTGGGTAAGACATTGAGCTCCCAATCCAGGGGACCCAGGCTCGATCTCTGGTCAGGGAACTAGATCCCACATGCTGCAAAGAAGACCCGGTGCAGTCAAATGAATAAAAAGAAAAATGTATATAATAATGCAAATAAACAAATTAAGAACTCCTTTGATCCTCTGGCCTTTTTCAGTATACCTCTTTTTTCTTTCTCTCACAGTTGAACTGCTGTAAAGAGAAGTCTCATCTTGCTTGTTTCCACAAGTCAGCTCTCATTCTCTCTTCCCTACTTCAGCCTCCGCTGAACCCCACCCCATCTACAAGGACCATGTTGTCCAGTCTTCAGCCACCAGGCAATTTGCACTGTGGGGATTCTGAACAACTTTATTTTAAAAAATTATATAACTTGGCAGATCTCGCTTTTCCTCACCTGGGTTCAGATTGCGAGTCCGCACTGTAGCGGACCCTGCGGTCCGGAACCATGGCGGTTGTTGTCTGAGTGGTTTATTGTGGCGCTTGAGGCTACAAGCCCAAGTATCTTCAGCTCAGGAAGAAGTTAGAAGAGTTCTCTGACCGCCTGGACATCTGCAGCGAGGGGACTCCCCAGGTCACTGGTTTCTTTGAAGTGTTCGTAGCGGGAAAGCTGATTGACTCCAAGAAGGGAGGCGATGGCTACGTGGACACAGAGGGCAAGTTTCTAAAGCTGGTGGCCACCATCAAAGCCGCTTTGGCTTGATGTGCCCTAAAGACAGAGACCAGTGACCTTGGCCCAGCCCCTCTTAGCAGAGGCTTCATGACAGGAAGGACTGAAATGTCTCTTGGACGCCTGGTACTTCCCTGATGTTCCCATGGCCGCCGGTTGGAGCAGGATGGACACCCTGGTCTTTGCCTGTGTGTGTGTGTCCCCAGAAGCCTAATGTTGCTCACTGGTCCTGCTGCCCTCCCCCATCCCTCACCTCCCTGCATCTCCCTGCCCCCATGTCTTCCTTCTACCCTCTGTTGTTTGGGGTGGTCCTGCTCCAGGCTTCCTTTTCAAGGGGAAGCCGAGAGCAGGATCAGGATGAGTGAGTGTCAGATTTCACCAGCAACAGCAACAGTTCACAGCTCAATAAATGGTGATGAGGTTAACAACAACAACAACAACAAATTATATAACTTAATTCAGATAGCTTCCTTTGTGGCTCAACTGGTAAAGACTCCGCCTGCGACGTGAGATACCTGGGTTTGATCTCTGGGTTGAGAAGATCCCCTGCAGAAGGGAAAGGCTAACCACTCCAGTATTCTGGCCTGAAGAATCCCATGGTCTGTACAGTCCATGGGGTCGCGAAGAGTCAGACACGACTGAGCGGCTTTCACTTTCTTCATTTTAATTCAGAGGGATAGAACTCTGTCTGGCGTCTTTAACAACAAAACGCACCGTGCCATAAAATGTACACATTTTGGGCTTCCCTGGTGGTCCAGTGGTTAAGAATCCCCCTGACAATGCAGGGGATATGAGTTTGATCTCTGGTCTGGGAGGATCCACCTGCCTTGGAGCAACCAAGCCTGAGAGTCACAGCAACTGAGCCCACAAGCCCTAGAGCCCGTGCTCCGCAGCAAGAGAAACCACCACAATGAGAAGCCCGAGAACAGCAGCGAGGGAGTAGTTCCCGCTCGCCGCAACTTGAGAAAGCCCGAGGGCAGCAATGAAAACCCATTAGAGCCAAAATTAAATAAATAAACCTTAAAAAAAAAAAAGTACACGTTTTACTAAAGGGAGGGCCCTCCCCCAGCAAATATGCTTGTCTTTTCTATTGATAGACGTATCTGAAAGACAGTCTGTGCTTTCGTGTTTATCAGTCAAGGCTGCAATTACTATTTCAGGGCATGAAACTTTGGACCCAGCATCAATTTGGGGATGAGGGAGCAAAGTTCACATTTTCATTCAGATGTCATTTGAGAAGGGAGCAAAGTTCACATTTTCATTCAGATGTCATTTATAAACATAGTGATAAAAAGATCCTTAAGAACCCCATCTTTTTTCATCCCTGTGCTCCTCTCTCTAACTATAACCCCCCATCCCCCACCAAAGATGACCTTTGGAAACTAAATTTTCAGTAAGTGGGACATTAGCTGTTCTTATTTTGTCTGAAATATTTTTTTCCCCCTTTATCTTATACCTGGAACCTCCTGAATGTTTTTCTAGTGTCAAATATATGCACAGGCCCCTTTAAAAATGTTATAAGCCTTTATTTTACAATATTTAAAATATGTTTTTAATATATTTTGTTTTATAAAGGAAAAAATGATAAACATATCTGTATTCATACCCAGTTCAAATGATAAAACATTTCAGGTATGGTTAGAGCTCTCCTACCTAATCACAGGCCTCCTCCCCATCAGCTTAAAACCAGACAGAATAGGGTGTTTATTTATGCCTCTATTCTTTATACTTTTGCTATTTGTTTGTATCCTTAAGCAAAATATAGTCTTATATTGCATATTTAACATTTTATAAACATTATTATCCTATAAGTGTTCTGTAACTTAATTCTTTCACCAAATATTATAAAGCTTTCCCACAATACTTGTAAGCTTCATTCATATTTATGTGCATATCTCTAATTCCTTCATTTTTCCTGCTATATAAAAACCTAGCATGAAAATACCCCAATTTATTTATTCATTCTCTAGCTGTTGGATTTTTCAGATTTTTTCCTTCTTGCAAACACTACTACCTCAACTTTGTTTTGTGTGTCTCCTGTACACATATGCAGGGTTTTTTTTCCCCTAGGACGATGGTCTTTGAACTTGGCTCATGTTCTCCCCAAGATAATTTTGAAATTATTATGTATCTCTGTCCAAATTTTAAGTTGTCATCTAAATTTTTAAATCATAAGTTTATATTTATTTAAAAATTGATATTGGAGTATAGTTAATTAGCAATGTTGCATTTATTTCAGGTGTACAGCAAAGTGATTCCGTTATATATATGCATGTATCTATCCTTTTTCAAGTTTTTTTCCCATTTAAGCTATTATATCATAAGTTTAAAGATTAGTGTGAGCCATGTGAATGTGCTATATTTGTTGGTTGAAAGTGATTGAATATTAATTTCCTTTAGTTCAGACTGATAGCTGCAAAGAATGTCATGTCTTATAAATATCATTTAAAACTAAAATTGTTACTCCACTTTTCAACATGTATGCAGTGGAATCTAAATATCACAGTCTAAATATCACTTGATACTTGCTATTATTCACTTTAAAAATACTCAAACTCCTTGACAGTCCAAAATTTTATGTAGCTATTTTTCTCATTTATCTTATATTTCCATTCCATTTAGTTAATAAAATTTCTCTTAACATATATTTGAAGCTTTCTAATGCTGATGGACAGGGAGGCCTGGCGTGCTGCGATTCATGGGGTCGCAAAGAGTCGGACACGACTGAGCGACTGAATTGAACTGAGTGTTAAGGCAATGGCACCCCACTCCAGTACTCTTGCCTGGAAAATCCCATGGACGGAGGAGCCTGGTAGGCTGCAGTCCATGGGGTCGTGAAGAGTCGGACACGACTGAGCCACTTCACTCTCACTTTTCACTTTCATGCATTGGAGAAGGAAATGGCATCCCACTCCAGTGTTCTTGCCTGGAGAATCCCAGGGATGGCAGAGCCTGGTGAGCTGCTGTCTATGGGGTCGCACAGAGTCGGACATGACTGAAGCGACTTAGCAGCAGCAGCAGCAGCAGCAGCAACAATGCTCTCCCAATGATATTTTTCCACAATAAAAATATGTAAATAGATCGAAATACTCATGCTTTAAAATTTTTTATGAAAGTAAGGCTCTAAGAGTTAAAATTTTTTTCTGCTTTGAGTTACAACAACAATTATCAGTATACACTTAAGCAAAGCAACATAATTATAACAGAGATTTTTTAAATAAATTATTAAATTTAAAAAGTGAAATTTGGTTGTAAAGGCAGCCCCATAAGGTTGATGGGGCTTAATTTGTTATCAGTTTGCCATGGATGAATGTTAAATATTACTTGGCAGAGGCAAGATTCAGCATCAATTCTGTCCTTATTTTCTGTTACTGAGCAACTTTGCTCCTGTAAATAGACAGGAATAAGGGATTTTTAAGAGCAGAGTTTCTTAATTCTGTGAACTCCCCAAGTTTCACCAAATTCACCAAAAATTGCGCAAAGATCCATCACAGGAAACTGTTTTGAATGCTGTGTCAGTTGGCAGCCAGATTTGATTCTCACTCAATTTTGTTGATGGTAAAAGAACTGGAAGTCGCCTGGCTCAGAAACCCATTTGTTGCTCAAGCCTGTAGTGTCGTTTTCTTGTCCACCTTTCAAGAATTACACCAAAAAGTCTGTATTAGAAATTTCAAATGAAAACTAAATATCTTTCATGTAGAAGCATCTTTTAAGACTCATATACTCAGAAAGACTTGAGAAAATGAAAATATTGTTTGACTTCAGTACATCTGACAATTTATTTTTTCCAATTTCTTATGTTTCTATTTTATTTTATGTTTATGTTGCTTTACTATATAAATCATAAAATGTTTATGTTGCTTTACTATATAAACACACCTTTTAGAAAGGAAAGTTATTTTCTGTTATGTGATTTAACTATAGGTGTGTCAAAATATTGACACTACAAATTTAGCTCAGTTGGCTTATGGGAGACATCTCTGTATAACCTCATTGGCAAAATCAGTATTTATTGTCAAAGTAATCATCCAAATTAGGCTTCCCTGGTGTTCCGCCTGCCAATGCAGGAGACTTGGGTTCGATCCCTGGGTTGGGAAGATCCCCTGGAGGAGGGCATGGCAACCCACTTCAATATTCTTGCCCAGAAAAATCCCATAGACAGAGGGGTCTCGCACACTACAGTCCTTGGGGTCGCCAAGAGTTGGAGGTGACTGAGCGACTAAGCACACACAATCATACAAATTAGACTTACTTTCTGTGGGAAAAAAAGCAGGATTTCACTTTCCAACTTGAATAGCTATATTAATTTATATCCCGGTAACAACCGTCTCATTTCTGAATTCTTGTAACTCAAGGGCCTTGCTAAGTCACTTCTGTTGTGTCCAAGTCTTTGAGATCCTAGGGACTGTAGCCCATCAGACTCCTTGGTCCATGGGGTTCTCCAGGCAAGAATGCTGGAGTGGGTTGCCACGCCCTTCTCCAGGGAATCTTCCTGACTCAGGGATCAAACCCAGGTCTCTTACATCTCCTGCATTGACAGGGGGGGTCTTTACCACCAGCACCACCTGGGAGGCCCCAGTACCCGAGCTCATTCATATAAGTTGATTCTGTTTCCACATACATCACTTATGAAAAATGTAAGTGTAATGCCCTTAACTTCATAACATGTATCCTGTGTGGTAGGTCACAGGATTTGTGCACAGTTATTCATTCCCTTCCCATCTTTGTAATCCTGCCCTGCAGACAGTACAATTCCCCACCTCACTGACTTTGGACTTGGCCGTGGGACTTGCTTGGCTGGTGGAAGGGGAGAGGTGAAGTCTGCCATATCTGAACAGAGACTCTAGAGGTGCCGCAAGGTTCCCCACCAGCCCTCTTGCTCCTGCTCTCCACCTGGAGAACAGTGCTGTCCTGAGAGTGCCCGCTGCCTTGGTCTAGGTCTCGGAATGAGCACGCAAGTCAAGCAGACCCACAGTTCAGAATGAGGAGAGCATAGAGCTGCCCACAACCTACCCACAGAGGGGAGCAGAGTTGGAAAACCGCAGACTCCCAGCTGACTTGCAGCTCTGGAGTAAATATTTGTTGTTGCAAGTCGAACCTAGCGAAAGCTGACCAATGCTTTCTTTTAATGGCAGCAACCTATATTCTGAGCAAATAAACCTCTGAATTTTTAGCAACCAAAACTTGTTTACAAATAAAACACTGCTCCCAAGTTAAAGCCTGGAAATAAACCATGGCTGCTTTTAGTATCAGTGACCGGTTCTTGCAGCAACCCTAATCCATAGAAATGCTTACACACCCTGCCCAAATACATGCAAATAGACTCAAATAAAAGTATCTAAAGTTTAAGTAAAACTATTCACCAGCTGCATTCCTAGGTGTGTCTTATGCCTGTCATCATCTCATCAGTAATACCATTTTCTTAGCTACAATATCAGCCATATAAATATAAAAGAGGTGATTGGATTCATTAGTCAATGTACTGCAATTTAAAAAGAGTTTTTAAACTTCAACATAATTTGACTTATGAGCTGCAAAAATAGTAGAGATCGTTCCTATATACCATTCTCCAGATTGCCCCAATACAGCATTCCACATGGCCA
This sequence comes from Bison bison bison, assembly GCF_000754665.1. Lineage (NCBI taxonomy): Eukaryota > Metazoa > Chordata > Mammalia > Artiodactyla > Bovidae > Bison > Bison bison. The sequence goes on along the minus strand of NW_011494821.1, from coordinate 2,030,268 downwards.
CGCTAGTAAAAGCAGAAAATTGACATTCGTACTGAGACATCAATTTGCTGACAAAGATCCATATATTCAAAGATATGGTTTTTCCAGTAGTCATGTACAAATTGAGATTTGGACCATAAGGAAAGCTGAGCACTGAAGAATAGATGCTTTTGAACTGGGGCTGGAGAAGACTCTTGAGAGTCCCTTGGACAGCAAGGAGATCAAACCAGTCAATCCTAAAGGAAATCAATGCTGAATATTTATTGGAAGGACTGTTGCTGAAGCTCCAATACTTTGGCCACCCGATGGGAAGAGCTGACTCTTTGGAAAAGACACTGATGCTGCGAAAGATTGAAGAGTAAAGGAGTAAGGGGCAGCAGAGGCTAAGGTGGTTAGATATCATCACTGACTCAACGGACACAAATCTGATCAAACTCTGGGAGATAGTAGAGGACAGAGGAGCCTGACATGCTACAGTCCAAGGCGTCACAGAGTCAGACACGACTTAGTGACTGAACAACAACAGGCCCAATGTGTGTCTCTCCGTGTGTGTGTGTGTGTGGTTCTACATTGGTACATCTATCACTACTATAGTGATACAGTGTTACAGTCGCATTCTCCCCCAACCCTAACCACTGGCAACTCCTGGTCTTTTCCACTCCCCTCTAATTTTTCACTTGCAGAATGTTATATAAATGGAATCATACCACCTGTAACCTTTCGCTACTGGCTTTTTACACTCAGCATAATACCCTTAAGATCCATCCAAGTATGTTCTTTCTGTTTTTTTAACCACTGAGTGGTATTTTACTGGGCTTCCCAGGAAAGTGGTCAAAGAATCTGCCTGCCAATGTGGAAGACCCAGATTCGATCCCTGGGTTGGGAAGATCCCCTGGAGAAGGAAATGGAAACCCACTCCAGTATGCTTGCCTGGAAAATGCCACGGATAGAGGAGCCTGACAGACTACAGCCTATGGGGTCACAAAAGAGTCAGACATGACTTAGTGACTAAACAACAACAGAATTTTACTGCTTGGGTAGAGCAGCACAGCCTCTTGACCACGAATGAACTTGTTGGCCAGCCCAAATATCTTCATGTCAGTAGCTAATGATTACATCAATCACTATCACTTCATGAGTCTTGAATTCTGATAAGCAATTTCCCTCCTCTTCTCCAGAACTGTTTTAACTATTCTTGGCTTCTTGTGTCAGTCACAAATTGGCATTGGCCATGGGGTCTCGCCATCTAGCTCTGCAAGGATTAAATCATGTGCTGATGCAGTTGCTGATTTTCAACATGCCCTGAAAGGAGTTCAGGGTGGAGGGCAGACATGAGGCCCTCTGTGCTCAGGAAAAAACTGGTAAGACAGGTTTTCAGATAGTTAGATATTTTCAGAAGCTTATTTTATGAGCCCAATTCTTGTATCTCCTCAAATCTAGAAAAGCACTAAAATCCTTCATGGTGTCGACTGTTTCTCATGACTTCATGAGACTAGCAGAGGTTTTCTGGAAAACATATGTGCTTGATTGTATGTACTTCCCCTTCACCAAAATCACATGTATATTGATCTCCCCCGCCCCCCCACCCTTTGGAACAGTTTCTCAGAGCTATCTGAGGTGCTGTCTCCTGGTCTGCAGTTCTCATTTTGCCCCCAATAAAACTTAACTTGCAACTTTCATGCTGTGCAATTTTTTTTAATTGACTCTTGCAAAAATTAGAACTTTAGATGTAACTTGTCAAATAAAAATTCAGTTGGGATTTTGATTGGGATTGAAATGAATTTATAGATGAATTTGAGAGGCACGACTATCTTCACAATGTTTAGTCTTCCTGTCCATGAACTTGGTATAATCTTTCCATTTATTAGCTTTGTTGCTGTTGTTGTTGTTGTACTTTGTTGCTGTTTAGTTGCTAAGTCACGTCTGGCTCTTGGGGCTCCATGGACTGTAGCCTGCCAGGGTCCTCTGTCCATGGGATTTTCCAGGCAAGAATTCTGGAGTGGGTTGCCATTTTCTTCTCCAGGGGATCTTCCCTACCGAGGGATGGAACCCAAGTCTCCAGCATTGCAGGCAGATTCTTTACCACTGAGCCTCAGCCACATATACCCTCTTTAAGGTAAAATCTAATCTCCCTAAAACTGAGTTCCCTTGCTGAGTTTATGATTAACCTCTCTGTCGTTAACTTTATTCTCTTTCTTGTCCTGCCCCTATCCCCCTTCGTTGTTTAGTCGCCAATAATGTCCAACTCTTTGTGACCCTATGGACTGCAGCATGCTAAGCTTCCCTGTGCTTAACCATCTCCCAGAGTTTGCTCAGACTCATTTCCATTGAATCAGTGAGGCCGTACAACCATCTCATCCTCTGTCATCTCCTTTTCCTCTTGCCTTCAATTTTTCCCAGCATCAAAGTCTTTTCCAGTGAGCCGGCTGTTCACCTCAGGTGGCCAAAATATTGGAGCTTCAGCTTCAGCATCCGTCCTTCCAATGAATATTCAGGGTTGATTTCCTTTAGGATTGACTGGTTTGATCTCCTTGCTGTCCAAGGGACTCTCAAGAGTCTTCTTCAGCACCACAGTTTGAAAGCATCAATTCTTTGGTGCTCAGCCTGCGTTATGGTCCAACTCTCACATCCTACATGACTACTGAAAAAAACCACAGCTTTGAATATACGGACCTTTGTCAGCAAAGTGATGTCTCTGCTTTTTAATGCACTGTCTAGGTTTGTCATAGCTTTTCTTCCAAAAAGCAAGTGTTATTTAATTTCATGGCTGCAGTCAGTGTCCACAGTGATTTTGGAGCCCAAGGGAAAAAAAAATCTGTCACTGTTTCCATTTTTTCCTAATCTATTTGCCATGAAGCGATGGGACTGGATGCCACGATCTCAGTATTTTGAATGCTGAGTTTTAAACCAACTTTTTCACACTCTTCTTTCGCCTTCATCAAGAGGCTCTTTAGGTCATCTTTGCTTTCTGCCATTAGGGTGGTATGATCTGTGGCACCCTGTGGCATAGGGTGGCATATCTGTGGTTATTGATATTTCTTCCAACAATCTTGATTCCAGCTTGTGAGTCATCCAGCCAGGCATTTAGCATGATATATGAGGAGAATCAAAGAAAAGGGGAATTGAAACCAAACAAGACCCAGTGGGGCCTTCCTGGGTTAAAACAACAACAACCCCCCCCCCACCTTGTGTCCATTTCTTATTTGTAGGAAAAGGGTTTGGCCTCCTAGATCTTCCCTGAATTCCACAGAGCAGACTCAAGCAGATACTAATGAGGAAAGTAAGGGAACGCAGAAACAAAAGAAAAGTAATCAGGAAACAATAGCTCAGCAGCAAAACAGAGCACTAGTACCTCTTCCAGGGATATACGTACAGTCTGACACAAATCTTCTAATTGTTTTGCAAGAAATAAGACCCCTCTCACCAGCTGAAGGATGAGCATACATGTTGACCACAAGCACATAGACCCCAGACTAGTTTGTGTCAACTACAAATTGGCACTTGCCGTCTGCCTATCAACCATGACAAGGATTAAGTTGTATGCTGCTGGAGCTGCTGACCTTCAATACTCCCTGAAAGGAGTTGAGGATGGAGACCAGAAATGAGGCACTTGGTGCTTGGGGGCAAAACTGGAAGGATAGATTTTCAGATAGTCAGATGTTTTCAGGAACTGATTTCATGAGCCCAATTCTTGTATCTCCCTATATCTAGAAAAGCACCAAAATCCTTCATGGTGACAACTGTTCCTTGTGACTAGCAAAGGTTTCATGAGCCTAGTAGAAACTTTCTGGAAAAATATGTGCTTGACTGCATGTGTTTCCCCTTCACCAAAAATCACATATACACTCACCTTGCCCTCTTGGCTCTTTGGAGCAGTTTCTCAGAACTATTTGAGGTGCTGTCTCCCCAGGCTTCAGTCCTCATTTTGCCCCAATAAAACTTAACTTGCAGCTCTCACATTGTGCATTTTTTTTAAATTGACAGTTGGAACCAGAAGGTTGATGATTAAGAGTCCCAAACACCACCCTGTTGCCTCACCATTACCAACCAATGAGAAGAAAGTCGTGTCCCCTGCGACTCTCACCCCAAATGTTGCCCTTAAAAGCTCTTCCCTGAAAGTCATTGGAGAGTTTGAATTTTTTTGAGCATAAGCTGCCTGATCTCCTTGCTTGGCACCTGCAATAAACATCACAATTCCCCACAACCTAATGTCAGTAGATAGGCTTTGGTGAAAGTGAAAAGTGAAGGTCGCTCAGTCGTGTCTGACTCTTTGCAACTCCATGGACTATACAGCCCAGGGAATTCTCCAGGCCAGAATAGAGTTGGCCAAATGGACGCAAGTTCAGTTGGGTGACAAAAGCAGTTGTATCATTGTAAGGAAGTGGTTTACTTGGATGAAATAAAATTATTTTTAAGGCAGGAAAAAATTTAAACATAAAATTCTCTCTCTGCCCATTTGAACCACTACTTTCTTCCCTGTAGTGCGCATTGTACACCTGCATTATACGTTAACTGTTCTTGTTATTGATGTTTAGTCGCTAAGTCATGTCTGACTCTTTTGCCATCCCATGGACTGTAGCTCACGAGACTCCTCAGTCCATGGGATTTCCCAGGCAAGAATACTGGAGTGAGTTGCCATTTCCTCCTTCAGAGGATCTTTCCAGCCCAGGAATCAAATCTGCCTCTCCTGCAGTGCAGGTGGATTCTTTACCACTGAGCCACAGGGGAAGCCTGTTATACATTAACTAGATCCCCTAGAAGACAGAGGAAGGCCTACTTTCAAAAAAAAAAAAAGAGAAGGAGGGAGATTTTCTCCTGGCGCCAGCAAGATAATTCTTTAGGAGATAGCATTTCTCTTTCAATCCTGGAAGGGGTCACAGTAACCAACTTGCTTCATTGGACTATATAAACCATCAACATGTTACTTTGATGTAATACACTTTGTCTCAAAAACTCAAGTGCCTTGACCTCTAACAGAGCAGCGCTCAGAGTTTTCTGAATGACTTTCTTGAATCATAATCCTCCAGCTGGCTGGAATAAAAATTTCCATTGTTTTCTTAGGTTGACTATTGACTTTTTTTGATGACAACTTACACTCATTCACACATCCCAGAGAAAAAGTTTTGTGCACACACATTGGGTCAGGTACTGTGAAAGGTGCTGGTTGGACATATGTGGATGAATAAAATAGACATCAAATAAAAATCACACCAATAAATAAATAGGAAGAAATAGTGCTAAGTGCTCTGGGATGGGGCAGGGGGTGGGATGGGAGGAAAGCCAGGGTTCGATAAATGAGAATTACAAAGCAGAAGGTATATGAGAAGCAGATAGATGCAGGAAGGACTTGGGGGAATACCTGTCCTTAGGTGGAGGTGACAGCAGGAGATGTGAGAACTTGAATTAAGATGTGATGAGTTTAGGGGCCTGAGACACATCCAGAATGGAAGACGTTGGGAGTATGGAGAATCTGGGACTCTGGCATCAGACCAAGGATTGTTGTTCTTCAGTGGATCAGTGTGTCCGAGTCTTTGCGACCCCATTGACTGCAGCACACTAGACTTCCCTGTCCTTCACTATCTCCCAGAGCTTGATCAAACTTACGTCCATTGAGTCGGTGATGCCATCCAACCATCTCATCCTCTGTCCTCCTCTTCAGACATCTTATCCTCTACAGACAGAGGATAGTAATCTCTATGGAGCAGGCTATGGTTAAACCACAAACAGTGGTAGGACTCCTCCAAAGAAAACTGCAGAATGAGAAGACAGGGAGGCAGAGAAGGAAGGAAAGTGCTAGTTGGGGGTGGTGGCAGCGTCTGCATCCTTGTACCTCCAGCACACAAAACAGGGCTCAGAACACAATAGCTGCTCAGTACCCTGCAGGCGGCGGCGGCTGAGGGAATGAATGACCCTCTCAGTGCAGCCTCGGTTAAGTCCCTTCCTCTCTGGACCCTCTTTTCCCTGTAGAATGACAGTAGCTGCTCAGGCGGGCTCAGTCGGCTTTCCGCGGACGCAGCGCCAGCTGGCGTCTGACCCGCTGCGCGGGTACAGCGCAAAGCCGCTGGAACAGCGGAGGACAGTGGCCTCACCTCCTGCTCGATCGCTGGAGAGTGCCGGGGATGTGCTGGGTGGGAGAGGGTGTGGGCGCGGGGGACGGGTCCTGTGCCCAGAGCGGCGGGTTCCCGGTAGGGAAGCCGAGCGTGACCGCGACGGGGTTGGTGGGGTTGGTGGGAGGCGAGGAGAAGAGACCCCCGGAGCAGACCGCGCTGGGTGCTCGGTGGGTCATTGCCGTTGCGGGAGACCCCTCCGGGATCGGCGTGTGAGGAGCAGAAGTAACCAGGTGAAAAGGAGGGAGAGGTTGGGGAGATGGATCTGAAAGACTCAGAAACCGCTGGGAACCTTCACCTGGCACCCAGACGGGGCCCAGGAAAAGCAGATGAAGAAGCAGAGGGGGGTCGGGGGGCCACCCGAACGTCTAAGCCCAGACTGAATGACAGATCCCTACCGCTTAGGGGGACGCCCTCTGGCCCGCCTGTCTAAGGCACTGCAGGAAAGGCTTGGAGAGTCAGGATGTGCCGGGTACCCGACCCCTCCTGGAGCGCCGGCCGGTAGCGCTGGAGACCGCAGGCCCCGCCCGGGAGGCAGAGTTGGGGGCAGGCTTGTCCCACCGACCTTGCGGGGATAGCCCCGCCCCCGGGGCCGAGGTGAGGCTCCGTCGTGGGAGGCGGAGTTGCCGCCGCCCCCTCCAACCCCCCTCTGGACTGCGGCCCCTTCTTAAGCCCGTGCAACGACTGGCTGCCCTTCTCTAGCTTCTCCCGCCAGGTTCCCGCTCTGCAATGGCCTCGGCACTGAGCTATGTCTCCAAGTTCAAGTCCTTCGTGATCTTGTTCCTCACCCCGATCCTGCTGCTGCCACTCATCATTCTGATGCCCGCCAAGGTCAGTTGTGTCTCTGGACAGCCCGGTGGCTTCCGGGACCATTAGGTGGAGCGCACGGATTCCCGGGTGGGCACGACTTCCCCCGGGGGCACGCACCTTCTGGAGCTCCGGGTGCTGTGGGAGGTGCCCTGCAAGGAATTCTGAGGGGCTTGGATCTTGGGATTCACAGATCCCTGGAAACAAGAACTGTCTTGGCAAAGCACACAAACCTAGAAATTAGCACAGATCTTGGCCACACAGCCCATCCATAGGCTCAGAATCTCCCAGGCGCATAACCCGGACCCCAGGGTCCCTAAATGCCACCTGTACCAACAGGGAGCTTGGGCACTTGTTTCCTTCTCGCTCCTGTCTCTTCACTTAGGGACTTCCCAGCTGTAGATGGCTTCTGAGGCCACTCAGGGACAGACAGGAAAAAGTTATGACCTTGGTGGATCCTGTGCTGTGCTTAGTTGCTCAGTGTCGGATTCTTTGTGACCCTATGGACTGTAGCCCTCCAGGCAAGCATACTGGAGTGGATTGTCATGCCCTCCTCCAGGGGATCTTCCCAACCCAGGGATCAAACCCAGGTCTCCTGCATTGCAGGCGAATTCTTTACCGTCTGAGCCACCAGGGGATCCTGAGTCCTATCTTTGTCCCCTTCTGGCCCTCCTTCGAGCCTCAGTTTTCGTATCTATGATGCACATTTCTTTCCAGCTCTGAAGCTTAGGAAGCCACAGCTGAATCAGAGTCCTGCTGCCGCTCCCGGCTGAAAAGGCAGGTCAGGTTGGCCTGCTTTTGCTCACTGCCTGCTGTGGCTGAGGCAGGAGGCAGGACATGTTCCCAGAACTCACGCCTTGGGTGGCACCACCCAGGGTTGCGGGGAAGCTGCGTCCGAGCCCTGGCCTCCGAGGGCTCCCGGGAAGGAAGCAGAGAATGAATGGCCTTGGCCGCAGGATGGGGGCGGTGCCGGGAGCGCTGGCCCAGGCCCCGCTGGGCAGTGAGAGGCCCGTTTGGCAGAGGCCCGAGCCCTTTGAAACCTTTTGTGGCTGCTGGCTGCTCCTTACTCATTCCCTCTTTCAGCCTTTCACTCTCAGCCCAGACAGGAAACCTCTGCTCCCCCCACCCCCAACAACCCAGGCAAGTTTGGGCAACAGAGGATCTCTTTGGGGGACGCTCTGAAGGCAGTCCTGGAGCAGTGGGATTGTACTGGGTATCAGGAAGCCAGGCTTCGAGAGAACTGGACTTCTCTTTCACGCATCCTTGTGATTTTAGCCAAGCCCCTGTGTTCTCTGGGCCTTGATGTTCTCAGCTGTACAATGGAGGAAGGAGGCTTGATTTTGACATTTTATGGCCATAGGGTCCAAAAGAGATCATGCTGGTTCCTAAGTGGGGGAGGAGCCCTTGGGTAGGCTGATCATAGACCTGTGATGGGCTGAGGACATCGGGTTCAACAAGGGTGGCTCTTCAGTTGCCACATCAACTGTGGTCCACAGTATTTCCTCTGTAGAAAGAGATTTGGGGCTGTTACCGGCTGTGGGAGGGAGTCAGGCAGGGAGCTGTGATTTGAGTCCTGCTGGTGGGAGTAATGTTCCCCAGACTAACTACAGTCACTTTGCTGACCCTCCTGCTCCAGGAGAGTGTGACCAAGACCACCCGCCCCCTACCCTGCCAGCATACATTGGAAACCCTGAGCTAGGACCCCCAGCTCAGGTTGTGTCTGTGTCTGTGTGTTACATTGGGAGGGAGGATCAGGCAAGGGAAGGGGAGCCGTGAGTGACAGTCACTCCAAAGGCTGCCTTCCTGCGTTCTCTTGCCTGGTGGTGGGGCAGGTGCCAGGGAGGCTGGAACCCTGTCTCCTTTTTTTCTCCCTTTGAGCTTCTGTTTTGGTCACCATTGAAGAGCTCCTTGCCCCCACCCCCAGGGCCACAAAGTTTGTAAAGAAACCCAGGGTCAGGGGCAGAGTGGCAGGGAAGGCTGTGAGAGCACCATCCAAGGGGAGGGTAGGACTCCTAGGGTGAATCCCCCTCCACCGTGGCCCCGAACTCTCTCTGCTGCAGGCTTCCTTCTTTTATTCTTCTCCTACACCTTGCTTCCTTCTAGTCATCATCTCTCCTCCACTTTTCTACCCATTCTCTGAGCTCAGCTTGAAGTACTCCTCTGGTCATACTCTCTGCTGCAGAGAAGGCTCTGAGCTCACCGGGGTCCAGGCTCCCACCTGCAATTAGAACCCATCTCATTCTGCACGGTTGCCAGACTCTCTTCAGGCTTCTCAAAGGTCACCTGTCCTTTCCTGCTCTCCCCACAACCCTCTGGAGCATTCTAGATGAGGGAGGGTCAACTTTGCAGGAAGGCATGGCAATCCACTCCAGTATTCCTGTCTGGAGAATTCCATGGACAGAGAAGCCTGGCCGGCTACAGTCCATGGGGTCACAAAGGGTCGGACACGACTGAAGTGACTTAGCATGTTATTCAGGGGCATCTCCTGAGCCTTCTGATAGAAGCATGGAGGAGAAGGGGTAGTTAGTCTCCTGTGCTTTCTATTGGCTACGTTTGGAGCCTCCAGGAACTGTCTGGGAAAATTGCTTACACGTGTCACCTGCCGTTTAGATAATAAAAACATCACTTTCTATGTGGCATACGTTTAGAGTGGGTGCTCTTCAATCCTTGATTTATAAGTGAGGACATGAAACAAGCAGGGAGAGGGTCCAGGGTTGGGAGTGGGAGGAGTATTTTATCAAAGACACTGTTGAGAATTGCTATCGTATGATGATAAGAAGGAGACTGAATTTTAGACAGTATGACTGTGCTTAAGAGGCTTCTCTCGTGGCTCAGTAGAAAAGAATCTGCCTGCCAATGCAGGCAACAAGGGTTCGATCCCTGGGTCTGGAAGATCCCTGGAGGAGGAAATGGCAAGCCACTGCAGTATTCTTGCCTGGGAAATTCCATGGACAGAGGAGTCTGGTGGGGTTTTGCAACCACGGGGTTACAAAAGACTTAGTGACTCAACACCTGTGTTTGAAATCTCTGCAGCACATTCCCTCACTGCCCACCCCTGCCTCACTGCCCATCCCTGCAGCAGATCATTCCTACTTCTCTTTTTCAACCTCATGCAACCACTGGGTTGCAAAAGACTTAATGATTCAACAGTTGTGTTTGAAATCTCTGCAGCACATTCCCTCACTGCCCACCCCTGCAGCAGATCATTCCTACTTCTCTTTTTCGACCTCAAAGACAAGGAGGGCCACACAATGGCAGATCACTGATCAGGCCTGCCCGGTGTCAAAGGCTGGGCTTCTAACCACATTTGTCCTGCCTTCAGCCCAGTGGTGTCACCAGCATTGACTCCCCTCTTCTTCTCAACTCGGGGACATCTGGCAAAGTTTAGAGACCTTTTGTTGTTATTGTTACAACTGGAGAGTGCCACTGGCATCTAGAGGGATGAAGGCTGGGGTGCTCCCACACACCCTGCCATGTACAGGACAGGCCCCTCCCCCTCAACAGGGAACCATCTAACCCAAAACACCAATAATGCTGAGGTTGAGAAACCCTGCATCAGAGTAGGGAGGTGTCCTGGGGTGCTCGTATTTTATCACTGATAACACAATCCAGACAAAGAATGTGTCTTTGTGCGATGTTCCATGCGTATAACACATGTTATCTTGGGTGATGATAAACTGATGTGTGCAGGTGCGTTTGTCACAGCCCATGCTGTGCTGGTCGTTCCTCCAATCAGCACTTGCTGAGTGTCCCTGGGGTATCAGGCCTGTGTTGGATGCTGAGTGACACGGATTCTGCCTTCCACTGCTGACTCCGCTCTT
>NW_011494821.1:2015829-2019454 GCF_000754665.1 Bison bison bison | reverse complement strand
CTCCGCTCTTCAGGGGAGGGAGTGGGTGGGTCAGGAGTGGTGCTGGTGAAACAAATAATGCCAGCTCAGTGTGCTGCATGCTGGGGGTGGGGGCAGGGGCATAGAGGAAGGGTGCAGACCCAGGCTAGGGGCAGGAAGGGGGAGATGCCCAAGGAGCAGTGGTGAGCTGAGCCCTGAGAACTCTCTCCAGGCCAAGGGAGCGTCTTGCAGCCGTGGGAGGTGGGGCATCAGCCTCGGTTCTCACCATGGCTCTGGGGTTGTGGAGCTCGAAGTGGGAGTAAGGAGATGTGGCTGGAGGGGCCTGCTCCACAGCAGAAGGTCTCCAAAGAGTGCTAGCGCATTTGGCTTCTGTCCTGAAGGCAAAGAAAGGCTTTTAAACAAAGGAGTGATATGATCTGATTTGCAAAAAAAAGAAAAGCAGCAGCAGTGTGGAGTGACGCAAGTAGAAAGATCGAATTAGAAGATAGTTGTGCTGTGCACCTGGGTGGCACTAGTGGTGAAGAATGCAGCTGCCAGTGCAGGAGACATAAGAGACACATGTTAGATCCCTTGATCAGGAAGATCCCCTGGAGGTTGTCCAACTCTTTATGACCCCATGGACTGTAGCACGCCAAGCTTCCCTGTCCTTCACCATTTCCCAGAGCTTGCTCAAACTCATGTCCATTGAGTTGATGATACCATCCAGCCATTTCATCCTCTGTCATCCCCTTCTTCTCCTACCCTCAATCTTTCCCAGCCTCAGGGTCTTTTCCAATGAGCTGGCTTTTCAAATCAGATGGCATGGCAACCCACTCCAGTGTTCTTGCCTGGAGAATCCCATGGGCGGAGGAGCCTGGTGAGCTACAGTCCATGGGGTTGCAAAGAGCCAGACGTGATTGAGGGGACTGAGCACACAGGCATGCGTGCCCGCTGCCGCGCCGAGTGTTCTGGGCTGGGGGGCGAGATGGCAGCAGTTTGCAGGATCCAGGGCTGTCTCTTCAGTTTGTCCGGTGTGCCTACATCATCATCATCATGGCCGTTTACTGGTGCACAGAAGTCATCCCTCTGGCTGTCACCGCCCTCCTGCCTGCCTTGCTTTTCCCACTCTTCAAGATTCTGGACTTCAAGCAGGTGAGCGCCCCAGAGCATCTCTCCGTATGACTCTTCCTCTGAGCTCAGCTCTCAGCTGCGTAGGATCCGGGGGACCAGATCATACCCTGTTTGTGGGCTCTCTCTAGCAGAGGGACGTACCCTTGGCCCTCCATCCCCACTCCAAGCTGCTCTGAAGTCAGCATCTGTTCTGCTCGCCTGTCTCTGGGGACTTGGGTGGCCCTGAGCCCGAGTAGTGTGTGGCCAGCGGGCGGGTCTGATGGGGCCTCTGTGCCCACCCGCAGGTGAGCATCCAGTACATGAAGGATACCAACATGCTGTTCCTTGGCGGTCTCATCGTGGCTGTGGCCGTGGAGCACTGGAAGCTGCACAAGAGGATTGCCCTGCGCACGCTCCTCTGGGTGGGGACCAAGCCTGCACAGTAATTATGCCTCCTCTTTCTCACAGTTAGGCCCAGGGCTGGGGAGGGGAATGTGTGCCACAGACTCACAGGCAAGGGCTGACCATGGCCTTACCTGGGCAGGGCAGCCAGGCAGACCCCTGGGTGGGTCATGTTACAATCTTAGCTAGGGAGGCCAGATGCAAGGATGGTGGGAGTCGGGGAGCAACTGGGGAGGAGGGGTATGGTAAGCAGCAGTGGGTAAAGTTTCTCTGAATCTAGAGGAGACTGCTCCGCAAGGGTCCCTGCATGTTCAGAAGACTTCCTGGGGGAAAGGCTGCAGGATCCAGGGACAAGGGGGATGGAGGCTGGATCAAGCTGTACCTGATACCCCTAGGAGTTGTGTGGGGGAAAGCAGGAAAGAAAGCTCAACTACCTTGCTCAGGGGGAAGTAGAAAAGTCATCTCTCCAAAGCTGGCACATCTATTCCCTCTGCAAAGCTGCTGCCCACCTCACCTTCCCCCAGCCACTCAGTGGTCTCACCCCTCTCCAAGGTCTCCCCACGAGTCACAGGCCATTCCCGCCAAGTCATGGAGGTGATCTCGCAGACTCACCCTGTGGTGCCTGCAGTGCCCAGGGCATGATACCAGGGACTTATTCATCACCTCTTCTAACTCTTCCCACACCTCTGAGAGTTGGGGTTTGTTCTCATTACCCATGTTCTGTTCTGTAGATGAGGAATTTGAGGCAGAGAGGGATTAAATGGTCTGCTGACCTCACATGGGGATTGGACCTGGCCTGTCTGATGGTGCCCTGCCCCCTCTAATCTGGAACTCAGGATGCATCTTTCTAAATGATGCCGTGACCCAGCCCAGCCCTGGGAAGGCGGGTGGGTTAGTTCACAGGGAGTCTGTCCTTCGATGTCCTTGTGTCGAGGACCGTGCTGGGCCCTGAAGGCAGAGACCTGCCTGCCTCCAGGAGGCCAGTGTCTGAGAACCCTTGGCATCCCAGCTCTCGAGTGAGGGCTCGTGACTCTTTGACCTGTGACCCTTCTTGACATCGAGCCCCTCCAGTGATTGGTTTTCAGAGTCACATCAGAACTGACTGCCTAGAAACATGAGGCCTTGCAGGCCCCCGAATTCTTGCTCCTAGAATCCTTTGAGTGGGAAGCTTTTCTCCATCAGCGGGTGGACCTTATTCTGGAGCGCTGGAGTGCATTGCTCCTACACCAAATCCAGGATGTTCATTCACGCTTCTCTGCTCCCCCCGGTCACTGCTCCGTCCTCTAAGCCTGGCTTCCAGCCTTTGTACTTATGAGGCCATGAGGCCTACCTGTAGGGACATCGGCTAAACCACGGTGCAGGGCAGCCCCCAGACCCTTCTTCAGGCGAATAAATGAGTGGTCCTGGAGAGGGGCCTGACTGCGGAAGGGCGTGGGGACCAAGGAGTTGAGTTCCATTCAGCCAACCCCCTCTTGCCCCCCAGCCCTGGAATGCCTCCTGCTCCTGGCTTTGTGCCAAGTGTGCGGGACCCATGGAGAAGAATCAGAACTTCTGTGCTCATGGAGCAGATGTGGACACAGTTCCGTCTCCAGCCAGGGAGGGGCGTCCTAGAGAAGACGGAGGAGGGTGTGGTCAGCCCTACCCCGCATCCACTTCGGGGGAGGCGACAGAGAAAGGGTGCTGCCTGAAGGCTCTGAAGGGCCACGAGGGGAGTTTTCCAGGCAGATGACTCAGCGGGGACAGAGGTGGAAAGTGGGGTGCCATACAGGAAGGAAACATGTTTTTTGAGTACTCTCTGGGGCTCTGATCCGCAGCAGAGTGGAGGGGGGTTACAATGTGTGAGTGGAGAGGTGGGGCGGGGGTTAGCCACCAGGGAGGTCCCGCTTCCCCAGGCCCCTCGTGGCTCTCCCCCTTCTGGAAGCCTGACTCCACGCAGGCCTTCTGAACTCAGGAGGAGCAGGATCTGGGGGGCTGGGAATCCTCCAGGTAGAAATGGGAAGCTGGGACTGCTCCTCCTGTGCGCCCCTAGATTTGTACTAGGGCCAACTCCACGCTGTGCCGGCGCCAACTGCATGCCTGTGCTTCCCTTGCTAGACCGTGAGCTCCTTAGAGCCACGACAGGAGCTGAGGCCTCGTGGTGTCCCAGTAGCCAGCA
>NW_011494821.1:1986876-2015403 GCF_000754665.1 Bison bison bison | reverse complement strand
TGGAGCTGGCAGAAAAGGGCAAGGCCGGCGAGCTGCCTGGTGAGCCCCTGGCCAGGGAAGTCTTCTCTGTTTCCAAAAACTTGAGCCACCTCCCTGCTTTCTGGAGCCCTCTTTTTCACAAGCACATAGAGAAATACTTTGAAATGCTGTTTTCCTAACTTTTAGGAATGTGATTAGTGTATAAAAGTTCCATCTTTTCGTGGAGCTTACAGCAAGTTCCCCCCGCATCTGTTCCTGCCATGATAGAAGTCAATACATGTTGATATGATTATTCATTTGGGTATCTTTTGAGCACCTACTGGATGCCCTGGAATCCTTTCTACCCCTACTCATCCTTAGGGAGGCCTCCTCTGAACAGGCCAAGTCTGTCTGCCACTCTGTTCCCACAGGTTTTGGGGTTGGTGGTCACACCTTGGCTTCCCCACTGAACACTGAGCTCAAGGAAGTCAGAGAGTGCCTGTGTCTTTCCTCTGCCTCGTTCATCCCCAGGGCCCTGCATGGCCTCTTGGGGCCTGTGCTGATGACCAGACCCTGGGCCAGGTCCTGGGCTACAGAGATGAAGCAGACACCCTTGTACTGCAGATTCATAGAGCCTGGTGGGGTGGGGTCAAGAGGTCCCTCGAACAGTTCATTTGACTTGGGAGAGACCACAGAATGCCATAAACCAGACACGGAGGAAGCGCAGAACAGGGAGAGGACTTGCTAGGAAGAGAGGACATCTGAGATGGATTGGGACTACCGCCTGCCCCCACTCCCTCCAGATGAAGGGAACATCTTGACTGAGAGCAAGGAGGCAGGAAAGAAAGGAGTATGTCTGAAGCTGCTGAGTTTTTGCACGAGACGTTGAAGAGCCGTGGGACTTGACCATGGGTGGCAGATGGGGTCAGACCACTGCCTGGGTCTTGAGGCTGAGGAAGGAAAACCTGGGGGAGGAGCCAGCAGAGCTGGCATGCCCAGAGCCTCAAGTCAGCAGCTGGGTCAGGAGCTGGAGCTAGAGCTGGGCAGGCAGCCCCCAGGGCTGGCTCAGCTCATGGCAGTATGCCCACACAGGGAACCAAACAACTTTGGAAGGTCCCTCCATGAGGCAGCAGGAGGTCAACAGGAAGAACGCGTGCAAGGCCATGACCCTGTGCATATGTTACTCGGCCAGCATCGGAGGCACCGCCACCCTGACCGGGACGGGACCCAACGTTGTGCTCCTGGGCCAGATGCAAGAGTGAGTCGCTGGCCATGACTTTGGGGACAATAACAGGGTGAGAGGGACAGGGCTGGAGGGGCCCACCCACCTCTGCCTCCTCTTCAGCTGGGCCCTGGGGCTGGGGGGACATGTCAGAGCAGGGAGGATGGGCTGCCTTCAGCCTCTGTGGCCCAGCCCCCCTGCACACACTCAGGACCCCACAGCGGGGGAGCTGATGTCCATAGACAGGGTTGCTTTTCTCCCTGGGGCAAGTCCCACCTTTCTTTCCCGGGCTCAGGATTCTTGCTCAGAAGGAATGTGGATTGAACCCAGAGCCAGCCAGGGGAAACAACATAGTCCAAGAAGCAGGGTCCTTGGTTAAAACTTGTAGAAAACAGACACCTCTAAAGACACTCCCCTCAAAGCTGGTTCACAACCTTGCTGTTTAACGATGATGGTCCTATGACGTCGGCGAAGGTTAGCGGTTAGGTCAGCTGGTGCCTCACCGGCTCACTCGCTATGGCCCTTCTAATTGCCCTTGAGGGGATGTGTGCCCTTGTGGGGCTCCAGGTGGACCAGGGGGCTGTTTGGAACTTTGCAGCCTTAACCAGAAAGGAACCAGGCTCTGAGGACTCAGTTCTGTGCCTGGTCTTGTGAGGCTGGGATCACAGAAGTGAGAGGGTCTTGGGGCCTGCCAGTGGGATACTTGAGGGCAACTGAGGGTAGCAGACGCCTGGAGAGTTCTGATGGGTCATGTAAATGTGTTAATGAAGATAAGTACAAATCGTAGTAGGTACAGAGAGAAGGAACAGAAGTATGGTGGTGCCTGTCCTGTGCAGACAAGCACCCTGGACAGGGGTGCAGAGGGAGGCTTGAGGGTGGGAAGGCAGGCCTGCAGCCTGGCAGGGTGGACACTTGAGATGGAACAAGCAGACCGCTTTGCTTCTGCAAGTGTTTTCTGTAATGACAGCCTTATGCTTCTCCCCAGAGCTCCTCTGGGCAAAGCTGCCTATCTGCGCTGAGTGAGAAAAACTCTGTGGCTGTGTTGTTGAGTTCATCAGTCGTGTGCGACCCTTTGCAACCCCATGGACTGTAGCCCACCAGGCTCCTTAGGCCATGGGATTTCCCAGGCAAGAATACTAGAGTGGGCTGCCATTTCCTCCTACAGGGGATCTCCCTGACCCAGGGATCGAACCCATGCCTCCTGCATTGGCAGGTGGATTCCTTACTGCTGAGCCAGCAGGGAAGCTCTGTGCCACTTCACTCTTGGGCTAAAGGGATCAATGCCTGGGGCTGGGGGTGGAAGTGACCCTCTTCTAGCCCCCAGGAAACATTGTCTGATCCCACCCTGGGAAGCTTTTGAGATTTGATCTTTTAAGGGGGCCCTTCTCTTGCGAAAGCCCACACCCACTGGTTGATTCTGAGGAATCCGTGGACCCCTGGACCTGTTGGCCAGTTATGTGTGTACAAAGGTGTATTCTTCTGGACTGAAGGGCCTTGCTTTTCACGAGCTTCTCAGCTGGTGTGGACCCCTAGGAGGGTCGGTTGGTCACACCTCAGGCTTGTCTTGTGTGTGGCTATGTTCTGGGGCCCTTGCTTCAGGCCAGCTCTAGGGGCCCGGCTGTAGCTCAGCCTCTGCCCAGAGGGCCTGGCCTGCCCGCTGTCTCGGCCCAGCGTCTGGTGGAGACGTGGGCGGACTGGTGCTTCTCCCGTCAGGTTGTTTCCAGACAGCAAAGACATCGTGAACTTCGCCTCCTGGTTCGGATTCGCCTTCCCCAACATGCTGATCATGCTCCTGCTCTCCTGGTTGTGGCTCCGCTTCATGTACATGAGATTCGAGTAAGTCTGAGACGGTGACACAGTAGTGGGTCTAACCGTGCCGGGTCCTGCAGCAAACCCCTCTGGCTCAGCAGCTGAGTCCAGAGCGTGCTTCCTGTCCGGTTCCGACCATTTCTCAGCAGCCCCTCTCCTGCTGGCTTGCCCTCCATTTCCTGCCACCCCTGTGCCTCCCCATGCCTTTGCACGTGCTGTTCCCTCTCCCCGGAATGCCATTCCCTGCCTTCCTCCCTTCTAACCTCCTCAGTCTTCAAGGCCAGTTCCAACATTTCTTCCTTGGCAACTCCTTTCCCAGCTTCCCCCCAACCTGTCCCCCGCCATTCTGAATCTGATGACTCCTAGCTTTCTCACTGCTCCGGGCCTCCCTGGACACTCCAGGCTCTGCCCACCCACCCGCCTCTGCCATCCCCCGGCACCTGCAGTCATGCTCCAGTACTGCCCCCCACCCCGAGCTCCTCTGTGGCCTGCGGGTAAGTCCTCTCTGACCCCCGCATCCGCCCAGCGCCCAGCCCAGGGAGAAGGAGCAGGTGAGCCATTGAACGCGAGTCAAAGCAATTAACGAGCGCTTGTTCTTGGTGTAGGACTGGACAGACTTCCACTTGGCTGCAAGTGTCTTTTAGGCCAGGTCACGGCAGACGGCCTGAGAGCGTCCCAATCAATCCAAGCCCAGATTTACTGAAAGCTCACAATGTTCCCAGAAGCACGCCACTTTTGCAAAGTTTACCTTCTGGTTCCCAGCACACAGGCATGGTTTACCAAGGTCAACCTTGACAGCAGCCAGGCTTTGCACAGAAACCATGACGCGTGGCTGACAAACACGTCAAAATGTTGTTGTCGTTTCAATTTTTTTTTAAATTTATTTTTATTTATTTGACTGCCCCCGGTCTTAGTTACGGCACTTGGGATTCTTCGATCTTTGCTGTGGCACATGGGATCTTCATAGGGGCATGCGCGATCTAGTTCCCTGACCAGGGGTCAAACCAGGGCCCCCTGCGTTGGGAGCATGGAGTCTTAGCCCCTGGACCACCAGGGAAACCCCTGTTGCTGTCATTTTTAAAAGCACGGACTTATCTCCGTGAGCTGCGTGCTCTGTGCCTTAATTCATGGGGAGCTTGAGCTTCAGTGAAAAATAGGCCTATGTGGCAGGAGAGAGGAGACTTCAGAGATGAAAGGCAAAGATGCCCACGAAAACCTGTGAGTTAATGGGGAAAAGGGGGCATTTTGGTTAAGTTTTCTTCTGAAGGACGAATTGTTTTGAAAACTACAGTTAAAAAAAACAACAACAAACTCCATCCATAATCAGAGCAGCTGTAATAAAAACATAAAGGTAGACTTAGGCCTCCATCACATCCCCACCCTGCCCCGTGTCCGGACCCCCTTGTGAAAGGGAAGCTGCTCCCTTAGGCGCCTGCCTGCCCAGCTTGAATCCTTATCTGGTTAGTCATGGAGAGCAATGTCAGGGCCATTCCCTCCAGCCTAATTCAGAAAAAATGGATCTTCCAGAGTTTATGGGCAGCTTCCTAGGCCATGTCCAGCCAAGGAGGCCGCAGCTCACCCCAGGACCCCTCAGGACTCGTGGGATATTGCTGCTGGTTTACACCCAGCCCTCCTTATCAGGCTAACCCCTGAGTCAGGGAGGAGGATTCTCCTGGATCTCTTCCAGAGCTCGGGGTCCCTTGGCCTCTCCAACAGCATGTCTACCCAGTTCATCAGCATCTCGAGGAAGGCCATTCTACTGCAGAAGGATACTGTGGACCCACCTACCCCCCCAGGAATCCCACAGGAAGGCTGGATCCACCTGCCTTTCTCTCATACCAGCCCAGAGGTCACCAGATGGATTAACCCAAAGATAAGCGTGGAACGCTTAGTCTCAGGGGGACCTGAAGGCCTGGCGGCACCACTATGGCAGGGCCAGCACTGGACAACTGAATATATGATGCTGCCCCCAGAGTCTGCAGCCGCTGTGTTGTCAGGATGTGTTCCCAGCATCAGAAAAGAGCTGGGCGGCTACCAGAGTCCCCCCCCTTATCCTGTTCTGGAAGGCTGAAGCTTCTGGCCCAGCCCCAGAGCCTCAGGAACTACAGGAGACAGTAGATTAGTGGCGGGTAGAACACAGACTCTCATGCCCTGGGGGCGAGGACAGAGAAGCCACCTCCCACCCCAGTGGAGCCATCCCCCTGCTGGATGATCTAGAAGGTGTCCCTGGTGGGTGACCCTGGGGACAAATGGCCTGGCCTCTTGTCCAAAGCGGAGATCCTGGCAGGCTGTGTAGACCTGAGTTCCCAGCCCTCACCCTCGTCGCGTCCTTTCCTTACCCCTGAGCACCACGGGAGGAAATGTCCAAACATCCCTGAGCCCCTGCTCCAGGCCGTGCCGCATCCCCGGGCTGGCTCTCGCCCTCTTAAAAGCGGTTTGCATCTGCCCCTGGCTCCAGCATTCAGCACCTCGGCACCTATTCCACAACTCCTGTACTCCTTGGAGTACAGGGACTTAGGGTCCCAGGAAGGACTCCCAGAAGGGAAGGCTCTCTAGGGACAATCAACTTGGCCTTGCCACCACCTTCAGGCTGATGGGTTCCTCAGGGTCAGCATTCTGTGTGCCAGCGGCCCCAGCCAGTCCCTCCCCAAGACTTCTGTTGTTTAGTCGCTCAGTCGAGTCTGACTCTTTGTGACCCCATGGTCTGCAGCACGCCAGGCTTCCCGTCCTTCACCATCTCCCGGAGTTTGCTCAGACTCATGTCCATTGGGTCAGTGATGCCATCCAATCATCTCATCCTCTATTGCCCCCTTCTCCTCCTGTCCTCAATATTTCCCAGCATCAGGGTCTTTTCCAATCAATTGGCTCTCCCCAAGGCTAGGTATCCTCCCCAGGGAGATGTGCTGCAGGGTGCCCTGGGCAAGTGTGTTGGCCAATGGGCCCTGGTCCCTTGGGAGCCCATCCAAGAGCAGGACCTGGCTGGCTTCTCCCTCTGCCTTAGCCACACTCACTTCCAGCCCCCGGAGTCTGCTGGGTCCCTAATCCTACACCTCAGCTCCTTGGAATGTAAGCACCCACCTTCCTCCTGCCTGACCCAGTCTGCTGGGACCTGTCTTTGTTCCTTGTGTCCTCCTGAGCCACCTGATGATGGGGACTGGCATGCCAGTACCATTGAAAGCAGCTACAGGCCACAGTGGGAGAAGGAAGACAGGGAGCTTGTGAGGGGGCCTTGGCTCCACCGCGAGCTGGTTCCATATTTCTCAGTGTCCCCTAGATGATGGCAGCAGCTGGCCTCTAGGCGACTGGTACCGGCCAGGACGCCCTTGCCAGCAGTGGCTTCGACTCTGCTTGTTTCTGCCCCCTCTGCTCCTGTCCATCTGCAGTCCATTTCGCTCAGTCTCCCACCTTCATGGCCATCCTCTCTTCCTGAGTCTTGATCTAGACTGGCCATCCGACCTGTGCCTTCTCAGGCTTCCTTTGGGGGCACCCTCCAGTTCTGGGGGCACCCTGGGGCATATGCTGGGCACACAAAACAGACTTTGCCACTGCATCCTGTGAAGTCGGGTGGGCAGATGACAGAGAAGGGGAGTGGGGAGGGACTTGCTCAAGGCCCCCTGGTGACGGGCAGCCCGCTGCGGCTTTCTATCATGTTCTGCTGCCCGGCATTCACACTTCCATTCAGCCAGTCCTGGGCTAACCAACACGCTCCCCCCGCCCTGTCATCTTTGCCTCCTCTAGTCTGTCCTGGGGCTGCAGCCTGGAGAAGAAGAGCGAGGAGAAGTCTGCCCACGAGGTGCTGTGGGCGGAGTACAGGAAGCTGGGGCCCCTCTCCTTCGCTGAGATCAACGTCCTGCTCTGCTTCTTTCTGCTGGTCGGCCTCTGGTTCACCCGGGACCCCGGCTTCATGCCTGGCTGGGTGTCGATCGCCTGGACAGAAGGAAAGACAAAGTAAGTGGCTCCTCCCGCAGCACCTTCTGTGGCTCTCCTCCTTTTCTGCCATCCAGTTCTGGAACGTTCTGTTGGTTTCCGGACTTGCTTTTGTCTCACCAGTCTTCCCAACAAGCTCACAGATGTGTTCTTGTGGTCCCTCAGGGCAGCCAGGCTGTGATAGAAGTTCGTTGGGCGAGGACTGGGGCTCCCAGTGCTCCGGTTTCCCAGTCTCTGTTCTACCGTCTTTCCTTTCTTATCTTTCTCCAGATTCGGATGAGTCCCTCTGAAGATGCACATCCAGGGTCCAGAAGCTTCTTTAGAAAGAAAAGAGGGGGATATGGAGTTTCTCTTCTGGCTAAGTTATGTGATCAGAAAGGAAGAAAAGTTGAGAGCATGCATATCCTAGAAAAGAAGGAAGATGTGGTCTGAGAGATAGCCACCTGTTCGTGCCTTATTTCATTCTGAAGGTCTGCTTGGGGTCACCCCAGAGTCCTTCTGGTCACCCTGGTGACCCCAGAATCCAGAAAATCTGGTTGAGAAGAACGCACAAAGTTCACCTCCAGAGCAACACAGGCTGAGAGAGGGAAATGAGTCGCTCAGGGTCACTCAAAGACGGTGGCAGAGCCAGGCCAAGAATGTAGGCGTCTTGGTTTCCAGCCTGGATTCAGTCCGTCTCAGCACCCCTGGTCTCGGCCTTCGGGGTATCAATTTTCTTTCTTTTCTTTCTTCTTTTCATTTTTATTATTTATTTATTTATTTGGCTTTAGTTGCAGCACGTGGGATCTAGCTCCCCAACCAGGGATTGAACCCAGGCCCCCTCCATTGGGAGCGCAGAGTCTTAGCCACTGGACCACCAGCGAAGTCCCGGAGTATCAGTTTTCTTTCTCAGAGGAGCCAGCTTCCGCATGTAGGAGCATTCAGATACAGAGAAGTTTCGTGGCGTGACTGTCACTCCAGCCAAGCTGGGCTAATCCTCTGTGCTTGTCCCTGCCCAGGTACGCCTCCGATGCCACTGTGGCCATCTTTGTGGCCATCTTGCTATTCATCATGCCTTCGCAGAAGCCCAAGTTCAACTTCTGCAGTCAGACTGAGGAAGGTAAGGCTCCTGTCCTGGCCTCCCACTCATCAGGGTTGGGCCCTGGCAGCAAAGGGTCTCCATAGATTCCCTGGGCCCAGGAGGGAGAAAACCTCACCCTGTAGCAAAGGCCTGGCTAGATTACAGAGTCTGAGCACTGGGTGTTTTCCAAGACTGCCCTGGGTATTGTTCAGCGCAGGACCTCTTCTCTTGCTTTTTAAGCATTTGCAATCTCATTTATTTAATAAGAGGAACAGAAAGGGACTTCCCATGATGCCATCAGTATTTTGGGGGTTTCTCTCTCCCTCCCAGTCTTTGTTAATATGCATATAGATATTATATAGCTATAATCAAAACATTTCAATCTGTTTTCTCTGTTGGATTTTGTTTTCATGTTTTTGTTTGTAGTTATTCTATAAACATTTCCTGTTACTGTTGCAGTCTTCAAATTTATTTTCTTAATTATGGCGTTATATTGTATCAGGGGGCTGTAACCATTCCCCGGTTATGGAGCATTCTGACTATTTTGAATGTTTCATTATTATAAATGAATGCTTTTGTATATATAGCTTTTTCTTTGAGGGTGTTTCTTCTGTAGGATAAATTTCTAGCAGTGATGGTGCTGGGGTACAAGAGTATATATGTCTTAAAGGCTTTTAACATGTATTGGGAGATAGCTTTTCAAACAGGCTGTACCAATTTATAACGCTACCAGAGCATATAATAGCTTTAATATATCATGTCTTTACCAGCAATTGATGTAGTGATTACTGTACATTTTAGCTGATTTACAGCTATGAGATGGTACTCATTGTCCTTGCAGGCTTTTATGCCCCCTTGATGAGATCACTTTTATCTCTTTTTCTTGCTAATGCTGCTCTGGATTGTGTGTGATTTTTTGTTTGGCTGTGCCATGCGACTTGTGAAATCTTAGTTTCCTGATCAGGGATTGAACCCATGGCCATCAGCAGTGAAAGTGCAGCGTCCTGACCACTGGATCACCACTGGAATTCCTAACGTATGTGGGTGTTTTTATCGTCTCTTCTCAGAAAGGAAAACTCCATTCTATCCACCCCCACTGCTGAATTGGAAGGTGGCCCAGGAGAAAGTGCCCTGGGGGATCGTGCTTCTCCTGGGGGGCGGCTTTGCTGTGGCTAACGGATGCGAGGTAACTTCTTCACTGCTGGGGCGGTGGCAGGGTTGGGGGGCTGCCTAGGGCCTCTTCCTTCACCGAGAGGGCAGCTGAGAGCCTCTGCACCCCTCCTTCCCAGCACCCCAGGGCTCTGCCTCTGTGTTTGTCTCCTCCACGTAATTGCACATTTCAGGAAGACAGTGCCTCTGTCTTGTCATCTGCAAACCCTGCATCATGCATAGTACCTGGAACAGAGAGAGTACTCTTTGACTGATTTCAGAGATGAGTGAACAATCGTGGTTAGCCAAGAGAGGCGGGGGACACTGGGAAGTCTCCTGGGGGGCTGTGGGAATAATGATCTCTGCTTTGATTTATTCAAGGCAACTCTTTCTTTCAACTCTTTGTGAATAGTTTCACCATTTCCTTTGCTTCATCTACCTGCTGACCTCTTTTGTTGATACAGTTGCCATTTAGAAATTTTTTCTCTAGCTAGGTATGTAGTGGCATCGGAAGAGAAGAACAGCATTTGGAAGAAAATACCCTCAAAAATGCAACTTTCTTCCCTCCCTCCTTCCCTAATAGGGAAGAAATGAGCTAGAGGGGGAGGGGACGAGCCGCCTTGGTGCTGCTGTCCTTCATCCATCTGTCCATCCATCTGTGCATCTGTCCATCCATCCGGGAATAGAATGTTATAAACTTGGTCTTACTATTGCTGTTTGCTCAGTATCTAGGACAGCCTGGCGAGTAGTGGGTTCATAACTGTTTTTTTTTTTTTTTTTTGATGAACATATCCATCCATTTAGTCACTTCTCCATCCACTCATCCACCTATTTATCTCTCATTCATTCATCATCAAACCTTCCTACTATGTCTATGTTAGGTCAGGCATAGGAATTACAGAGGAGATTGAGATGCAGTCTCTGATTTTGAGGATTTCCCATCCTAGGCGGGGGCAGGGGGTGCATATCTGGAAGAGCATTTCAGAAAGAAGTGGCACACGAGTGAAGAAGTAAGTGTGAAATAATCCAGCTGAAGAACAGCAGAAGATAATAAGGCTGGTGTTACCTCCCAGAAACTGCTTCACTGAGGGTCAAGATAAGGAGTGTGGACTTTATTCTGAAAGTGGTGGCAGCTACTGAAGGGCTGAAGCCAGAGAGTGACTTGGTCAGATCTACACTTAGGAAAAATCTCTTGGATGTTTGGAGTGGAGGCCTAAGAAGGGTGGGGCTTGGGGGAGACCAGTAGATACTGTACAGCCTTCATCTAACACAGGCTCAGAACACTGGACTCCATGGACCACTCTCTCCTCCTTGAAACTCTTTCCTCTTTTCATCCCCAAGACACCATTCTCTCCTACTTTTAACTCTGGTTGTTCCTGCTCTGCCTCCTATGCTGACTTTTCCTCTATTCTCCAATAAATATGAGTGTTCCCGAAGGTTCTATCCTTAGCCTCTTATCTGTTCACTTTTCATTCTCTCCCTGGACAATCTATTCTCAGCCTAAAGCCCCAAATAGAAATTCCCCAGTTTCTGGCTCAGATCATTCTGTTGAGCTTCAAAAACTGTGGGAGACTGAGAGGAGATGATGGACTTGAGATTGTTTGGGTGACATGGTCACCGGGCATAAAGAATAAGGGGGAGAGAGACCCCAAGATGACTCCTTAGCCTTCTAGGTTGGGTGAGTCTAGTCACTGAGCTGGGGAGCCCAGGGGGAGCAGATTCTGGGCTAGAGAGGGTGAATTCAGGTTGGGTCGTATTGAGTCTGATATGCTCCTGGGACATCTGGGTGGAAATCCAGACAGTAGACCAGCTGGGCTGGAGACAACAGATTTCAGAGACAGCAGAGTGAGGTTGGAGATTGAAACTGTGGGCATGGATGACAGCACCTATGGTACGTGTTCAGAGAAAGAGAATTGGAAGTGAGGTCTGGTTTGAGCTCCTCGGAGAAAGATGAAGGTCCCTCTGGGCTCTGGAGGAGCTGTGAGCCAGTAGCCCTGTGGTGACTGCCCTCCCTGTGCTTCCTAGGCTTCAGGGCTGTCAGAATGGATGGGGAAGCAGATGGAGCCTTTGCACACTGTGTCCCCGACAGCCATCGCCTTGATCATGTCCTCACTCATTGCTGTGCTCACCGAGTGCACAAGCAACGTGGCCACCACCACCCTGTTCCTGCCCATCTTTGCCTCCATGGTAAGTGACTCGGCTGGGGGAGAGTCGTCATTTCATAGGAAGCTGACTGGGTCCCCAGAGAGGCAGTGACATCAGGGGCCCAAGCCTGGCTAGGCTGTGGAGACCCAGGTCCCTGAGCCCTCGCTGGCCCTGGTCCTGCCCTTAGTGCTTTGCTGGTTCTTCTGGTATCCTCCATGCTGACCCAAAGTGCTCAGCAAGAACCAGGTGCTCTAAATTTGTTTATAAATGTAATTGATTATTTCTCAAGCTCGGGAGGCAGGGCTGGCACCAAGGATGCCATGGGGGAATGATAGAGCATCTCTCAGAATGTAGCACAGGTGGGTGGGAGGCCTGCAGGACAGGGGACACCACAGGCTGGAACCCACCAGGAAGAGATCTTGGGGAAACTGGAGCCTGGGGATGGTGGGAGGGGAGAGGACGTTCTGCAAAGATGGAGTAGTGGCATCTTAGGTAGGCCTAGATAGTGGCAAAGGATAGTGGACCCAGCAGGACAAAGGCACAGAGGGCCCAGCTGGACAAAACCCATGTAAAGGAAATGGTTGCATAAACTCCCAGAAGCCCTGCTTGGCAAGCTCAGGTATCGTGGAGCAGTGTGCACTGAGCCTAGAGAGCTTGTGAATGAGGGTGCTGAGTGTCAGGCTAAAGAACTGTGTTCTCTGGGGAAGCGTAGTTTTGAGTTGGGCCTGAGAAGAAAGCAGAGTGTATAGGAAGCTCGACTGCCATCTTTTCTTGCATTTCCTTCTGTCTCTCATCACATGGCAGTACCAACTCAAGGTGGCACAGAAAAAGGCCTAGGTTTAGAGTCAGAAGACCTGAGTTCAAGTTCAGGATCTTCCAAACACATCACTCAAGTTCTTTCTCCTATGCGTGCGCTGAGGGTCAAATAGGATGAGGGCTATGAAAACCCTGTGTAGATGGGAAATGAGCCTGGGAGAAGCTCTGGAGTTCAGAGGACAGACTTACAAAGGCCTCAGCACAAGACTGAAGTTGGTAAATTTTCATTCAGTTGCCAGGGTGTCCATGTGTATACAAAGCAAACTCAAGTGACTTTCTCTTTTCTTTCCAAGTGAAGATGGAAGAGTTAGGAAGAGCCCATCTCCCCCACCCCTCAGCAGGTGGCCTAGAACGAAAAGATGCCAAGGAGCCTCTTTTGATGTTGGCCATGCAGTAGTGAGGACTCCCTCCACTCACAGAGGCCTGGCTTTCACTCCCAGACCAGACAGATAAATGGGGGTCTTTATCGGAGCGGGTGGTCAGGCCTTTCGGAAACAAGCTTTTCTAGAATCAGAAGCCCTGAGTTAGAGTCCCCACAGGCCTCACATCTGGCTCAGCACCACATGTGGGCAAGGGGAAGGTGGTAACTTCCCAGGTGGGCCCAGAGACACGTGGGGTGCATACATCATGAGGGAAACCGGGAAGGAAACTGGTTCCTCTTAGTTATCCTGGAGGAATGCAACTGGCACGGCCTTTTCTGAGACCTGTTTACTCATAGGAACTGTAACCTGAAACCCTCTCACACCCCTTGACTCTAGGGATTTTACGTTCAGGAGTCTATCTTAGAAAAATTATTAGAGATGCTTACAAGTTTATACCATAAAGATGCACATCACAGAACTGTGATAAAAAAGACTTCCATAATAGTAGGGGATTGGTGAAATAAGTTACATATTCAGACAATGGAATACTATCAAGTCATTAAAAAATCATAGTCTTGAAGGATACTTCATAAAATGGGGACATGTAATTTTTCAAATGTGTACATACACATGGCTGGAAAATGTCTAATAATACAAAGAGCATACAGACCCTTACCCTCTAGCCTCCTCCCTAGAGATAACTCCTATTAATAATTTCTTAGATATCTTTCTGGGTGTGTAACACACACACATACATGCAAGAATGCACACACATGCACACACACTCTCTTTTTAAAAAATGTCATTTCATAGTCCTGTTCTGCACCTTAATGTATTAAATCGTATCATACATGTTAGAGATCATTCCATTGTTAAAATGTAAAACCTACTCAATTCTTTACAGCTGCAGACGATTCCATTGTTTGTATAGATGTATTTTATTTGACCATCCTGCTATTGATGGCTGTTGAGACCCTTTCCTGTGTGTTTTGCTGTTACAATGTTGCACCAAACAGCTCTGCATGTGTGTCTGCCCTCAAGTGCATGTAGATCCACATGATGAATTATTCATTTTGGTAGATATTGACAGACATTACAAATTATATCACTGATTTATTCAACAAATATTTATGAGCATCTGTCTACTCTGTGCTAGACACAGTAGGTGTGGCTCAATTTTAAGCTTTAGAGTAAAAGAGATGGATACCAAATTCCATATGCAAAATGAACCCAAATGTGTATAGAAACACATACATACTGAGGCACATACACAGATGAGTGACATGGTCCCTGCCCTCCAGGCTCCCTCTGCCTGTATCAGGAGAGACAGACATGCACACATGGGTGGCAGGAGCATCCAGCAGTCTCTGGCATATAGTAGGTGCCCAAGAAATATATGTTGAATGAATCAAGGGGGTTCAAAAAGGCGTGCTGGGGAGTTTAGCCTTCAGGGTCCAGCAGAGTTACTATCCAGGTGTGGCAAAGGGCAGAGGACCCAGCAGGACAAAGGCACAGAGGTGGGAACGCGCTTAGCATGTTAGGGAACTGCTTTTCAGACTGATGGTCCCGGCAGCTTTGTTTTCTGCACCTGTGACACTGCAGTGCTGCGTTTTTCCCCAGTCACGTTCCATCGGCCTCAACCCGCTGTACATCATGATCCCCTGTACGCTGAGTTCATCTTTTGCCTTCATGTTGCCCGTGGCCACCCCGCCTAACGCCATCGTGTTTTCCTATGGACACCTCAAGGTTTCCGACATGGTAACGCTGCTGCTTTTGTTCACTCCCATCAACTATGATCCTTTGGTCCTGAGGGATGCCCTGTGATGTTAAACAGTTTGGGACCAAATGTCCAGACCTAACTCCTTCTTTGCACTTATAGGCAACTTTTTCTTCTTTTCTGACACCATCTCTTATTTCATAGACTGTTCTGTCTCCCAAAGCTGAGAGGTGGGTTACAGAATCTCCCATTTGGAGGTGCTCGAGCAGCTATCAGGGGAACCTTCACTGAGCACTTGGACGGGGTGAGGGTGGGGGTCCCATATGGCCAATGTAGACTTCACAAATAAGCAAGAACCCAAGAGGAGAGTCAGGAGGGACGAGGCTGAGAATAGGGGAAAGACGAATGGCAGCCAAAGAGACTGATAGAGGCTATAGATGGAGGCGGTGGGGGGCGGTGGCGATGGGTGGTGGGGGGCGGGGCTTGGGGATGGGACACCACTGCCTGGGAGGAGCAGATGCTGCCCTAGAAACAAGTGCAGCCAAAGGAGGGACTCTTCTGGCAGAAGGAGGGCAGGTCTGCAGCGGCAGAATGGGGAGAGGCCAGTGTGCAAACGGGGCAGCCAGTGAAGAGGGACCATTCCCCGGCCCAGTCAGGTGTCGGTTATCTCAGCACCGCCACTGGGTATCTTTGGGGCTCCATGGGGCATTCTCACACAGATGGCAGTCCCAGAAACCAGGGACTGCAGGCTCAATTCTGATCCCCAGTGAAAAATCTGCCACAGGGTTTGAGGGCAGGGGTTAATGACCACGCAAAGAAGGCAGCTCAGGCTCTGGAAAGGCTGGTGTGCGTCTGTGGGAGGGCGAGGGTGCTGGGGTGAGCTCTGGACCAGAACTCTTCAGTAACTCGCTTGCCTCCCTGAGGCCCAGTTTTCCAGGTGTCCCAGTGGGCCTGGAGAGTCTGCCTGTCCTGCCTGTTTCCCAGGCTGCTTTGAGCAGTGATGACTTGTACTGGACGAAGTTACTCTGCCTGGGGGTGGGTTGAGGACAGAGCCTGGCCTGGGGACGGGAGGCCCAACCAACAGCTTTGGTTCCCTTCTCCAGAGCACGGATCCCCGTGTCCCACTCACATTTGTTCTGACAGCCTGGCAGACCCAAGAGTGCTAACTTTGACCCTGTTCTTTTCCAGATGAAAACAGGACTAATAATGAACGTCATTGGAATCACCTGTGTGTTTTTGGCCATCAACACCTGGGGACGGGTCATATTTGACTTGGATCAATTCCCTGACTGGGCTAATGTGACCACACATTGAGACTTTGGAAGAGTTGCAAGACCATGCCCATGGCCCCCACCCTCCCAAGGACTCTTGAACCTTCCAGTATGACTTGCCACAGAGCTTTGGGGTTCATGTCCCAAAGTGACCCCATGATGCCCACACCCTACGGAGACCCAGCTGACCAGGCCAACTCTTCCTCCAGGCCTGGGGTCTCAGCTGGGGATGGGCTTTGAGAGGGCAGGCTCTGAAGTGAAGGGAGCCTGCCGTGAGTCTGCTGGCATCCATCTTTGCTGGGGGCCTGCCATCACCTCTGAGATGGTCAGGGTCCTGTCCCCACTCAGCCTTGAGCTGGCCCCCCCGGGGCTGGGCTCTGGGGTTCACTTGTCATTCACATGGGAATCAGATCCCAGCTTGGGAGGTGAGAAAACAACCTTCCAGGCCCCATGCCTCTCCCAGCTTCCCTTAGGCTACCTTGGATCCCTCCTGGCACTAGGAGGGGTCAGTCCACAGCCCAGGGATGGAGTGTCTGGTCCTGGGCAGCTTCCCACTACTAGAGTGAGAGTGGGAATGAGAGCCTCCTGGGACCACTGGGAGTAAGGATGAGGAACTTGAGTTGCTAACGTCCGGATGACACTGCCTGCTGCACCCCACTTGTAATCTGCTCAACTGTAACTGATGATTTAGACCCACTCCCCAGCTCTGCAGGACACCTCCTCAGACCCCTTCATGGTCTGGCTGACATTTATTGGGATCCTCCCCGGCAGGTTAGTTTGTCTCTTCCAGAAGATGCTTTCCTGCCCCATGACAGCTGGGGTCACACTATATATGGGCAGTGGTCATACTACATATAGGCTCCTTTGGGCCCATAGCTGGAGACCTCGGTCCACCCTCACCTGCAGGTGCAGGGGGATGGATAGCTGTTAACCACCAAGAGCAGGCTTCCTTCAGAGCCTGTCTGTCAGGCCGGAGTTTGGGCTCCTCTGGGGAAAGCTCCCTTTGCTGATTGGCCCTGGCAGCCACCTGGTACGGACAGAGCATCGCTGAGAACCAGCAGCGCCCAGTGGTTCCCGAGCAGACAGCTCCTGCCCATGTGTGAATCTACCTGAAGATATGGGACCAAGATTCCAGAGTGGCCTGAGAACCCTCAGAACCTCGGGGAGAGATGCGTGAGAGAGTCCTGTCCTCTTGCCCACCAACCCAATTTTCTTTTCTTCCTGTGCTGCGCCACTGATGGTATTTTTCAGAGCAGGAGAAAGTCTGGGAACCTAAAGACCCCCACTCTCTCTACTCGAGGGCCAAGCATATACAGCTGGTTCCTTGCGGTGGGGTGAGTCCTGACCGTCCTGTCTCCAGTGGAAGGTGCCCCAGGCTGTCTCTGGCTTTCTGCTCTGTGCAGGACGATGGGGTGGGGAGAGGCAGGTGGATGAATGAACACTTACACATTGCCCACTTCCACTGTGCCAGGCCTCCCTGCACCCTGCTAATGATCTCATTCAATCTCTGCTGCAGCCTGTGAGATAGGCAGGTGTTATTCACCTCCTCTGTCTTTCATTTGGACTGGGGCTCAGAGAGGCCACATCGTGTCCAGTAGTCACACATCCAGTTAGTGGCGGCTGAGGTTCTGATTCAGACCTGCCACCGCTATGTCCACTGCTGCTTCCTTTAGCCATTAAGGGCCTTGGCCTTGTGGGGCCTGTAGGGAAAGGTGGGTGACCAAGAGCAGGTCTACCCAAGGCCCTGCCTGCTCAGGGATCATCAACAAGAGCCCCTTGCTGCTGCCTCCTCTGAGAGGGCTCAGAGCTGTCCTGGAACAGATTGGGCTGGTCTTTGCCCTAGAAGAAACAAAGCCTTTGGTTGGCGAGAGCAGCGTGGAAATGGGCCAGCTGCTCTCCCACCAAGGTGAAACTGCACCACCCCTTTATCACTACTCCCTACACTGCTGCTGCTGACATGTCTGCCCTCCCCCCCCGCCCCCACAGTGAGGGCTCCGAGGACTTGCACAGCCTGTGGGGTCCAGTACCGCCACTACGGCAGGCCACCACAAGCGTGATTAGTAAATAAAATGATCAGTATGGTCAATTGGATGCATGCCTGGTGGTAAGTGAGCAAGGTCAGTGAAGGTCATCCAAGGTGGGGAGCGAAGGATGAGTAAGACTGGCCGAGTTGATGGGGGAGGATGTGGTGGCGTGGGGGAAAGGGTGGGGAGATTCCAACTGATTGAGGAATGATAAGAAAGCTGGGTGGTGCTTCAGGAGAGCAGATTCCAAGGTCGAGGAGGCTGACCAAAGGCTGTTTTTAAACAGCTTCTCTTGAACTTGGCTGGAGTTGCACTAACGCTTGTGGCCAGTGCCATCCGGATTGCTTTCAGCTGCAAGTAAGAGGAAACGTAGCTGGCAGTGACTTAAATTATAAGAGCAGCATTTGCAGTTCAGTCGCTCAGTCGTGTCCAACTCTTTGTGACCCTGTGGACTGCAGTATACCAGGCTTCCCTGTCTTTTACCATCTCCTGGAGTTTGCTCAAACTCATGTCCATTGAGTTGATGATGCCATCCTATTAAGGGCATCTAATGTCTACTTACCAAGAAGTCTGGAGCTAGACAGTTGCTGGCACGGGACCAGCAGCTCACTTGGGCCACCAAAGACTCAGGCTTGACCATCCACTCTGCCATCTTAAGGATACTGTGGCTTCACTGTCACGCTTAACTCACACTGTATACACTTGCATTGAAGGCAGGTGTACGGGATGGGGGCTGATGGTGCCTACTGCATTTTCTGCTTTTAGTAGGAGAGCAAAAGTTTTCTCAGAAAGCCCCTCAGTCCTCCTTTTATGTCTTGTGGGCCAGAACTAAATCATATGCCCACATTGAGGCCAATCGCTGACAAAGGGGAACTGGAATACCATGAGACCAATTAGGATGCATCTTTTGGGCTTGGGAAATTGGCCTATGTTTCCTGAAATCAAGAGATATCTACTTACTATGAAATATGAGTCTGGCAGGAGGAGAAAAAAAAAGGCTGGGAGCCCTTGGGTAGGTGATGAACCAGGGTCTGGTATTATGACTCTTTCAGAGGGCTACCCTCACTCCAGGCTACTTGAGTGGCTCCCTTTCCATGGAATTCAGTAGAAACACATTCTGTGTTTGGTCAAGAATTTCACCTCTGCCTCCACTTCCAGGAGAACCACTGGTTCAAGAGGCTAGAGTCTGAGTCATGGACGAAGCTCAGTCCTGATGTCAGATACTGAATAAGTAAGCCCACTCTCTGGGCCTCAGCTTCCATCAGGGAGGGGCTGGACTACAGCATCTGTCAGGGCCTTTCTCCAGAGTCATGTCAACCATTAGCCCACTGACCCCTCACTTGCTTGGGCCAGGTGTGGCCCCATGGTGTCTCAGCTTAAAGTCTATTACATGGCCCGTTCCCTGCCCCCATCTGGGTCTCAGCCATTTGCTGAAAACTCTGAGACCTTTTCCCCATTGATATTTTGCCTCTTCCATTTTGTCAAGAGGTTCAACACAAGACCCTTGATTTTTCTCAGCACACAGCAGACATATGGGCCCAAGGTGAGCCGAACACATATCCTGACCATATGTGTTGCTCTCTGAACTGTTCTGCCAAGGACTTAGGACTCCACAAGGATCCTATGCATTCCAGGGTTCCTTCTTGGATCCTGTCCCTCTGAGCTGAGAACTTCCTTAGGGCCTCCTCTGGCAAAGCCAGTGAGCAGGGCATCTCCCTGGCAGGTGAAGTCTCCTCCCTACCATCGCTAATGCACAAAAAGCATGGATAATGAAGCTGTTGCTCTGCAGGGAGTCAACACAGTGGCACAGAGTCCGGTTCTCAAAAAGAATACAGACATTCCCAGGTAGGACCTTTGATGGCATATTCTTGTTTGTGGAAATAAAGATCAAATGCTGGATTGTCTGTTTAAAAACTATACTTGGCAGTCCTATTCTTAGCTCAGAACTCCTTCTATGGTGCTCTCTCCCTTGGTTCAATATCAACTTAAAAGCCTTGTTTTCTTTCCACCAATGATGCATTTTTTCACATTAAAAATTTTTTTCATCACGATAAATCTTCCATGTCATGGGATGGGTTTTTATATTCTTCAACAGAAAGCTTATCATTTATGGCTGAAATCCTTGTGCCCAGATAGATATATACTTGTTTATTTACCGTGGTGTCTTGACCCAGGATTCAGGTTCTCACTTCCCTGCCCTGGACATGCCTTCCAGGAGCTTCTCTGATAGGCTTGTGCACATGCCAACTTCCACTCTCAGAGACACAGGCCTCCCGCTGCTGGCAGTGTTAGAGCATCAGGCTTGTCTCTGCATCCAGCTACCAGAGAAAGCTTCCTTGGTGGCTCAGAGGTGAAGAATCTGCCTGCAATGCAGGAGACCCGGGTTCAATCCCTGGATTAAGAAGATCCCATGGAGGAGAGCATGGCAACCCACTACAATGTTCTTGCCTGGAGAATCCCATGGACAGAGGAGCCTGGCAGGCTGCAGTCCTAGACTTGGCAAAGACCTGGACATGACTGAGCGATTAACACACACATGCTTTTTCAGCTACCAAGGGTAGAGAAATATGACAACCCAACCTGTGGAGAGCCTGTTATCCAATCAGGAAATTTTAACTAGTTTTTATATCTAAAAAGTTAACATGAACACAGTGAAAGAAATTCCAACAGGTCAAAAAAGCACTGAGACATGCCCCTCCCCTTCAGACCCTGGGGCCTCCAGGCCCTTCCAGAAAGGCAACACTTGTCCAGCAGTTTCTTACATGTCCTTCCAGACGTGTTACATGCATAGTTAGCTCTCAAGGGTTGGCTCCAGGATCCCCCAGGTACCAAAATCTGTGGATGCCCAAGTCCCTTATATTAAATGGCCTAGTCCAGTCAGCCCTCCATGTCCATGATCTGGCATGGTGGTTGTCTTCTTTATTACATCTGCAAGCATACTATACACATTTCTGTCCTGGTTGCCATTCCTCCCCATTAATTTATCTGGAGATCATTACATTCAGCACATGTGAAGTTAGACTCCCCCTCCCTCACTCAATAGTTAATTTTGCTTTTATTTTTTAAAATTATTATCGTTTGGCCATTCCTTGCAGCTTGTGGAATCCCAGTTCCCTGACTAGGGATTGAATCCAGAACCCTGGCAGAGAAAGCATGGAGTCCTAACCACTAGACCACCAGGGGATTCCTGGTTTTGTTTTCAAAGTGAGGTAAAATGAGATGTGAATCGCACAGATCTGAAGTGTACGATTCAGGGATTGTACACACTGTATACAACATGTAAGCAGAACCGTATTTCCATTTCCTAACGCCCTGAAGTTTCTCTTGCCCCTTCTAGGAATCCGCATCTTCCTGAGGCAATCGTCGGTATGATTTCTATCACCATGGGTTGGTTTTGCCTGTTGAAATTCACATCAGTGGAATCATACAGTGTGTACTCTGGTGTCTGATTTATCTTGTGCAACACCACTTTAGAAATTCATTCCCGTTGTGTGTACGCATTCCTTCCTTTCTTTGTTGTGTCGAGTAGTTTCTCATTGTATGACCATGCCACGATTTGTTTATTTTTCTCTGATGGATATTAGTGTTGCTCCAAGTGAAGACTATCTGAATAAAGCTGTTATAAAAATCTCTGCACAAATCTGTTTGTGGACATGTGTTTTCACTTCTCTTGGCTGTGTGCCTAGGAGTAAGCCTCAGTCTTTTTAAAAGCTGCATAGTATTCCATGGTAAGTGTGTGTATGTGTTTAGTTGCTAAGTCGTGTCCGACTCTTTGCAACCCCATGGACTGTAGCCCATCAGGCTCCTCTGTCCGTGGGATTTTCCAGGCAAGAATACTGGAGTGGATTGCCATTTCCTACTCCAGGGGATCTTTCCAACCCAGGGATCAAATATTGGCAGGTGTATATTGTATAATAAACAAGACCCCAGTTGATGGGCATTTGGGTCATTTCCAATCTTTTGCTAAGACTATAGTAAACATGGCTGTAGTTAAACCTTTGTAAACCTATGTAAGTAGAATACTTTTTGAGAATGGCATGCTGGATGAAAAGGTATATGTCTTAAAATCTGGAACAGAGGGGAATTCCTGGTGGTCTAGCGATTAGGACTCTCTGCTTTCACTGCCAAAGGCCGGGGTTTCATCCCTGGTTGGGGAAGTAAGATCCCACAAGCTGCAGAAAAAAGAAAAAAAAAATCAGGGACACATATTGCCAACTTGCTTTCCAGAAAGGGTCTGTCAATTCATAGTTTCAAGAACTGTGCAAGAACCCATATTCTCACATATCCTAAGTAATCAAATTTCTCAATCATTGCTACTCTGATGGTTGCAAAATGCTCTCATGACTTTCACTCCTATTTATTTAAATTGCAAGTAACACTTATTATTTTTTCACACATTTATTATCCATTTGTGTATCCTTTTTCTTCTTTTTTTGGTAAACTCCCTTTTTCTTATTTTCTAAGAGATTTTTTTTTAAAAGGTCTTTTCTTATTCACGTATAGGACCTCTTTATATATTAAGGAAGTTAGTCATTTGTCATAAAAGTATTTATGTGCTGTGCTTAGTTGCATCTGACTCTTTGTGACCCTGTGGACTGAAGCCCGCCAGGCTCCTCTGTCCATGGGGATTCTCCAGGCAAGGATACTGGAGAGGGTAGCCTATCCCTTCTCCAGCGGATCTTCCTGACCCAGGAATCAAACCGGGGTCTCCTGCATTGCAAGTGGATTCTTTACAAGCTGAACTACCAGGGACGCCCCAAAATATTTATAGTGTATGTTATAATCTGGTAAAAAAAAATTCTTCTTTTTAATCCTTCCCACTTCCTGCCCCCCTCCAGCTATTCTCACATATTTTTCCATAAGAATTTCTGAATCAGCTTTTCTAGCTCAAACAAAACAAAACAAAAACCGGGTTTGCAGTTACCTCTCTGGCTCTCTCTTCTCCAACTTGGTCTCACTCTTCAGGGTTTCTTGACCTCGGCATGACTGGGATTCCTACACAAATCTTTGTTGTAGGAAGCTGTCTGTGCCCTGCAGGGTGTTTAACAGCAACCTGGCATCTATTAACCGGATGCCAGCAGCAACCCCACGCCTCCCACCCCAAGTTGTGTCCGTGAAAAATGCCTCCAGGCATCCCCAGTATCTGAGAACCACTGACACGCTCCGATCTAGCCACACAGGCCTCCTCGATGCTCCTAGAGCACGCCAAGTGCGCGCCTGCCTCATCACTTTCTTTAAATGTCTGCTCAAGGGACTTCCCTGGTGGTCCAGAGGTTAAGAATCCACCTTGCAATGCAGGGGACATGGGTTTGATCCCTGGTGAGGGAACTAAGATGCCACAGGCCAGGAAGCAACTAAGCCTTAGAGCCACAACTAGAGTCTGTGCACCACAACAAAATATGCAACTAAGATCCGACAGCAGTGCCCCCACCCAAATCTCTGCTCAAATGTTACTACTACTCAACCTATTTCAAATTATAACTCCCCATCCATCCCATGCTCTCTATACTGTCCTTGATTTTTCTCTCTTGCATTTCTCAGTTAATATACTATATAATTTACTTCTCCAGCTCTTTGTCTCTCTCTCTCCCATCTTTAAAAATGTAAGCTGCACAAAGGCAAGAATTTTTGTTTTGTTCATTCCTATGTTCCCCTATGCCTAGAACATACCAAGTACATAGTAATGACTCCACACATATTAGATGAATAAACGAATCACAGCAGGTTTATATATTAGGTTAGACGAGAAATGCCATCTTTACAATGTTGATCCATCTTACATAACAAAATGGTATTTTCCCACACATTACAACTTTTTGTCCCCCTGTAAAGTTTTAAAATTTGTTACAAACAAGGGACTTCCCTGGCAGTCCAGTGGTTAAGACTCCAAGCTCCCACTGCAGGGTATACGGGGTTTGATCCCTGATTGGGGAATTAAGATCCCACATGCCTCAAGGTGTGACAGAAATAAATAAGAAATACTTACAAATAAGAAATACTAAATGCTTTTTGCACTAAACATTTGCCCAGGCTGTTTTTCTCCATTTGTGTACTTAGGAAGCTAAACTCCTTGGCTCACAGGAAGGGAGGACAGGCTGTGAGCCCGGAACCAGACCCGGTGATTTCCTTTGTCAGTGACCCTTGGGCCTGTGGTTATGTCTGGAGGCCCCTTGCTGCCCATTTTCCCCATCACCCAGACCAGAGAGCTTCTTCACAGGCTCCTGGCGGGGCCTCCACCTTGGATAGTGGCACTTCCTAGGCGTCAATCTCTGTCCTCCTTCCTGAAAGGGGGCCAGCTCAGGGACATTGAAGAGAGTGGCTCAGGACAATCCTACTGCGTGCGGCCTCCCCAGAGACCCAAGGGCTTGTCTCTGAGCTCTCGTGTGGGGCAGGTGACAGACACGCTAAGGGTGACCTTACCTTTCCTGGTCAGCCTGACAGGAGGGGCCTGTGCTAGTGGACAGACTGTCCAGCAGAGCAGGGGTGTTGGGGTGTTGGCCTGTCCTTGGCAGGCTCTGTCTGTGAGGAGAGAAAGAGGGGCCTTCCTTCCCTTTCTCTGTTTTCCAAGACCCTTCCAGATGGGCCCCTGCTCTCCACCTCACACTGCACTCCCAGCCAGGCCTGAAGTGTGGGAGTAGCGGGGAGACCCAAGGCACAGCGGAGCTCTGGACCTCCCCCTGGGTGTGGTCTCTTGCCTGTGGAACAATGGCCCTCCCTCAGTCTGAGAGCTCTGGGCGGGGCACACGGGGGAGCGGGCACTTGGTGAAGGGGTTGCTCTTACATCGTCAGCCATCGATGCTGCTCTTGGAGTCTCCTTTCTGACAGGGGCTATGAGGATGCCCGTCAGGACCACAGGAGCCTCAGGTCCCCAAGGTCAAGGTGGCCTCCAGATGGATCTGAAGCTGTGACTGGGTACCACCCCGGCTGGAGGAAGACCTTTAGAAGCAGTAAGCGCCAACAGATTATGGTCCCCTCTCCTCTTGTGTGGGGCTTCCCTGGTGGCTCAGCAATAAAGAATAGGCCTGCAATGCAGGAGACAGGGTTCGATCCCTGGGTTGGGAACATCCCCTGGAGCGGGGCATGGCAACCCACTCCAGTATTCTTGCCTGGAGAATCCCATGGACTGAGGAGTCTGGTGGGCTATGGTCCATCGGGTCCCTGAGTTGGATGTGACTGAATACACACACACACACTCTTCTCTCTCTTTCTCTCCTCTTGTGTAAGTCAACATGAAATAAGATGATGTTTGGGGGGTCAGACCAGAGGCCCTGACGGTACAAAGTGCTGTGTGCTGTCCTGCCTGCCCTGCCCCCAGCCAGGCCTGGGGCCTCCCGAGGTGGGGGTGCGGCAGCAAATCTCAGAGTCCGGAGTCCGGAGCCGGAGCCGAGCCGGTGGGCAGGCCTGGGCGGTCTCAGAGGCTTGGCGGGGGGCCCTGGAGCTAGCAGGGAGGCAGGGAGGCAGGGAGAAGGGGAGAGGCCGGCTCCTGGCCGCTGTGGGGCTGCGGCAGTGTCCTGTGGCTCACCACTTCACATTTATAGCTCCACTGCTTCTCAGCTTACTGTCCCTGCGGTGGGAGGCCCGGCTCTCTGGAAACCGCAGCTGTGGGTTGTTGGGTGCCTGCCTGGGTGCTGAGCTGTGAGGGAGGCTCAGAAGCTTCCCAGGATGGTGAGCCTCAGCCCCAGCCCCCTGCCTCAGGCTTGCCCAGGTCTGGCTGGAAGCAGGAGGGACCTGCCATGATACTGAGGGCCCCCTGGTACCCCTCACCCAGTTGGCCCTCCGTGAGGAGCAGGAACCTTGCTGGAGAGTGGGGTGCTCCCTAAGTGCCCAGTGGGACTCTGGGATGAGGGAGCTGATGGAGGAGGGGAGGGTGAGACTAGAGAAAGAGGCTCACAGAACCAGGGCGGGGGTGCCCTGGGCTTGATTCTCTCTCTCTTCTTTTTTAAAGACAACCTTTAAAAAAGATTATGTGTTATTTTTCACTCTTTTTTTAGGCTGCACCATGCGGCATAATGGATCTTAGTTCACTGACCAGGGGTCGAATCCACGCCCCTGCATTGGGAGTGCAGAGTCTTAACCACTGGACCACCAGGAAAGTGCCTGGAGCTTGATTCTTGATGAGCACACAGGAAGCATGGAGTGGCTGCTCTCCAGTTGCAATTTCTCACCCTGCCAGGTTTCACACACGGCTCCGGTGCTAGAATGGCCAGCCCTGTGCTTTCCGTGCCTCGTGGTGTGGCCCTCAGCAGATTGGTGCAGCAGGTGTGGCTCCGTTTGGCCAGGGAGGGGTCTGAGGCTGGGGGAGGGTGGGAGGTAGGTGAGCTGGCTAGATGCCGGCAGCCCAGGAGGAACCAGAGAACCCCAAGCCTGATCCCAAAACCCCATTCCCATTACCGTGCCATGCAGACCTTGAGTTTGGTCTGAACTAGGGAATAGGGTCCTGTGGCTCAACAGAGACTTGGGAGGAGCAGGGCCTGGCATCTGGAGCCAGGGGCCCTGGATCTGCCCTGCTCTGGCTCAGTTAAGGGGCTGACTCCCTGCCCTGCCCCTCTGCCACCCCACGGGCCGTGGGCCCTGACGAGGGCAGGTCAGGGAGGGAGAGAGGGAGTCTGGGGCCAGGCAGGGGACAGGCCCCTGGGGCGTCTGGAAACTCTCACCCTGCAATCGAGGGAAACCCCAGAGAGCAAACAGAGGAGGGGACGGGGCAGATAGGGCCATGATTACTGGGTGTGTGGGGTGTAGAGGCGCCCTGTGGGAAGGCAGGGCACACCTTGGAGAGGTGAGGTGGGAGGGCAGTTACTAAAATCACAGCTGATTTTCGTATAAATAGTATACCTATGGGGCATGTTTCTTTTTTAAAGTCAGGTTTTATTTCTGTGTTCCCCTCCTCAGCAAACATCCTTGGCGTGCCAGCTCTCGGTGGTTTCAGCCTGGTGACTTGGGCGGCTGGCTGGTTCAGGTCACGGTGCCATTGATCTGGGTCTCTGAAGCAAAGAGCAATTCAGTCCTACGTTTACTGACCCCTGCGAGATGCATGCTCTGCGCTGAGAGATGGGGTCACAGGGAAGACTGGGGTTCTCTCCTGGCCCCCTAAGGCATACCCAGGTAAACAATCCTCCTCCTGGTTGTACTGGAGCAGACAGGTTTGGCCAGAATCAGGGAAGGCTTCCCAGGATCTATCCCTAGGCATAGTTTTTTTTTTTTTTTTCCAATTATTTGACTATTTTTCTTGGAGGATATTTGCTTTACAATGCTGTGTTGCTTTCTATTGAATAGCAAAGTGGATTAACTATACCTATAAACATATCCCCTCTTTTCTCCCATTTTCTCCTCTCCCATTTAGGTCACCACAGAGCACTGAGTGGAGTTCCCTAGGCTGTACAGTAGGTGTTCATTAGTTATCTATTGTATAATAGTGGTGTAAATATGTCAATCCCAGTCTCCCAATTCATGCCATCCACCACCTCTTTCCCTCCTTGGTAGCTGTCCATTTGTTCTTCATCTGTGTCTCTATTTCTGCTTTTCAAGTATGTTCCTCTATACCACTTTTTCCAGATTCCACACATATGTGTTAATAGACGGTATTTGTTTTACACCTTCTGACTTCATTGTGTATGACAGTCTCTAGGTCCATCCACATGTCTGCAAATGGCACAATTCCGTTCCTCTTTCTGGTTGAATAATATTCCATTGTATATATGTACCACCTCGTCTTTATCCATTCCTCTGTTCATGGACATGCAGGTTGCTGCCATGTACTGGCTATTGTAAATAGTGTTGCAATGAACATTGGGGAGCATGTATCTTTTTGAATTACAGTTTTCTTGGGGTACATGCCCAGGAGTGGAATAATATGGCAGTTCTATTTTTAATCTTTTAGGGAACCTCCATGCTGTTCTCCATAGTGACTGCACCAATTTACATTCCTGCCAACAGAGTAGGAGGATTCCCTTTTCTGCACACCCTCTCCAGCATTTATTATTTGTAGATTTTTTTGACGGTGGTCATTCTGACTGGTGTGAGGTGATAACTCACTACAGTTTTGATTTGCATTTCTCTTAATAACTAGTGATGTTGAGCATCTCTTCATGTGTTTTGGCCATCTGTACGTCTTCTTGGGAGAAATGTCTATTCAGGTCTTCTGCCATTTTTTGAAGACCATCTTTTGATTGGGTTCTTTGTTTACTTGGTACTGAGCTGAATGAGCTGTCTGTATATTTTGGAGATGAATCCCTTTTTAGCTGCTTCTTTTGCAAATATCTTCTCCCATTCTGAGGACTGTCTTTTCTTTTCGTTTATGGTTTCCTTTGCTATGCAAAAGGGTTTAAGTTAATTTAGGTCCCATCTAGCCATAGTTCACTCCTGTCATCTCCTGTTTGACCACTTCTAATTTGCCTTGATTCATGGACCTGACATTCCAGGTTCCTGTGCGATATTGTTCTTTACAGCATTGAACCCTGCTTCCATCACCAGTCCCATTCACAACTGGGTGTTGTTTTTGCTTTGGCTCCATCTCTTCATTCTTTCTGGAGTTATTTCTCCACTGATCTCCAGTAGCATATTGGGCACCTACCGACCTGGGGAGTTCATCTTTCAGTCCGTCTAGTCAAGGCTATGGTTTTTCCAGTAGTCATGTATGTATGTGAGAGTTGGACAATAAAGAAAGCTGAGTGCTGAAGAATTGATGCTTTTGAACTGTGGTGTTGGAGAAGACTCTTGAGAGTCCCTTGGACTGCAAGGAGATCCAACCAGTCCATCCTAAAGGAGATCAGTCCTGGGTGTTCATTGGAAGGACTGATGTTGAAGCTGAAACTCCAATACTTTGGCCACCTAATGTGAAGAGCTGACTTATTTGAAAAGACCCGGATGCTGGGAAAGACTGAGGGCAGGAGGAGAAGGGAACGACAGAGGATGAGATGGTTGGATAGCATCGCTGACTCGATGGACATGGGTTTGGGTGGATTCCAGGAGTTGGTGATGGACAAGGAGGCCTGGTGTGCTGTGGTTCATGAGGTCGCAAAGAGTAGGATACGACTGAGCGACTGAACTGAACTGAACTTAACTAGCCAT
>NW_011494821.1:1985960-1986776 GCF_000754665.1 Bison bison bison | reverse complement strand
TTAATTTTATTTAGCCATAGTTTTGAAGGATGAATAGTTTTTCAGACTCTCCTTTTTTCTTACAACAAAGAGTAGGCAGCCACAGGTATCAAAATAGTAACTGAGAGACAGGACACAGGCCCTTCCCTTTGAGAAGTCTGGTAGGAGAGCCATGTGAATAGTGACAATAATGTCCTAGATGTAAAAACAGAAGTGCAGAAGCGTGTGCAAGATGCATCAAAGGCCAGAGGAAGGAACTGTTCGTTCTATAGCGGGACGTGAGAGCAAGGGTCGGAGCAGGGAGCTGGCTGAGGCACGGAGCCGTGTGTAGCAGGAGAGTTGTGCTCAGGTACTGGGACTGGACTGTTTTGGGCCCAAGTGCTAAGCAAGCTGCCGGCGGTGGGGGGAGGGGGAGGGGGAGTGTGAGACCACCACCCAGCAGCTGGGTGCAAGCCTGGTGGTTTCAGGCCAGCTGCCTGTGGACGAGCCATGAGATCTGGGGAGACGTTTGACCACTGGATTCCGGTTCCCACTCCTTCACACATGAACTAGTGGCCTGAAGCCCCACGCTTGACCTCTCAGCTCCACGTCCTCAAGTCTAAACTGGAGATTGCGATAACACTAGTCACACCTACTTGGCAGGGGTGACATGAGTAAATGGGATGATACAAGTGAAGGGCCTCCGACAGAGCCCAGACATGCAGTTTATGTAAAGTGGGAGCTAGCTGATCTCCCTGCCAGGGTAATCTGGAGGCAGGCCTGTGTGTGGGGGTGGGGGGCACGGGGAGGAAGGGCAGTGGGGCTCCAGGTCTGTGGGCAGG
Organism: Bison bison bison; assembly: GCF_000754665.1. Lineage (NCBI taxonomy): Eukaryota > Metazoa > Chordata > Mammalia > Artiodactyla > Bovidae > Bison > Bison bison. The sequence continues at coordinate 1,985,976 of NW_011494821.1, read as the reverse complement.
GACAAGCCCACTCTTG
>NW_011494821.1:1976177-1985860 GCF_000754665.1 Bison bison bison | reverse complement strand
GAGAGGTGGTGTTCTTTGGTGGATCCCAGAGCGGGTTAGTCACAGGGGCTGCCTGTGTGAGCCCAGCTGGCTTGTGCTCTTTGTGCTTTTTCTCTCCTCTTTACTAAACCAGGCCCCTTTGGGCAATGCCAGCCTATCTGTGACAACTGTGCCCGATGGCCAGGGCTTGGCCTATCTGACCCTGGGACCCTGGTCAAGGTCTGGGGCAGGAATCTTTCAGATTGCAGAAGCTCCGAGATGGGCCTGACTGTGGGAAGCAGGCCTGCTCCAAGGATGGCGCCTCCAAAGCTTTCCAGGCCCTGGCTCCAGGCCAAGGCTCAGGCCGGGCAGAGCATCACAGCATCAGGGGTCTTCTCAAGGGCCCAGTGCTGACCTGGCCTTCGTGCAGGCTGCTCTGGGAGGGGCTCCACTGAGACGGGTCTCGTGAAAGGCCAGTTACCTGCCAGTGCTTGGCGTCCAAAATAGAATCTGAAGGAGCAGCAAAGCCTTTAATTCAATGTGTCTCAACAGCGGGTCGGTGTGGGGATAACTATGATCTGACCGGCCTTGGGCTATAATTACGGAGTCAGAATGAAAAATTACAGGCATTGTGTGGGCTTGTTTTAAATATAACGTAATCCACACCGTCCTCTCTCTTATTTGCTAGATTTGAGGTGCAGTCTTGGGCAGTTGGCACAGGTTCTGCCTGACGTGTAGCAGATAAAAATGGCCCTTGCCCAGTGAAAAGGGCATGGCAGGAGGCCTCCCCAGACCCCTCGTGTTCCCGACTGCCCACGGCCCGTAACCCACAAGCACACGTGCACATGGCTCCGCGCAGGCCTCTGTCGTCCACGTTATCTGTGCCCCGCGTCTCCCCCACCAGCCTCCCTGCCTCCAGCCTCCCCCAGCCAGTCCACCAGAAATATCTTTGTAAAACACAGTCTTGAGGCTTAAGACCCATTAATGGTGGTGCCCCTCTGTCTATAGGGTAAATCCATCCAACTCCTAGTTCTTTCAGGTCTTGGCCCCAAACCACCTTTCAGCATCTTGTCTGGGAACAAGAAGCAGCCATAGAACTGAGGTGAACGGCCCGGGGTTCCCGACTATGCGGGATTAAACTCACAGGCTCCATGTCTCATGAGCTGAGTGAGAGTCTGAGCAGGTTATCCCATCCACGTGCTTTAGCTCCCTGATACTGTAGGTTGTTGAGAGGATGGCATGAGATAACACATTCCTGGGATGACCGCAGGCATGTCTCTTTTCCTCACCGAGTCTCAAATTACCTATTAAAAGGAAGAGATAGACTCATTGCCTTTCGGATCAGTAAATGTTTTTAAAGTGATATTTCTTCATGTAGTTGTATGTGGTGAGACAAATATGTGTTATTAGCTCAACCTTTCTGGAAAGCAAAGTCGAAAGACTAAAAACATGTTTATACTCTATGTGTATGAATAATCTAAGGGGAAATTCAAATTGTGGACAAAGATTTATATTTAAAAGATTTTTACCTCAGTGTTTCCCCACCACCCTGGTGTGTTTTTACATCCTTGAAAAACAAAAACCATAGATGACAAACATTGGGATAACAGTAAGTATTACTACTACTACTACTACTACTACTAAGTCGCTTCAGTCGTGTCCGACTCTGTGCGACCCCATAGACAGCAGCTCACCAGGCTCTGCCATCCCTGGGATTCTCCAGGCAAGAACACTGGAGTGGGATGCCATTTCCTTCTCCAATGCATGAAAGTGAAAAGTGAGAGTGAAGTGGCTCAGTCGTGTCCGACTCTTCACGACCCCATGGACTGCAGCCTACCAGGCTCCCCCGTCCATGGGATTTTCCAGGCAAGAGTACTGGAGTGGGGTACCATTGCCTTCTCCGACAGTAAGTATTGGGTTAGCCAAAAAGTTCATCCAGGGTTTTCCATAGTAAACCCCAAACAAATTAACTTTTTGGCTAACTCAGTATTTATTTGTGTCTCACTCAAAACTTGTATGTAAGAATTAAAAGTGTTTATGAAGAATATTCACTATGTTGAAAATGCTTATAATGTATAATTTAAAGTGAATAAAGTGCATACAAAATTGTATAATATATACTGTATGAGCTTGGTGATAATAAAAATATTATTTTTACTTATAATTAAAATGATCTTTGGTGAATCTATGGTACTGTATTCCCTTCTTTGTTGTTTTCTGTGTTTTCCAAATATTTAAGAGTGGGCATGCATTTTTATGGGCTTCCTTGGTGGCTCAGTTGGTAAAGAATCTGCCTGCAATTACAGAGACACAGGTTCGATCCCTGGGTTAGGACGATTCCCTGGAGAACGGAATGGCTATATACTCCAGTATTCTTGCCTGGAGAATTCCATGGACAGAGAATCCTGGTGGGCTACAGTCCATGGGGTCACAAAGAGTCAGACGCAAGTAAGCAACTAACACTTTCACTTTTATCATGCATTTGTTATATAATAATGGTTTTAGAAAGAGCTGAGTTATGTTGAAAACATTAAATGAAAGGGCAGAACGCTTGATGTTAGAGTTCCTGTCTGGCTTTTAACAATCTCTCTGACTCTAACGTTCTAGAACCATCCACGGAGTCTGAGAGGTGACTGCAGAGGCCCAGACCCCCCAAGGCCCGTCTACCTTCAGTGACAAGTGGCGGCAGGCAGGTCTGGTGCCTGGAGTCAGCAACTCGCCAAGCACGGGGGTTCGCCGAGTGCAAGTGCATAGCTCCCCTTGAGGTCAGCTGCTTTTCTGAAGTCTTTCTGGAATCTTCCCAAGTGCCCAAGAACCTTCAAGACCATTGGAAGTGGAGCAGTGTGCCAGCCCCCCATTCCTGCCACACTATGGAGTGCTGGGTGCTCTCCATCTACCTGGGGCCAAGGGGGTTTTCTGCCTGAGAGGTGAGCTCTTTCTGCCACTTTGGGCAAAAGGCTCACTGGAGCCGTTCACCTCTATGGGCCCCTCTGCTGTCACCTATCTGGACTTTGGGACCCCGCTCACTGGCTCTGTCAGACCCCACATTCCCAACTGCCAGGACATGCAGGTCCGTTTGGCGCGTTGTCCCGAGGATGGAGAGCCTGGAACACATCATTAGAAGGGCTCACTGAGGAGGGACAGCCTGGTCATTCCCAGCCATTTCCTGGGAGGTCAGCCCAGAGGAGCCCCCGCTGGAAGGAAGAACCTCGTCTGAGTTCACTGGGGAGGGCCCAGTGTCTGGGTCCAGCCGGCAGCGTGTCAGGGCTCGTCCAGGACCGTCACGGATCAGCCACGTGTCTGCCCAGTTAGAAACCAGAGAAAAACAGGATTCAGAGGTGGAAAGATGGAGACCGGCTTAGAAAGAGAGAGGCTGACACGCAGTGAGAGGCAGAGAGAGACAGACACACAGGGCCTACAACGCAGGAAGGTCATCGAAAGAAGGGACCAGTACCTACAACATGCTCATCCTCGATGCAGTCAGGGAAATGCACGTTAAAGTAGCTGAATGTGCTACTCCACACCTACTAAATTAGCACTCATTAGGGAAATGACAACATCTCATGCTCTGAGGCTGTGGTAAAGCCAGCTTAAACACACTGTCAGGGGCCCTGCAAATTAGCACAGTCTTCTAGGGAAGGAATTAGGCTATACGGCTCTCGAGCTATTAAAATGTTCATCCCCTTGCCTGTGGTAATTAAACTCCTGGGAGTGGGTTGTGAGGAAACAATTCAACAGAAAAATAACAGGCTTGTACATTAAAGGATGACGAGTGCAGTGTTCTCCGTTCTGTCCAACACACTATAGGAAGGCTGCTATAAATATTTACACAAATAGAGAATATGAAGACTGTGGTACATGCAAATAAACAGAAAATAAAACTATCAGTACATAAAAAATAATACATACGTGATCCCACCATCTGGATGTTTGGGCGGCCCCACCCTTGCTTGTGGGGAACAGTGGTCTTTGGCTCCTCACACACTCCTGTCTTCCCAAGGGACCTGCCCTGCCGCTCCCTGTCTGGAGCTCTCTAACCATGAAGCCTGATCCGCAGACCTCAGACTGGTGGGGAGACAGTCTCAGCTGAGGTTGCCCACCTGGCCAGCTCACTTGGGTGGCCCCAGAGAATCTGGGTAATGCCCGCTGAGTCTCTCCAAGGTCATACCCCAAGAAGTCAAGCCTGAACTGACACCATGGAGTTGCATTATTATTTAAGAAAAGGGATAAAGTTTGATTTTGCAGGCTCTGAAGTGTCTTGCTATTTTCAAGCACAGCAATCTGTTTAAGCCAGCTGCAGTCTGGACTCCCAGCTGAAGCATCATGAGGTGAAGGCAATTTATAACAGAAGGCAAAGGGAAGGAGGGCTCATGGGGTCACCTTTCCTGGCCTACCCCAACAGTAGGCACAGATGTGCTTCTGGACTTGAATCATCCAGTTTTCCTCTTCCCCTAGCTCCTGGCGACCATCTCAGAAGCTGGCACTGAGCAGGAATTCAGTAAATCGTGGGTGAATAAAAAGAAGGGAAAAAAGACCATGTAGTATGAGTGAGCATGTGTCACTGAACAATTCTGTCTTTATTCAAAGCCCGTCCGGCTTTGCAAATGTGTCCTTAATTGTGCTCTGGAGAAGCTACATCCCCTGTGCTTTCCCTGCTTACTGCCAGGGGATGCCCTTGCCTTACAGGGGGGCTAAGAACATTCAGTGACCATGCCTGTGTCCAGACAAACCAAACCTTGTTCATTCGGCCAGGGCATAGTTACTGGGCACAAAGAGGCTTTGTGATAGTCCCTGCCCTTGATGTGCTTTCAGTCTCATGGGAGAGACAGGAGTAAACAACAGGAGTAATTTAAAGAGCAATCACATGGCTGCTATAAACAGAGGGAGCAGCAATGGGGAGTGAGAAGATTCGGGAAGCAGGCTCAGGGTCAGGTGGAAGACCAGGCTCCTTGGTGGGGGTGGAAATGGAGCAGGGCTTTGAGGACAAGCAGGATTTTCTCCTCCATGGAAACTAATGGAGGAGAAAATTTCAAGGGGGGGATGTTACAGGAGGTCAAATGCTACAGGGGGATCAGAGAGGATGTGGACCGAAGAGGCTGCCGGATGTGACACTGGGACTAGCAGAAAGAGACTTGGAAAAAAAAGAAATTAAAAACAAAAGAGAGATGTGGGAAGGCTCTCAGGCTCTCCAGCCTCTCGTGTCAGCAGAAGCTAGTAGTTAAAGAGCACAAGCTCTGGAGTCAGCTTGGGTCTCAGCCCCTCTTCTTGGCTGGTCACTTGGGGTAGGTGCCTTAACGTCTCTGTGCTCCCGTGTTCTGATCCACCTCATGCTGGTGTGAAGGATATAGGGGTGCTCTGGACAGTGTCTAGGGGAGAGGGAGTGCTCACCGTGTGCTGGCTGGTCTCCACTCTCAAGGCTCCTTTTGGAATGGAACGTGTAACTTGAATTAAATCAGTGTGGGCGAATTACACGAAGATGCTTTAACTTTCAAGATGAACGTGTCTGGGCGTAATCCTCAATCACGGGGCCTTAGACCGAGAAGCACCAGACATGGAAGCAGCTCCAGGGTGTTAGGAAAAGTTCAGAGATGAGAATCCAGCTTGCGGGTGGAGGTTGGGAAGTGGCTGCAGTAGTGCCGCCTGGAGTGCTCCCGGGGAGGGCCAGGCAGCTCCTGGCGCTCTGGTCCCTCTCAGAAGTGGTCACTGCCGCAGGCAAACAAGCTAGATTATCTGTTAACAACTGTGATTTTCTGTCACCTCAGGCCTGGCCTCAGGCCTCTCTGCTGCCTGGCATGCCCCTGAGATTTCTGCTCAGCTAAGAATCAGCCTTTGCTGCCGTGCGGTGTGGGGATGGTCTGACCTCTGCTGTCCACGGTCTGTCATGGCACAAACTCAGACACTGGCATGGACTCAGAGGATGCATTTTCTTTTTTCAGCGTTCTGGACAGTGACTCCCAATATTAACATAGTTTACACTGTGACAGGGCTTCCCAGGCAGTGCTAGTGGTAAAGAACGCTCCTGCCAATGCAGGAGATGTTAAGAAATCCGGGTTCGATCCCTGGGTTGGGAAGATCCCCTGGAGGAGGAATTGGCAACCCACTCCAGTATTCTTGCCTGGAGAATCCCATGGACAGAGTCCATAGGGTTGCAAAGAGTCAGATACGACTGAGGAAACTTAGCACACTGTGACAATACAGAAAAATTTCACAAAGCAACTCTTACCTTTACTATGTGTGAACACTCTGATATATTCTGTATTTTCTATTTTTTATTTCATGAGTAAGAAAAATTATGATTACAATATAATAAATAGACCTCACAGTCCCAGGCTTTCTCATGCATCTAAAGAACCAATCACTTAGGGAACTAAATTAGTGCCTCATTTCCCAAACACTAATCAGTGTGTTCCATATCACTTTCAAATTTCTGGCCACACTGAAGGCTGACTGTTTATGGAATCTATTTTTTCTTTAAATCAATTCATTTAAACATTTAAAAATGCCCACTATAGCTGAAGTAAAATATTGGTGAAATAACAAGTATGAATGTTAGTTATATACATATATATAACTATATATATATATATAATACATTTATATTTATATTATATATAATTCACTGTTAAAATTCAACATTCAAAAAATGAAGATCGTGGCAGCTGGTCCTATCACTTCATGGCAAATGGATGGGGAAAAGAGTAGAAACAGTGACAGATTTTATTTTGTTGGGCTCCAAAATCACTGTGGACGGCGACTGTAGCCACAAAATTAAAAGACACTTGTTCTTTGGAAGAAAAGCTATGACAAACCTAGACAGAGCATTAAAAAGCAGAAACATCACTTTGCTGACAAAGGTCCAGGTGGCTTTTCCAGTAGTCGTGTATGGATGTGAGAGTTGGACCATAAAGAAGGCTGAGTGCCAAAAGAATTGATGCTTTTGAACTGTGGTGTTGAAGAAGACTCTTGAGAGTCCCTTGGACAGCAAGATCAAACCAGTCAATCCTAAAGGAAATCAATCCTAAATATTCTTTGGAAGGACTGATGCTGAAGCTGAAGCTCCAATATTTTGACCACCTGATGCAAAGAGCCAACTCATTGGAAAAGACCCTGATACTGGGAAAGACTGAGAGCAGGGGGAGAAGGAGCGACAGAGGATGAGATGGTTAGATAGCATCACTGAGTCAATGGAGTTTGAGCAAGCTCTGGGAGACGGTGAAGGACAAGGAAGCCTGGCATGCTGCAGTCCATGGGGTTGCAAAGTTAGACATGACTTAGTGACTGAACAAAAGAAAAACACTGAAAAAAAATTTAATTATCAAAATAAAAAATGTTTTCATACCTCCTAAAATCATCTTGCAGCAGTGTCTGCATTCCTCACTTTGGGAATCACATATTCAAAGATTGGTCCAAACATCTCATTTTCAGTGGGGGCAGTGAGGCCCAGAGGGATGAATTCACTTTCGGAGGTCTAGTTTCTCAGTCAGTGGGAAGGTCAGTCTGGTCAGGAGAGAGAAAAGAGAAAATAAAGGAATCAAAGTCTTATCAGTCTTAACATTTTTGGAGAGAGGCCCTACCCTGTAATCTCATCGGAGCCCAGATATCAGTGTAGAGCTACCTTGGCAGAGCCATTTTAAGCCTGGATCTTAGATACTCTTATCTTTGGAGGTCCTGATCCATATCATATCACATGTATTACAAGATGTGCCCATTGACCCTTATTAATTTCAATTTTTCTATTTTCTTCTACTTGTATTTTGAAGCCAATGGATTTTTGAAGCTTCAACAATTTTTTGCAGGTCCTAGGATTACAGCCTGCCATGCCTAATGAATAAAGTGGCCCTGGGACTGGTAAAGAATCTCATCAAAGACACACTAAAGAACCATTTAATTAGCCCTTTCTCCTGGTATCTTTAATGGGTAATGTGGACAGGCCACTGACAACTAAATGAATGAGTTTCCAGTGGAAAAATCTTTGCTGTTCTGAGAGTCCAGTGGAGGCAGTGCTGCTGCAGGTAGGCTAAGTGCCATGTGACTGGCAAGGTGCTCTCACTCTGTGCCTCAGTCTCCTTATTAAGTAAAACAAAGGGATTAGATTCCAAGAGAGTCAATCATCTAGAAATCAAGTTCTTGGCTTCTTCACAGTAACCTTTCTACCAGTTTTCCAGGTACGACTAATACGGAGATCAGGAGCATTTATTGCAGAAAGGTCTGGAAGGGTATACACCAAGTTACTGACACGAATTATTTCCAGAGGGAGAAAATGGAAAGCAATGATGACAGATTCTTTACACATCTTGAATTATTTCACTTGTTACATTAAGCACGTTATCACTTTTGTAATGAAAACATTGATAAAGAACAGTTAAAGAAAAGCAACCACTTTACTCATTTAAAAACACCGATTAAGAGTGTGTATCTAATGCACATGGTCTGTCACATTAAAAAGAGTAAATAAGCTCACCAAAAACTAAAATCCCAAAGCATTAGTCTATAGCAGAAGTTTGATGAAGCAGAAGCATCAGGGGTGCCTCTGGGGTTTTATGACATTCCCCTGGCCTGAGTCCTATTCCAGTGCACTCCCCTGTAATTACATGAATTAATGTGAGTAATGAATCACAGTGCCTGCCAACAGCAAGTACTCTATCTCCCAATGAGGTCCCACAGAATCCAGGTCTTTACATCCTGCTAAATGGGATAAATAGCACATATTGTTGAAAGCAGGGATGTCCCTTCATTCCCAGCCAAGGCCACCTTGAATAGCTCCACCTACTAATCTATTAAGATTTGCTGATCTAGGCGGGTAGCCCTGACCTGCCTTCAGTTGCTGCTAACCAGGTTAACTTAGAAAAACTAGGTACTGGTCAGCATATTCTCTATCACATCACCTGTTTGTCTCCTTCATAGTGCTCATCACGATAGAAAACTCTTGGTTTGTCATCTGTTGTCTGCCTTTTCACTAGAGTGTAAGCTCCCGGAGGGCTAGGACCCTGTTTGCCTTGTTCACTGCTATAGCCCAAATGCATGCCCGGCACAGAGTAGGTGCTCAATAAATATTCCTCCCCTGCACCTCCTCAAATCACAGGTCAGGTTTCCTTCCCAAGATTATTCTTGATTGTTGACGTTGACCTTCACTTTTCACTTTGAACTACATGTGACCTCTATTAAAACCTGTGTGTATGGCTACCAGGCACAAGGACTTGGCATAAAGAGAAATATATTGAAACATAAACAGAGGCCAACTAATTAATTAAGGAAAGTCTGTTGCTTGCACCTCAGGTTTACAGCAGGCATATAATTCCACTTGTTATGATTTGTTTGCTCCTTGTCCCTAAGTTTGAAGCAGCCAAGGTCATTCAGTGAGTGAGCGATAGTCGCTGAGTTGTGTCCAGCTCTCTGTGACCCCATGGATTGTAGCCTGCCAGGCTCCTCTGTCCATGGAACTCTCCAGGCAAGAATACTGGAGTGGGTTGCCATTTCCTTCTCCAGGGTTGAAGCAGCCAAGGTCATTCAAGGGGCCCCAAATTCAAAACTCACCTGCCTTGGAGGCTCAAACAGTCTCTTTTCCATCAGCTTAACACATACAGTATCTAGAGCCTAAAAACTTTTTATGCAGGCTTCAAATTAAAATAGTTCACTGGGTCAAAGGCTTGCCTTTGGTCCAAGGTGCAGGAGGGTCAATGGATGTTGGCTAAGTCCCGAAACCGCAGCTTGGCTCTTTCTTAAAT
>NW_011494821.1:1974822-1976077 GCF_000754665.1 Bison bison bison | reverse complement strand
AATTGATTTGTGGACTGTTTCCAGGAAACCAAAGATGATCGGTCCACCTGGCAGCAGGCAGGCTGCGAACTGGAGGCGATTCTGCCCTGGCCAAGGGCCATGGCCCTCTTGTGGCCCCAAGGAAGGCAGCATTTCATCGGGCCTTTTGGACGTTCTGGCGGGCGGCCGGCTTCTCCCGCCGCGGCGGGCTCTCCACGCGGTGCACAGACGTCTCCACACGCAGGGACGAGGCCCTGACGTGGCGGGAAGCAGTCTCTGTGAGCTGCGAGGCGGTTTCCACGTGCTGGGAGGACACCTCGAGGACTCGTGGGAGTCGCTTCCCAGAGGGGGAGACGGAGGGTCCCTCGCTGCTGCGATAGGTGGTCTCCACCTGCCGGGAAGATGTCCGCACGTGACGGTAGGATGTCTCCACGCGGTGGGACGAGGTCTCCACGCTGACCGTCGCCTTCTCCTCGGAGCAGATGGATTCCGCCCGGGCCGGAGAGGGCTTTCCCCGAAGGGGTGAGGCCATCTTATGGGGGTAACAGGGCCAAGCTGACCTTTGGAGGCCCCACAGCCCCACGATCCCCGAAGGATTATTTTATACGGTGAGGAGCGACGTCACATGCCATTGTGATGCAGGGAGAGCGGTGGTCGAGGGTCCCGCGACCCACGTGGAGGCACCGTGATCTAGGGGCGGGGAGGCCTAAGATTCCTTGGGAACCCTGGGTTAGTCCCCTCGAGAGCCCCCGCACCGCCCCCTATCCTGTCAAGAGCCTGTCCAGGTGGAGGCGGGGTTGGGGCGGGGCGGGCCCTGGATGGGCGGAGCCACCCGCCCCCTTGCGAAGCTGTGCCCGCCCCCGCATCCCACACAGCCCCGCGGCAGGAAGGGAACGTCGCGACTTCCGGACCTTCCCCGTTTCTCCGATCCTGGCTGTGTGGGGTTGTTGGGGACTTAGAGTGTCTGCTGGTGATGGCCGCGGCCGTCGCTATGGAGACAGGTGAGTAGCGCTCTGAGCCTCGCGTTTTGTCAAATAGAAACTGTCCCGGGCCCAGACACCTGCTTCCCGGGATTTTTTGAGAATCCAGGCCCAACTCCCGGCAGAGTGAGTGATCGGAGCGGGAGGGACCAGGGCTTTTTTAGCGTCTGGAAGGGTGAAGGTAATTTGGCCTTTTCAGAATTTGTTTTGTTGGCCGATCCTTTCTCCCCGTTAGTTATTCAAACACTGGCCCCACCGGCTTCCGGCAAGACTAAAGGAGAGATTTTGGATCATAA
>NW_011494821.1:1966016-1974722 GCF_000754665.1 Bison bison bison | reverse complement strand
TCAGATGAGCTTGCCTAAGTTTAAAATATCGTCAGCGAACTCTTGTATTACTGTGCCACTGACGGGTCTCACCTAAGCACGCGTTTCTTGATCTTGCATACTCACCAGGGTCTCTTTCATCTTGCATTCTGAACGTCTCTTGATGGATTTAGCATTTACTTTGTTTTTGCTAAGCTTGATCACTTAACAGCTTGTAACGCATTTTCAAACTAAGGCAAGGCACATTGCTGCAGCTTATCCTAGTGATCACTGTGAAGTTCCAACATAGTGGCTCATGAGTGATTAATGTTCTGCTCCATGTATGATCTTGTTTTCTTTGATAATTTAACTTTAGAGAAACTTTTTTTTTTTTTTTTTTTTAATTAAAATCAGGGCTTTGCTTTCCTTAGACTTCTAAGGAAGGTTTTTCTCCTCCCACACCCAGTTTAGGAAAACCTTTGCACGCTCTTCTTCATGTAACCCAGCATTAGTCAGGTGTCTGTACTGCTGTTCTCTGTCTACAAATCAGTATTATATACAGTGACATTTATTTGGATGATTTTGCTATCTTCTGTCCTAGATGATGCTGGAAATCGACTGCGGTTTCAGTTGGAGTTGGAATTTGTACAGTGTTTAGCCAACCCAAATTACCTTAACTGTAAGTTGTTGAGCACCTCATTGAATTGAGTAGCTCATTGTGATTTCTGATAGAAGAGTCAAAATTCATAGTACTATCGGCCCTTTGTATCCTTGGATGCAGCCTCAGTTGGTGGAATCTGCCCATCCTGAGGGTGACAACACCATCCCGGCACTGTGTTGTTTTGTACAAGGGATTGGAGCACCTGTGGATTCTCGTGTCTGCGGGGTCTCTTAGAACCAACTCCCTATGGATTCTGAGGGATGACTTTAGTATCTAGTCTGACACATTCTCAATGGAATGGAATGACTGTTGCCCTTATACTGGTATATATAATTGAGCAAACTGGGACTTCTGTTTTGAATTCAGTGTGTGTTGGTGGTGGGAATGTTATGTAAGTAAATTCTTTACGATTATGTGAGTCACAAATCAGTAGTCCAAGGACTGGTGTGCTCTACAGATGTATTGTTTTTTTTTATGCCTTTCAGTTCTTGCCCAAAGAGGTTACTTCAAAGATAAAGCTTTTGTTAATTATCTTAAGTACTTGCTTTACTGGAAAGAACCAGAATATGCCAAGTATCTAAAGTAAGTTTAATTTTTATAGTCCTAAATGTGTGTGTACTTTCTTATACCCCAAAGCACTGATATTTAATAGACTTCTTATTTTCACGTTGGAAAAAATACCTGTTGAATCTCTGGTCTCCTTTCAGTTGCCTCCATTTTAATATGAGACACACTCATCTCTAACTTAACTGCAGTTATCTACTTATTGGTATTCCTCCTTTCTCCCTGCCCTGCCAAACAAAGAAGAACCATTTTCTACACAGAAGCCAACTTGGTCTCTTAAAAATAGAAATTACATTCCATTAGAACCCTTTGGTCGCTTCCAATTGCATGCAGAAGAAAATCTAGTCTCTTAGTCCTGTGTGATCTGTCCCTGTCTTCTCTGACCTTATCTTATACCACTCCCTGCATCTCACTGAGTTCTGACCTCAAGGAACCCGCAGTCTATATATGCAATGACAGCCATAGCCTGAAAATGAAAGAACATAGAAAGGGGCACTTACTTGTAAGCAAGGGTTTCTGAAGAAGGTAACCTTACCCAAGTCTTAATAGCTGCTTTCTAATTTTATATATCTTACATAATAAATACATGAATTTATCATTCAGGTTGTGCAATAGATACTCTCGTTTTAAGGCTTACTGAAATGCAAGGAGCATATTATAATCACAAACATTTCTTTTTAATGGTAAAAAATAAGCCTTGAACTCCCACCTCTGCTTTGTCTTAAATAGATAGTCAAAAAGCAGTGTTGACACGTCTAGTCTTTTTTTTCCCCTAAACAAACAAGTTTGAGAGGAGAATGTTTCAGACTTGTAATTTGGCCAAGCCACTTTTCTCTGTCTAATAACAGCTGATTTATGAAGTCCACATCCTCCTTTTGCCTGTGGGACCCTTGCCACCTTACTGGCCCTTTATAAAAGAACCACTTATTCATTTAATAATCCAGAGAAAAGATTTTTTTTTTTACTAGATTGCAACATGTTATATGTATGTATCATAGACTTAGAGACTCAGTGTTGGACACTGAGCCCTAGACACCGTCAGGTTCAATTTTACCCACAACATTGCTGAGATGGTCATCTGTTTACTGGCTGGAGGTTTCCAGTGAACACATACTACTCCATCAGGGGCTGCCAATTCCATTGTTAGCTAGATTCCATAAAGTTCCTCCTTGTATTATCGTGTCCAACTCTTTGCGATCCCATAGATTGTAGCCTACCGGGCTCCTCTGTCCATGGGATTTTCCAGGCAATAGTACTGGAGTGGATTGCCATTTTCTTCTCCAGGGGATCTTCCCAACCCAGAGCTCGAACCTGGGTCTCCCGCATTGTAGACAGATGCTTTACCGTCTGAGCCACCAGGGAAGTCCTATAACATGATATACCTCTATATAACTTTAACTCATGTTCTGAGTTTTGTCCCTGAATTAATCCAGAACCAATCTATGCCTTCTTGAAGAATAACCATTCAGATATTTAAATTTAAGAGAGGCTGCAAATTAACCCCCATTTCATTTCTGCACAAGGTTTTTGTTTACTAGTTGCCAACATTTAAAGATTGGAGAGTTTCATATTTTGATTCAGATTTCTAGCTTCTCTTTAAAATTCTGGAAGATATGGTAACCCCAGGTATTTGTTCTCCCAGGTCAGTCATTGGCTAGAGCAGAGGAGCAGTTACCTCTTCTAGACAATTTCCTCCACAATTTCACTAATAGCCATGACCTGCAGCTGTAATTTATCTCTTACATTCAAAGATTCACAGTGTTGATTTGCTGGGAGCTTTATGTCAGCTAAAATCCTTCAGTTCTCATTTTCATCAGTGATGTTAGTTGAGTTCTCCATTTATTTCTAATTTGTTTAAAAAAAAATCTAAATGCAAACTTTGCTTTTGTATGTCCTCTATTTCATCTTGTTGGTTGATGCTATAATTGTAGCCTATTAAAATATTTATAGTCCCTTATTTTGAGCATGGTCTTCTCCAAGTCTTATAAATGACCACTGTATGTCTTAAGTTCCAGTTATTGAGAAGTAGCATTTGTTACTTGAAGACAGTCCTCTTGGGTATCACATTAATTTATTTTACGGAGGAAGAAACTAATCCTTAAGAAGGATTAAGTACCCTATTCAAGGACACCCAGCTGGAGAATGGGCAGAGCTGGTTTCAAACCTAGGTCTTTGTTGATAGAACATCCTCATGAGAAGGAAATAGCTAGAGTAGGTGTGAGTAGGGCTTTCCAGGCTTAGCTGCTGAGAATTACAACCAACTATGTATCTCTGGAGTATAGGAAGCAAATGTTCAATAAGGAAACATGGCCTTGGGCCCTGCTGTGGTCCTCAGACCAGCAGCATTGAATGCAGAGCTCAGGCTCCACCCCAGACTTTTGATGACCTGGTTCAGCTGGTGGCTGCTAGTTTTCTCTGTATCAAGTTACTTGTTTTTCGCTTTGTATTTAATACCTATCTTGTGAGGCAATGCTTTGAGACTATGTAAGTATCGTGTTTCATATTTCAGTCTTTTACCTAACTTTGGCAATCTATGGAAAATACTTGCTTGAAAGCTTTTTCTGTGGTGATTTTCTAATTCCATAATTCTTTATTCATTTTGTTTGTTGAAATTCAGTTGTAAGGACAGAATATTTCCTTGTTCCTGATTTATTCATTTTATAAAGTTACATCAGTATGGACTCCTGGATTCTTTATCTTGTGGGTTATAATTATGTATCTTCTTGAACTAGTGATCCCAGATATAGCCAATGGGAGCCCCTTCAAATTGGCTCCTGTGTACTTTCAACAAATCCGTATATTTTTTGAGCATTTTTCTTTCTGCCACTATGTAATAGTCCAGGCTCATCTTGTACTTTCCTGTGTTAGCCGTAGCATTAGCCATGTCTCCAACCAACCCTGGATAATACTATTTAAAACCCATGATCTGGGTACCTGGTGTGCTCATTGGTCCTGGAGTGTCGTTGATTCAAGGCTTTCTCAACACATAAAGCTAGAAATGTGTCTGTGTGTATCTATTTCTATATCTGTGTGTGTGTGTGTATAAAGCCATGAGTTCATCCTGATGTTTTCAATTCCAACTTAATAACAGGATTCATTCTAGCCTTCCCCCTTCCTTATCTGAAACTACTTTTCTGAGAGCCAGAAGTTTGGCTTTCTGTTTATAGTGTACTTGCTCAACGTCAGAGTATATGTACATAATTTCAGAATTGTTATATCCCTGTGGAAAACAGGAATACAATATCTGTGCATAGTTTTTTCTGAAGTTGACTCACTTTTAAAAGCTGTCTTCTTACCATAGTTTATGGAAAACCAATAAGTATTAAACACATAATTATGAAAATAAAGTGTTCCTGTTCCTTACCTTGGAAATCACCAGAAGAGAATAGTGTGATTTGCCCCCAGATGTTGACCAGTTATTGTGTTACCAGTTGACAGTTACACTGTTTACCAGTTACTGTGTGGTCTTAGGTAAATTATTTAATTTTTCTAAGCTTACATTTTCTCACATTTGAAAATTGTGCTGACTTTTGATGATTAGCTTTTCTGTATAAGCAGGAAAAAAAAATGTATCACCAAAGTATACCAAGTTAATGTTACAGAAATGATAGACTGCAAAAGCATGTTTAAGTGAGTTAACTAGAGCGTGGTATTACTACGTCAATCATTAACTTATAAACTTGACCCCAGGTACCCTCAGTGTTTACACATGTTAGAGCTGCTCCAGTACGAGCACTTCCGCAAGGAGCTGGTGAACGCTCAGTGTGCGAAGTTTATTGACGAGCAGCAGATTCTGCACTGGCAGCACTATTCCCGGAAGCGGATGCGCCTTCAGCAAGCCCTGGCAGAGCAGCAACAGCAGAATAACGCGTCGGGAAAGTAAAAAGCTGGGTCCCCACCAGGCTCCTAAGACATGTATATATTGCTTTTGTACAGTGAAGACAAAAAACAAGACTGTTCCTACGTACCTTTATTATGGTAGCAGCCAGAACTGTTAGTGTGCTTATTTAATTGAACTCTTATTGTTACTAGATTATTTGTTAAACCAGAATTGTTTTACTTTGATTTCTCTGTGGATTTGTAAGCTTTTATTAGTATTTAACACAGAAATGTCTGAAGAACAGAAATGTTAGGTGCTGCAGACCTATTTAAGGCAGTGGGGCATGAGGTAAGGGGAGGGCCACCAAGCCAAACCCTGCTCCTCATGTACAGTGGGGCCTGGGACAGGTCTGTCTCCTGGAGCCTTGCGGTCCCTCACATCAGCTACCCGACCCGTCCTCTGCCGAGTGATAATCAGTGACCTCTTGACATCAGACACTAGGAACTGCATTAAGGTTCTTAAATTCTACAGGCTGGAGACATACCTGTGTCACGGGTTGCTTTGCAGGAGAGCTTTAAGGAAGAATCATTGGTATGTCACTGACCTAGTAACGGCAGGGAGAAAACTGGTAGTTAACTACTAATTGGACTCTTGACCTTGGACTAGAACAAAAGTGAGGAGCCTCAGATACTTGTACTCATTTGAGAAAGCTGACATTTATTTGGCAGATACCACAAACCCAGGCCCTAGGCTTAGCTGCATTCTCATTTTATCCTCAGAATGATCCATGTTCATAAAGGAGGAAACTGAGGTTTAGACAGGTTAAATAACTTGCCTAGGGTTACAGTTAGTCATAATCAGTGAGACTGACTCACAGACTGGAGTCCTTCCCACCACTAGGTTATACAGTCTCTGATCTCTCGGCCACCCACCTCATCCCAGCGAAGCACATCCAGAGAGCTGTAACAACACTGCCAGCATTAGGCAGAGGCTGGAGTAGATGGCGCTGGACTTTCCTTCAGTGGTTAGGTTAAGTTCTACACTGTAAAGCCAAAGGTGTTTTAGGAATGATGATTCTTTGTAAATTCATGGAATTTAAGGTAAAAGATCCTAACTCAAATTGGAAGCTGTCTACTGGACTATTAGGGTCTTTTAGGTATTTGTCATCTCCACTAATACCTTTGTGCTACTACTGCCACTCCTAAAGACTTACTTTATCTACGGTAGCTTAAAAGTACCCTTGTTGTTGTTTAGTTACTAAGTTGTGTCCAGCTCTTTGCAACCCCATGGACTGTAGCCTGCCAGGCTCCTCTGTCCATGGAATTTTCCAGGCAGGAATACTGGAGTGGGTTGCCATTTCCTCCTCCAGTGGATCTTCCCATCCCAGGGATAGAACCCATAACATCCCCTGCATTGCAGGCAGATTCTTTACCGCTAAGCCAATGGAGAAGCCCCAAAATACCCTTATATTAAAGCAAACTTGAGGGTTCATGAGCATTTTAATAGTGCTCTATTGTTTAGATATATACTGATTTCTTTTACATCATCCTTTATTAATTTACTTTTTGTTAACATGAATTCAAAGTAGGCATACAGTTTCTTTTATAGTAGAGCAAATCAGGAAATAGACATAATTTGCCATCAGCAAATCTTAATCTTCAGAAAACAACATCTCCACAAGGTTGGCCTGAAGACACTCAGATTCTACCAGTTTTTGAGGCTGTAAGAGAAGAACAGTCATATCTTAACCCACGGTTACAAAAATGTTATTAGGAAGGGAATGAGTTGTTATGCTTTGAATGACACAAGTCTTGGAACAGAGAAATTAGGCCATACAGAAACTATCAACTAGTTGTAACAAGTTTTATGAAATGGTTAAGATATTTACCTTAAGGTGAATCATTAAAATACTTGGTTCCGTGGACTAAAACAGGAGAGAGCAAGCCCAATTTCACCCCTTCCCCTTAACTCTAATTGAGAATCCCAGGGCCATGACTAGAGGAGGTGCCCTTTCATTTCCTCCAGGATTATGAATTAAGTTGAAAACAACTATTGATGCCACTGTTTTAAGGAATTATATGTGAATCAGCCTTCTTCAGCAGTGGTTACAGAATTTTAAAATAAGAGTGGCTTTTAAAAGGCACGAAAAAACCCCAGTATTTGCATTATTAATATGTTATTGGGATTGGCCATAGGGATGAACGGCCAAGTTGTCTGTTTTGAATGCATTGCAGAGAGCAGTATGATGTTTGGGATGAAATGTCAAAATCTTTTCAAATTTGAATCCAGAACAAGTGAAGAGTGTTGATAGGGTGAATTGTATCTCCAAAACAGTTAAAGAAGGATACTCACTGTTCCATACTTAAGTAGTGTAGGCACTGCAGTTAATTTCAGGTTTTTCCTGAAGTCATTATTTGGATCTTTCCAACTATTTCAAAAAGAGAAAATGATCATGAAAAAGATTTACTTGGTATCTTAAAGTCAGCTGGATATTTGATACATTCCCACTTTTAGCCTTTAGTAATCATTTTTGTTGTAAACATTTAAAAAACCTTGAGGTCTATGACCTATTCTCCTGTGCAAAATTTCATTTAAGTGAATATATACTAAGATATAAAATAAATGTAAAGGCAATTAAGTTCTGAACTAACATCAGGCCAAATTATTGAATTGCCCTTACCTAATACAAATGGCTGAACATTCAAAAATATCTTTTACTTGCTTGACTTATCCACGACTGAACCTTAGAACTCAGAAGCTGAATCACAAAGGCCCTTCTCGCCTGTATGCAAAAGTCTAGTGCGTGTCTGAGAAATAGAGTACCCATTGCCACTTACTAAGGTTTTTCTCCTACTTGGCAGTAGATGAACACACATCCTTCACCAACATGCTTCAGCCCCTCTCGTACGACTGGTTCAGCTTTTTAAAAAGTTGATAAAAATGAAAATAATTACACACCAACTCTACAATCAGGCGCTGACAATCGGCGTCCCTCTCCCCTTCAGTCTTGGTAAGTACTTAGACTACCGTGCAGTTAACTGAGGTTAACACAAGTTAGGTGGATTTGAGAAATCAGAACTCCTTTAAGGGTAAGGTCCGACTCTCAGTCCTGATTTGTCCCCAGGCCACAGCGCCCAGCACAATCAAAGACATAAATCTTTGCTGAATTACGGAGAAGAGACCGTCTCACGTGTCTTGCAAGACACTAGTCATACCAGGGAAGTGAAAAGTTCTAAAAGACTAGATTCCAAGATTACCTGGATCGAATGATTAGAAGAGCACTTTTGGTGGGGCAGGAAGGTCTTAATATATTGAGAGTCGGAACAGGGCAGGAAAAGGCAAGAGGAAAGCTCAAATCGCCCTGCGGGAGTCCAGGAGCAAGACTCCCTCCGCTTCCTCTCCACCCGGCTATCTGGCTATAACCTCGGCCTTCCAGCCACTTCCTCTGGGCAGCTAGCTGCCTCCCGAATCCTGGCCTCACCCTGCACGCAGTCGGGGCACCAGCTTTTCCCTTCGGCGTCCTTAGAACCAGAAAAGTAGGCGAAAATGGTCTTGTCACTGTGCTGCTCCACCACCTGCATGAACTCCTCGTAGCCGGACACGCTCACCTCTTCGTAGCTGGCCATCGGGAAAGCGTGCCTCGGAACACAAGGGACGTCTCGGGTTCCGCCACTGCGGGGCGGGGTTCTGTGCGGGGTGGGGC
>NW_011494821.1:1937828-1965916 GCF_000754665.1 Bison bison bison | reverse complement strand
GGGCGAAGCAGTTTCTGAATGGGCGGGGGTTGGGGTGGGGCTTGGGGGAGCGCGCCCGGCTCTGCGGTGCTATGGGAGCCTCTGAGGGCCAAAACGCCTCCGCACAATCTGCTCTGGTTTGTCAGGTCTTTCTGCCCCGGTGGTACCCCGCAACCCCGGCGTCTGCCCCAGTCTGGTCCCGGTTCCAGCCCCATATGCAGTGGATGCAAAACCTGCCGCGGCGCGGTCCCTGAGCCCCTTGGTGGCTCCGGAGCTTTAATGGCTCTCAAGTTGCGCTGCGTCTGTTGCCATGGCGACTGGGCCAGCGGCCGGAAGCGGGGCCTAGGCGCGACCCACCCACTGCAGGCTTCCTGGTAGCCGCGCCGCTCCCCAGGCCAGGTGGGCTCCAGCTAGAGCTGGGGGGATTCTGGGAACCTGCGTTAGGAGTCAGCGATCTGAGGGAGAGGAGACTTTGACCCGGGGCGGATCCTGCCGCTTGTCGGCACTAGTTACCTTTTCTTCTGCCGAGGCGTTAGTTGGGGGCGGGCGTCCGGGACTGGGCGGGAGTAGGGGGCTGGGAGGGAAGAAGGCTTCGAGGGCTAGAGCTGAGTGTGTGAGAACGTGTGTGGAGCCGCCCTCGGAGCTCGTTCTGAGACAGAAAGTGCCCCGGGGCTGCGTTGGGAAGGCGGGAGTCATCCTGGATAGATGAGTGGGGCGGCTGGCCAAGGGGCCTTGCCCGGGCCGAGCGTGCGTGAGCTCCCGGCGGAGAGACCGGGCCTGTGCGTGGGACCCAGCCGGTCCGGACGCGGAGTCCGGCGGCCGTGGGGGAAGAGATGGGGTGCAGGGGTGTTCCGAGGGCGTGGAACTAGGCGCCGGGCGAGGTCTTCCGTGCGGGAGACGCGCTGCGTGAATGCGGACAGGCTGCCGAACCGTCGGCGGCCATGGGGGAGAAGACAAGCAGCGGGAAAAGCCCAGGCCTCGGGGGAAAACGAGGCTGCGGGAACACCTGGCGCTGTAGTCTCGAAGGAGGCTGCACGAGACCGTGGGACCGTGTGGGTAAACGGGGCTGTGGGGGAACCGCAGGTGGTGGGGCCTGTCGGCTCTGTATGGGTGACTGGCACTGGGGAGGAGGAGACGGTTTACAGGAGTCCCCCGGGCTGTGAGAGAAAAGGTCGTCCGGGATCCTTGGGGCATGGGAGCATTCTGGAACTGTGGTTGAAGGTGCAGGCTCTGAGGGCAGCGTCAGGAGGTGGGCAACGAAGCAGAGTCGAGCTCCATCCTGTGCCCGCAGGAGAGGGGCCGATTGAAAGGGGGGTTCCTGGCCGGGCTTCGTGGGTAGAGACCAGCCGTGAAGGTCTCACCGGACCCTGGGTGAAAGGACAGGCGGGGGCAGCCCCCCGGGGCCTGGGACTATCCATCCCTCCGGGCCCAGGGGCAGGCTGTGAGAGGGCCATGGGCTGCTGTGGGCAGGGCCAGGCTGTGAGGATGCCATCTGTGGCTATGCCTGGAACTCTGGAGGCAAGTTCCGGGATTGCCCCACACCTGCCTGGGAGGGGACAAGCTGTGGGGGTCCCTGGGCCCTTGGAGGGGATTGGCTATGGGGTTGCCCCCAGCTCTTCAGTAAAAGGACTGACTGTGGGGGTGCCCGGGGTCACGGGGTGGCCTGAGGCTGTGGAGGTACCCAGAGCTGTGGCGGGAGAGCTCTGCTGGGGGGGGGCTCCAGATCCTTGGGGGAGACAGCGAGCAGCACAGGTGCCTGGGGCTCTGGCACAGGGGGTGATCTGTGGGCATACCACAGGCTTTTGGGGGAGAGGGCAGACCGCAGCTGTGCACAGAACAGCCCAAGGGGACACCCCCTCTGTGGATGCCCCAGCCGTGTGGCGGAGGAGACGAGTTGTGGGGGAGACGGGCACCAGACAGCCTGTAGAGGTGCCTTGTGCGATTGAAGAGGGAGTGAGATGTGGGGGTGACCCGTGCTACAGGGAAAGGGGACAGGCCGGGTGGGCAGAGACAGGCTCTGGGGGCAACTCAGGGTCCTGGGAAGCTGCCCAGACTGCAGGCTGGGCAATGTGTGGTCCCGAGGAGCAGGAGGCAGGCCCTGGCAGTGTTCCAGGCCACTGGGGTATAGGACAGGCTACAGGGGTACCTTGGGCTCCCGGGACAGAGACAGGGTGTGGGTGTGTCCTGGGCCTGTGGGGAACACAGCAGCCATTGGGGGTGTCCCAGGCGGTGGGATTATCGGGGACCAGAGGAGTGCAGACCAGTTGCTGCTGCGTCCCGGGCCTGTGGGCTAGACAGCAGGCTCTGGGGGTGCCTCTGGCTGAGGCAGTGCCGGCCGTGGTCAGAGAGGAGACCTACGGTGGGAACGTCTTGGGTCTCCTGGAAAGGAGGCAGGCCCTAGGGGAGCAGGAGGCTGTAGTGCCTGCCGCTGTAGGGGGTCCTGGGTCTGTGTGTCAGGAGACTGGCTGTGGGGACTCTTCCTGTCTCTGCCTAAGGAGACAGGCTGTAGGGCTGTCTGAGCTCGTGAGGGTGCCAGAGACAGCTGGGGTGTCCAGCTACAGGTGTGCCCTAGCTCCATGTGAGCTAAGTTCTGGGAGTGAAGCTGCCAGGGTGCCCGCCGCTGTGTGGGTGTCTGACTCTGTGGGTCAGGAAGGCAGCTCCAGGGAGGACTGGAACCTGCGGGCAGGGGTTCATCCTGCCAGGAGACCCACGGCTTCAGGGGTACCCATGGCTCCCCAGGAGCTGTGGTTGGCGGGGGAGGATGCTGGCTTGTGGGGGAGGAGACAGAGTGCCAGGGTGCCCGTGGCTGCTGAGGTGCCCCGGGCTCCTGGGGTGTGTGGTTCCCTGGGGGTGGAGACTGGCTCTGGAGATTTCTCGCACTTGCCGGGGAGGAGACAGACAGCAGGAGTTTCTCTGACTGCAGGGGTGTTTGCAGATGCTGGAGTGCCTGTGGCTCTCAGGGCGCCTCGGCCTGTGCAGGAGTTGGCTGGTTCTGGAGGCGTCTCAGGCTTGTGCAGGGAGAGAGAGACAGTGTGGGGACCTATGGATGCCGTGGATCCCACCAGAATGGGGATGCCCACCACTGCCAGAGTGCCTGGGCCCATGAGTGAAGAGATGGGGCCTGGGGGCATCTCAGGCTTGGTGAGAGGGAGACAGTCTGGGGGAGCATGTGTGGCCATGGGGCTGCACACAGCCATGGGGATGCCAGGGCCTGTGGGGGAGGAGATGCTCTCTGGGCATTTCTCGAGCTTATCAGGAAGCAGACAGACTGCTGAGGTGCCAATGGCGGCTGCCAGCATTTCCCTGACGGTGGGGGTGCCCACAGCTGCCGGGGCCCCTGGACCGCTGGTGGGCGATGTTATTTCTGGGGATAGCTCAGGTGAATGGGGAAGGAGACCCGTGACTGAGGTGCCCGTGGCTGCCAGGGCTGTAGGACTTGTGGATGGGGAGACTGGCTCTGAAGGCGTTGCAGACCCATGGAGGAGACCTGACGGAGCCATCCCTGAGGCTGCGAGAGTGCCTCTGTCTTTGGGGGTGCTTGCAGCTGTAGGAGTTCCCATGGCAGGGCCCAGGCCTGCGGTGGTGTGGGTGACTGGGCCTGCAGGAGAAGAACCCAGGGCAGCTGTCTCAGACCTCACAGGGGTGAGGAGACAGTTCACAGAGGGCCCCAGGGCTCCCCGCACAGGGGAGATCGGAGGTAGAAATGTCCTGGCACTGGCTGGGAGGAGCCAGCCAGTGGGGGTGTCTTACACCTGTGGGCATGGGACCAGGTTATGGAGGTGCCTGAGGTCAGCGGGGGAAGAACTGGACTATGAGAACGTGCCAGGAGTGTCCAGAACAGGTGTGACTGTGGGGGAGAATGAAGCTGAGGAGGTGCCCCCAGTTTCACGGGAGGAGACAGGCAGCGGCCTCATCAGAGATCACGCACGGCAGGGTGGGAGGAGACAGGCTGGAGGAGAGTCTGCTGTCAGGGCAGGGGGGAACAATTTGGGAGACAGTTTTGAAGGGGAGGACAGATTGAGGGGGGTGTTCCACTAGTAAGGATGGCGTTGGGGGATCCTGGGGCTCTTGGGGAGGGAACAGGTTGGGGAGAGGTTTGTCCTGTGGTGTAGGGATGTCTTGGGATGGAGGAGAGAGGCTTTGTGGAGACACCTCAACACATATGGGATGGCAAATCCGGAGGTTCCCTGGTGCAGTGGGAAAGGGACAGGTTGCAAGGAGAGGGATGTCCTTTCCTTTGTATGGAAACTTTGTATGGGGGAAAGGTTTGGGGTCGGTGTCCCTGGACTTTGTGTGTGCATGTGTTTGTGTGTGTGTGTAGCATCACTCGAGGTATTCTGGAACTGTGGGATCACCTAGTCTTTTCCTGTTGGAGAATGGACCCATAGGCCTTCGGCATCCAGCCAGGGAGTACTGACATCGTAAAAGTCCCAGCTGCGAGAGCCCGACTCTGCAGGCTCCTTCCTCCTGCGGCTCCAGCCCCTGAACTCTGTTGACATCAGGCCAATTGCGATGGCCTCACTCGCGTTCCTCTTCCCGTCTTCGCTTTTGATTGTATCTCTACAGCCTTAGAAACAAGGAATCTTTATATTCCTACCCGTGTATCAGTCTTTAAGCGAATCCAGTCTACAATCCTTGGCTTTATTCAAAAGTTTGGGAAATCCTGAGTTTTCCAGTTGAGTTCCTATTGAATTCTTTAAGAGGACAAGCTCTCCTCATACCTTTAATGCCGGTCAACTTATGGAAAATCTGCTTAATTCGACAAATGTTGAGTTGAATTGTCTACCGTGCTCAAAACACTGTGTTGGGGGAAATCTCAGAGAAGCACACGACAAGGTCCTTCCCCTCAAGGAACCTTGTCTAGCTGGGAAGCTGAGACAGATACCTGTGAAATAGGTAAATAACAACGCAAGCAAGTGGGTGAGTACAGGGGGCGTGGTGTCTATAAGGAGGCATTCAGAACAGGGAGAGGCCCTCCCTTGTGGTTTACAAAACACTTTCCTATCTTTGGACAGCTGTAGGGTGGGGGAGAGTTAGGGTGAACCTGAAGAGGTACAGAGGTCATTCCGCTAGTTCCTGGCCATTTCTGGCATCCGTCTAGGTATTCTGATGCCACTGGTTTATTTAGAGTCACTCAGAGTTAGATCCTTTTGAGCTACCTAGAAGAGTGAAGTGTACTGCCTTTTGATTGGTAATTAGAATTTATTAACATAGGCTGTATATCCATAAAACTCCTGCTGGAAAGTGCATGTTTACCATAGAAGAGCTCTGTTTTTGGAATAACGTCTTATTGGCGACCCTTGAGCTGTGAACTTTGGAATGAAAAGGACTCAGGAAGTAGTCATCAGGCTAGTTGTTGTTTAGTTGCTCAGTCCTGTCTGGGACTCTCTGCGACCGTATGGATTGTAGCTTGCCGGGTCCCTCTGTTCATGGGATTTCCCAGGCAAGAATACCAGAGTAGGTCGCTATTTCCTTCTCCATCGGATCTTCTTGACTCGGGAATTGAAGTATAATTCCTGCGTCTTCTGCATTGGCAGGCAGATGCTTTACCACTGAGGCACGAGGAAAGCCCATGTCATTAGGCTAGTGTGTCCCCTATTCTCGTGGAAAGTAGACTTTCAACAGTGCAGTTGCTTTAGTATATGAAAGAAACGGTCAGCAGAAGCATTCGCTCTAGTGTGAGGTTGCTATGGACTACTAGAAGACTCGTACATGAGCAGAGCATTGTGTTTTACTTATTCTTTCACTTTGTTTGAAAAGGTTGGTCTAAAAGTGCTTTCTTTTATGTCAGGCAATGATTTTAGGAGAAAACTGTTGGCCAATGACTGAGCTTTCACTATCCGTCTACACTGTCTGACACCATGGGACCAGGCCGACCAGCCTCAACCTGCGTTCATCTAGCATCTGGTGTCCAACTCGATGGGAGGAGTGACCCCAGGAAACTTCACACCCAGGTAGTTTTGTTTTGTTTTTCTCTTCCAATTTTTGTTACGAAGCTTTTCAGACAAAGAGAAAAGGACAGTGAACACGTTTTAAATCACCGTTTAGATTTAAGCATTATCACACCTAAGAAAATGGAAAAAAGTAACTCCCTCATATTCTCTAATAATGTCTTCTTTCAGCCTCACCCACTTGTCCTCTAAATGTCTTTTTGTATTAATGAAAATCCTCACACATACAGCAAGCTGCATTTTACAGTGAATATATCTGTCCTTCAGTCCATGCCTCTAGAATCCGTTCATCAGTCCATCTTACTTTAGGATGCATATCAAAGTAAATTGCAGATGTGAGTACCCTAAGTACTTGTGAATGCATATCATACACTAGAATTCTTTCTTTGTATACTGTTTTCTTTTATTTTGATGTATATTTTACATCTTAAGCAACTACATTGAAATGTATACATTTTGTCATATTTGCTAAGTTTTGATCAGTGTGTACACACATGTTTAAGTCATATCTCAGATACTGATCATTTCCATTACCCCAGAACGTTCTCTTGTGCCCCTTCCTAGTCAGTCGTGCTGCCCACCCTTAACAGGCAACCGCTATTCTGATTTTTTTTCACCGGGATTAGTTTCTGTGTACATGTACACAGAATCATATACTACGTACTCTTTGGCGTGAGGCTTCTTTCACTGGGTATAATGTTTCTGAGATTGATCCACCTTGTTGGGTGTATCAGTAGTTACTTTTTTAATACTGAGTCCTGTTCCATACCACTGTTTATTCATTCCCTAATTGATGGACACCTGGGCTATTTCTAGTTTAAGCCATTGTGAGTGAAGCTGCTACATTCTTATACAAATCTTTTTGCAGACATGTTTTCATTTCTCTTGGGTAAATACCTGGGAGTAAAATTACTGGCTCATAGAGTAGGTGTATATTTCGTTTTTTAACAAACCAACAGACTTTCCCAAAGCAGTCTGTATCATTTTATGTTCCTACCAGTAATGAATGAGAGCTCCAGCTGTTCCACATCTTGGCCAGCATTTGGTATGTTTTTTAATTGTAACTGTTTTGGTGGGTGTGTAGTAATATGTCAGATAAAATTTTGACTTAATTTCAGACTGACAGAAAAGTTGCAAGAATGGCACACAGTGTTCCTGGATACTCTTCTCCCGGATTTCCCAGATGTTAACTTTTTATTACATGTCCCCTCTCCCTTGCTCCCTCTCTTCTTCCTTTTTCTTTTCTTTCTGTCTCGCTTCACACACACACACATACACACACACACACGCAATTGTTTTCTGAACTGATTAAGTTAAGGACATGATACCCTTTTGCCTCTAAGTACTTGTGCTTGTATAATCATGGTATAGTGACCAAAATCAGGAAGTTAGCATTAAAATGATGCTATCGGGTCATCTACAGACCTCACTGAGATTTTTTTAGTTGTTCAATAATGTCCTTAATGGTGAAAGAAAATCCAAAATCATGACTTTTGTTACGTTTCTTTAGTTTCCTTTAATCTGAATGATTTCTGAGTCTGTATTTCATGACATTGACATTTTTGAAAAGTGCAGACCTGTTACTTGAGGATTTCCCCTCAATTGGGGTTTGTCTGAAATTTTCTCACAGTTACATTCAGGTTGTGCCCCCGCGGTGGGAAGACCTCTGAAGTGATGCTGAGTTCTTCTCAGTGCATCACCTCAGGAGGTACATAGGTCGATTCATTCCCGTTACTGACCATGTTCACTTTTATTGTTTAATTAAGGTGGTGTCTGCCAAGTTTTCCATTGTAAAGTTATTCTCTTACCTTTTGTAATTGGAAGTTTCTGTCTTTGAGACCATGTTAATATCCTTTTACTTCCGAGACTTCATTTGCTTTTAGCACTCATTGATGACTTTGGCCTGAACCAGGTTTTTATTATGACAGTTGACAAGTGGTGATTTACTTATATCAGAGGATACTTTTAGCATTTTACTTAATTAAATATGATATTCAAACGGTCTCTTATTTGGTCAGTGAAATGAGAGTTACTTCAAGTTGATTCCAGTGTCCTTTTCACGTTGCCATCAATCTTTGACCACTTTTTGGTATAAAAAGATATGCCATGCTCAGAGTATTTTGCCCCTTCCCAGCCATTCTTGAAAGGAGCCTTCATCCCTTTGGTGGTGAATGGATTTTAGAAGTCAGTGTCTAGGTACTGGATATGCTTGTTAGTTCTTGGATGTCAGTGTTTTGTTCTATGCTGTCCCCTAGGACTGAGATGGGGAATAGCTGTGTACACTCGTGTGCCTGAACACAATTCGTATGCAGCTCTGCACTTACATCTGCATCCCTCCTCCTTCCTTCTCCTCTCCTCTCTCTTATTCCCTTCTTTCCCTCCTTTCTCTGTGTCTGTCTGCCTGTCTGCCTGCCCATCGTCTATATTAAAACCCTCTGAATGCACATAGGTGTCTCCAGTCCAGTCCAACACTTCACATCTGTAACTCCCATATTCAAGTAAAACCAGTTTCCAGTTACCCACAGTGTGTGTACTCATTTGCTTAATCCTAGAATGTACAAAACTGTTTGAAAATGCGACCCACGCCTCTGCAAAGAAAAAGAACACTACAGGTTAGAGCTCAGTGTTTGTTCAGAGGACTTGTCTTTAGCCTGAGGGCAGATAGTCCACATGTTATGTTCAGAAGTTGATTGGGTTGATTTTTTTTTTTTAGCCCTCACTTTTTAGTCTGGTTGTGTTAGTCTTTTGAACTTCAATTTGCTTCATTGGTTTCTGTTAGTATTAATTTGTAGTGTTTTCCTTCATCCTTCTGAATTTTGTTTATTATCTCTTTCCCTTTCTCCCCCCTCTCTTCCTTCCTTTCTCTCCAGTGTATGTGAAACATTAACGTGATTCCAAACAGATCTATGCAAAAAAGAACAGTGAAATATTACCACCCCCACCCCCAACCATTCCCTCTGTCCTTTCCACCCGATTCCTCCCCATACCCTGTAGATACTTTATCTTATTTGATTTTTCTTCCCTGTGTTTGTTTTTGCACAAATGATCAGCTGCATGTGTACTTTCTCATGAACTATCTCTCCCCTCTTTTGAAGGGTGGAATAGCCTGCCAATGCAAGAGGCACAGGAGGCGTGAGTTCAATCCCTGGGTCAGGAAGATCCCCTGGAGAAGGAAACTGCAACCCACTCCAGTGTTCTTACCTGGAGAATCCCATGGACAGAGGAGCCTGGTGCGCTGGCGTTGCAAACAGTTGGACACGACTGAGCATGCATGCACGCACATATTACAGATACTCTTTTTTGCACTGACCAGCATACCTGAGGAAATGGCAACCCACTCCAGTGTTCTTGCCTGGAGAATCCCAGGGATGGGGGAGCCTGGTGGGCTGCCTCTATGGGGTCGCACAGAGTCGGACATGACTGAAGCGACTTAGCAGCAGCAGCAGCAGCAGCATACCTGAGAAATCCCTACACATGGGTTCTTGTACATCTTTCTCATTCTTCTTTACATCTTCATGGTACTTCTCTGCGTGGGTGTACCGTAGACTGAGACATGCTTTTACGTGGGCATTTAGATCAACTTCAGTGCTTTGCAGTTGCAAACAGCACATGTATACCCTGTGCGCATGTATTGTTGTGGGTATATCTTCAGAATATATTTCTGGAAGTGAGACTGCTAGGTCAGAAGGCAAATGCATATATGGTTTTGTTCATTGTTGCCAGAGCCCCGTCCCCGGGACCTGTGCTCCCACCAGGACCCCCTGAGCAGGCCTGTCTTCCCACAGCCCTGCCAGCTCTTGTGGTGTTGTGTCTCTTGAGTTTGGTGCTCTGTTCTGTCTCAGTGTATTTTCACTTAGTATTTTTATGAGCCTGACCAACATTTCATGCATTTAAGGGTCATATTTCTATCTATTTTTGTTGTTGTTAATTGTTCATGTGTTTTTACCATTTTCTACTGAGTTTTGATCTTTTTTTCACCTCAGTTTTTAAGATTTCTTTATATATGGGAGCCCTTTGTATTTGCAGATATTTTTCCAGTTCTTTCCAGATGGTGTTCTTTTTTAACCATAAAAAACAAGTTGTTTTTAAAATTTTTACTTGAAGTAATAAAATTTATCACTCTTATTGCATGTGGATTTTGAGTTATAGTTGGAAAGCCTTTCTCTACACCCAGGTTAAATAGGAATTCACTCTTTGTTTATTTACTTTAGTACATATATCAAATCTCCTAGGTATTTTAGGTCATTTTTTACTCTGGGGGGAAGGATTTCTCTAATAAGGCCACAAGTTCCAAGTACTGTTCCTCATTCTTTGCACTTTCCAGATGGTAACTTTTTTTTTTCTCTCTCATAATCTCTACTTCTTTTCCCTAAAATTCTTTCCTTCAGTTTTCTCGCACTGGGTTTATTTTAAACTGACTCTTCATGTACATGATTATATAAACACACATTATTATATGCACTGTGAGAGTTGGGGAGGCTGTCTCCACGAACAAGACATCTTCGTACAGGCCTTGCCAAGCTTGCTGGCAGAATCTTCCAAGGCTGATGACCTGCCACAGACATGGACACGTCCAAAGCCACAGAACAATTTGCTCCCTTTGACATAGTAATCCCAGAACAGATAATTTATCCTCAGGAAATAATTTGCAAAGAGAAAAAAACTAAATGCATGGGAATATTAATTGAACTAATATTTCTATTATTGGAAAACCTGGAATAATCTCAGTCTTTAATAATAAGATTATAGTTAGGATAAGCATGAAAAGGCCATTCATTGGATTTTGGAAAATGCAACTATGAAAAATAATAAAATTTGTGGGAAGATGGAAGCACGCCTATGTTTATTAAGTGAAAAACAAAACCTGTGTCTATGATGAGGATGATGTTCGGTTGCTAAGCTGTGTCTGACTCTTTTGCGACCCCATGGACTATAGCCTGCCAAGCTCCTCTGCCTGGATTTCCCAGGCAAGAATAGTGGAGTAGGTTGCCTTTTCCTTCTCCAGGGGATCTTCCTGACCCAAGGACTGAACCTGCATCTCCTGCAGTGGCAGGTGGATTCTTTACCTCTGAGCCGCCAGGGAAGCCCCATCTATCGTGATAATAACTTACAAAAACTTAAACCTGCATGGAAAGGTGTAAGTGGACTATTTAGAGCAAGATGCATTTAGGCGCAGGATAAAAGATGTGGTCCAACCACCAGATAAAAAGTCTCAGGAAAACCTGAAGAGGTATTGTCACTGGCTTGGATTCTGGGTGGTACGTCTGTGGAACAATTTTCAGAAACACTTGTGATGAACTGTGTTGGTCACTTCCTGGAACCTGGCATTTTGACACAGGGCAGAAGTCCACCACTGGGCCGTTGAAGAACTTACTGCTTTTGCTTGACGCTTTCTGGGTTGACTTTGTGGGGAGGCTCATAGTATGCTGCTAGTAACCAGAAGGGTAATACAGGGGACTCGGTGATTTCTAAGAGCTTCCCAGGTGGCACCAGGGGTAAAGAACCCGCCTGCCAATGCAGGAGACAGAAGAGATACGGGTTCGATCCCTGGCTTTGGGATCTTTGATTTTTCTTCCCTGTGTTTCTTTTTGCACAGATGATCAGGTGCATTTGTACTTTCTCATGAACTTTGTCCTCTTTTGAAGGGTGGTGTAGGTGCAGGAAGTACAGGTTTGATCCCTGGGTAGGGAAGATGTGCTGGAGTAGGAAATGGCAACCTATTCTGGTATTCTTGCCTGGAGAATCCTGTGGACAGAGGAGCCTGGTAGGCTATAGTCCATGGGGTCGCACAGAGTTGGACACGACTGAAGCGACTTAGCAGCAGCAGCAGCAGCAGATGACTGTAGGATAAAACCAGGGGTATGTGATCAATTCAAGGGTGTGAGAGTGGCCAATTCTTTGCAACAGGAAAATAAATACCCCATAAGCACTAATAATAGTGTGGGTGAAATGTTAGAAACTTGATTGTAGACATATGTCAGCTATGCAATATGGTATTTTTCTAACATGTGCTTGCTTTTATTTATTTTTTTAAAGAACCAGCTGCAGTTTAATAGGAATGTTCCTACACATTCAAGCAACTTGGCAACCCAATACTCTTGCCCACATGGAATTAAAATCGAGAAACTGAAGCACTCATACAATGAGTCTTACCACTGTAGAGATTTGGATTTCAGAGATGCTCCCGGCCTGGGCAGCTCAGTTTCATTTTCTGTTGTATCAGAAGAGAGACTTAGCTATGCGGTTCATCTGGCCAAAAGAGATGTAAAACGAAGACAGTTAGAAGAACATAGAAAAGAGCATCACCTCAGAAGTCCACCCCACGTCTTTCGGAACTGTGGACACTCTCAGCATAAAACGTCTGACCTTGGGGTGGAAAGAGAGGAATCAAGGCGTCGGGAAGCCTGTCATGGCAGCCACCAGCCGTCCAAAGTAGAGATTTCCAGCTCAGGCGCCAAGGTATACCTGTACACATCTCATCCAGGACAGTCGGGTCTTCCTGTGCCAAATTCTCCACCCACGCGTGATCCAGGCCTTCAGCCACATTCCAGGATAGATGACCACAAAAGCCTATGTGAACACAAATGCCTGCTGGAAGTTCAGCGACTCCAGAAAGAATTGAGCAGTTGTATCCGTAAAATTGAAGAAGTAGCTAAAAGAGGTGAGACAAATTGGACTCTTGACTTTGAAAAAAACGCTCCAAGAGGGTAGAGGCCAAATACGTTCTTCAGGACCCCTGCCCCTCATCAGTTCCCTTTCTGTCCTTCTGTCACTAGAATGAGCATTCATGGCAAGACAGGTGAATTTTGAGTTTGACCAGTGTCTTTTTTTCTGAAGAGTTTGCCCTAGCATCTCTCCAGCAGAGGCACCTGGAACAGCCCCTTTTCCTTAGGCTGTGCTAGGTGAGTTGAGTGACTGAGGGTCCCACCTAGTAATCATAGTACCTGCTGTCTTCTGGCGCCTGAGTGCAAATCATCCTATAATGTTTTGCTTCTGTATCCAGAAGTCCTTCTGGAAAAGTTATTTTTAATTTGTTCAGAAAAGAACATTATATAAACATGTATATTCTAGATAAAAACAGTTCTAAGTTGGGCAATGTTTAGATGAGTATGCCGTAGTGATAGGGAGCTACAGAGTATGTATGAGATATCTGACCGCAGAGTAGAAAGGAAGGTATATAACCCTCTCATACTGTTTTCTACAATCTTTCAGCTTTCTCTACACCGTTGCATTTTCCTGGAGAGTAGAGGATTGGTTGCACATGGAAAATTTGGGGTTGCCATAGCTGAGAAGTAGGGGAGTCAAGCCTGGCTTTCAGACTGCAAGGCACAGGGAGTTGGCATCAAAAGGAGCTACTGTGCCAGGATAGTAGAGTCTATGATGATCTTTTGCATTTTAAAGTCAAGTAATGTATGCATATGCACGTTACATAATGAATTTAAGGTACGGTACAGAAATAGATTGAACAGAATAGAACAAAAATATGTAAATGAGGGTATTTTGGCATGGGAAAAAAACAAGGAAAGTACAAAATAAGACTTATTAGGAATGGGCAAAAGATTTGTTTCTAAGCTTCCACAGAGTCTGCTAAAGAAGAAAATGTGATCAATTAGAGAAAGAAAAAAAAATTGCACAAGGAGAAAATTATGCCAGGTATAGAGGTTGGAAGATTTCTCTTGTGGGTCTTCATAAAGAATATGTTGTGTAATATAAACAAGCCAAAAACATTCCTACATCACAGTAACAGAAATGTTTTGGCTTATTTCTCCTAGCTTTGCTCAGTGGTGGTCTGTAGCATGACCCCATGGAACAGTGCGGTAGAAACCATGCTCCTGGGGTGAGGTGGGGGAGGCAAAGCCACGAGGCATGCCGCCCTACTGAGGGGAGCTTGTATAGGGGGCCTTAGAGCACAGCTGCTCAGGTAGTCTTCCAGAAATAATTTCTTTGAACTAATCATTTGAAAATACGGAGCAGCATTGTGTACAAGGGTCTGCTTTCTGAGAAATAGACAAAGGCTTTGGCAAATAATTTTAGCCCTTGCTATCTTAATATGTTAGAGAAAGGTTTCCTCTTCTGGGTTCAGGATCAGAAAGTATAAAAGAAATTTTGCTATATATAAAAATAGGTCAATAAACTATTTTTTTTTAAATGGAAAGCATAGATTTGGGTTCAGTATAAATAGCTTAAAAATAATAACTGCACAACAGTGGGCTAGGCTGTCCGGGGCATTTGGATTTGATTAACACCTTCCTGTCTCTTCCATCTCGGAGTCAAGTACACAGGCCCCCTTGCCCGTTGCTAGTTTCTTGGCTGATGAAAACAAATTTTTTGTTATGACAGCCTCATTTTTTTTCTTAGTAAAACTAAAGATCTTTAACCTCATTATTTCTTTGAGCCATTGAAGTTTTTAATCAGCTTTTATATATGGTTTATAATCCACTTTCGGGGGGAAAATATTTTCAGATCGCGTGGAAGAAGCTTTGGATCCTGATGAGGAGCGGAGGATCCGGGTCAGGAGACAGGAGCAGGCAGTCCGTTCTGCCCGCACGCTCTATGTCCTCCAGCAACAGGTGCGGAGGCGCAGGGACGAGGGTGGGGTGGGCTTCCCAGGGAATCGTGCTTTCCTTTCGTGCCAGAAGTATCAGCATCAGCGTATCCTACATGGATTCTGATATGTTTGTGCGTCTAAGTTTCCTGAATGTGTGGACAAGCAATTCTTCCTCTTTCTGCCCTCCGTCTTTATGTGTCTGTGTGTATACAGCCAAACTCTTTAAATACTGTTTTGTTCATTTTTTCCTGCTTTTGGGGGGTCACAGATGCTTGAGGATCTACTGAAAGCTGTGTGTCCTTTCCCCAGGAAGAAATGCTTATACAGCACATATTTTTGTAGACAAGTTTAAGTGTATCGGTTACCCTGAAATCCTTGGTCCCCAGTAACGCACCTTGTAGTCTTAGAGGAAAGGGACTTTGTTAGTTTCCCATCCATTGCATGTTTATTGTATATTAGAAGCTTAGTACACAGTAGATGGGCTTCCCTGGTGGCTCAGCTGGTTAAGAATCTACTTGCAGTGTGGGAGACCTGGGTTCGATCCCTGGGTTGGGAAGATCCCCTGGAGAAGGGCTTCCCTCATAGCTTAGTCAGTATAGAATCTGCCTGCAATGCAGGAGATCCGGGTTCGATTCCTGGGTTGGGAAGATCCCCTGGAGAAGGAAATGGCAATCCAGTCCAGTATTCTTGCCTGGAAAATCCCATGGACAGAGGAGCCTGGCAGGCTACAGTCCATGGGATTGCAAGAGTCAGACATGACTTAGCGACTAAACCACTACCACCATGTAGTAGATAGTTTGGTTGTCTTTACTAAATAGTAAAGAATGAAGACTATGTTAAATGTCACTCAGGATACGTTTTGTCATTGTTCAGTTGCTCAGTCCTGTCCAACTCTTTGCGACCCCGTGGACTGCAGCATGCCAGTCTTCTCTGTCCAGGATACATGTAGTGGCTCATGAATAGGCATTTATATTATTTACATTATGGGTAGATTTTTAAAAATGTTTGTTTCAACTTTAATTGGAGAAGGAAATGGCAACCCATTCCAGTATCCTTGCCTGGAAAATCCTGTGGACAGAGGAGCTGCCCATGGGGTTGCAGAGTCGGACTTGACTGTGCGACTTCACTTTTTCAATTTTAATGTCTTACTTGTTAGTAAGCATTGAACTTATTTCTGGTCGCTTAGGTCACATGTTAGCTTTCTTGCTTGAACCCCGAACTGGGCTCTTTGATTGAAAGATAATGCCTGAGTGAGATTTTGTTCTTATTCTTGTTGGCTTCTATTTTGGTCCTTACTCTACACTGCTGTCACAGGGATTGTTCTGAAACACGAATCTTAGCCTGTCAGAGCTCTGCTTGAAATGTGTGATTGGCTGTCTGTATCTAAGAGGGTGAAAGCTGACTTCTTTCTTTATCATTGATTAACTATTTTCTTTTTGGTTGTGCTGGATCTTTGTTGCTGCACACAGGCTTCTGTATTTGATGAGCGGGGCCTACTCTCTAGTCGCAGCGCACAGGCTTCTTAGTGCCGTGGCTTTTCATGCTG
Organism: Bison bison bison; assembly: GCF_000754665.1. Classification (NCBI taxonomy): domain Eukaryota; kingdom Metazoa; phylum Chordata; class Mammalia; order Artiodactyla; family Bovidae; genus Bison; species Bison bison. The sequence continues at coordinate 1,949,892 of NW_011494821.1, read as the reverse complement.
CAGAGCACGGGCTCTAGGGCGCGTGGGCTTCAGTAGTCGCATGCAGCGCCTGGACTCTCGGAGCACAGGTTCAGTAGTTGTGGTGCATGGGCTTTGTTGCCCCACAGCATGTGGGATCTTCCAGGACCAGGGACTGAACCCTGCATCAGCAGGTGGATTCTTAACCTCTGGACCATCAGGAAAGTCCAAAAGCTGAATTCTTTGGCAGCACGGCACTGCAAACTTCCTGATGTGCCTCCTGCCTTTCCCGAGTCACCTCCTTTATGTTAAATTCCTCTTTCAGTGGGAATCAAGGGATGGAAGGGAGACCTGTGCTGTAGTCACCATCTCAAACTGGAAACCAGTAGCTGTTGTGGGAGTGCTTGAATGAGGAGTCTGTTCTCATTTTCAAGTGACTTGAATCAATAATGGTTATATTTGGACAAGATAAGATGCATCCTTTTCTACAAAAAAGATCAGTGGAAAGGTACAAAGATTTTCATTTTTTCCCCCCCCTTTATGAACCAGGTTAAAGAAATCCAGGAAGAATTGGATAAATTGAGTCCACATAAGATTAAACACACTAAGAAGGTATGATGCAATTTAATTATGCTTAATTCTTATTATTTATAAACTACATTTCCAGTGCTTTGATGGTATTACATGTGGGTTCTCTGCACTGATATTTATCATCAACACTTGTAGAAACTTGTTAGGGAGTGAGCATCTTAAATATCCTGACTTCGAGGATCACCTTCCAAGAAACAGGTTCTGAAAATAGATTGTTTGTTGCTGCAGCTGGTATAAGAAATTGAGCATGAGAGGGAAAACACTTTGTCATTAGGAAAACTTTAAACTTTACAGTTCCCTTTACTATGAAAACGTTTTCACAATGGAAGTCGTTCTTACACAGAAGATTGACTGTAAATGTTTGTTAAGGGTTGGGTGAACATTTAGATGTTCTGAGTATTGAAGTAACTCTTGCATCTCGTTTACTGCCAGTCATGGGCAGTGTCCAGGCTGGCTGCTGCCCATCGAGGAGCAATTCGGGCCTTACAGACGTTTGTCACTCAGTTCACTGCCGGAGGGGAGTACCCTGTTCCTACTTGGTGCAAGGAGCTGGGCAGTCTTATCCGCCAGCTCTCTCTCTGTTCTGCCAAGCTGGAGGCTGAGTCTTCTGTCCCTGATGTGGTGATAGATATCCTGCAACAGATCGAGGTATGAAATTGACCATGATTTGTATTTAAAGTGTATTATTTCTAAGCGGGGAGGTTGTGTTCACCACTGCCCGATTTCATTGAGGTTCACAGAGAACACAAGACTCATCTGATACCTAGTAAATTCAAGCTTTGCAGAGAGCAGAAGGAGCACTTCATTTTCATTGTTTTTATAGTCTAGTCAATATTGTGTCTTACTTCTTTGAGAAATGGTGTCTTAAGTCTAGGACATAAAACAACTCATAACCAGGCCATTAATTAAGCAGAATACTCCATTCCATGACCATGCCATTTAATAAAGAATGTATTAGCATATGAAAGGAAAACAGTAAAACACTGTTTAGTAGTTAGGTTAGCATATCAGTGTACAATCTAGATAGATTTTTGAAAAGAAGCACAAAAATGTATGGAAGCAAGCCTTAAGTCTTGTGCTACGGCTAGAGACTTCTGGAGATCCCAACTGGTGTGTACTAAGTTGTTTTTATTGGTGATGTTCTTAGTTTTTATTGGTGATGAAGACGACAAAAACAGTCTGTCCTTAAATCTTGATAGTTCTCTGAAGTTTAGAGAATGCTGCCATTCATCCTTACTATATTGGTGTGATTTGCAGTTGGTTTTATTACTATTTTACATATTAAAAAAAGCAAAGCTCAGAGACATGACACAGACACTTCTCTTGAAGGCTGGGAATCAAACACCTGTCTTCGAACTCCCGTACCATTGTTATTTCCACTGTAACACAAGTTTTCATCCACAGATTAAAAAAAAAAGCCTTTATGTTGGTGTGAGATATATAATAGTAAACTGTTAGCTATAGGGAAGCACGCTGTAGTGGGAAGAATTCTAGAGCAAGTGACAGACCATTTCTACCATTAGCTAGCCCTTGGTGATCCTTAAGACCCTTTCTACCTTTATCCAGCAAATATATTTGTGATTTATGTTGCTTACATTTATGTATATGGAATCACTATCAGGAATGCAATTTTATTTGAAGAACATAGCTTGATCATTCTAGAAAGGATCTCAAGAGATAGAAACTTTCTATCCCAAAGTTTGGGCAAGAGTACCTTAACATAATGTTTCTTAAACATACCCTTTATCTCCCCTACATTTGAAAATATTCAGTAGCACAAGAAATTTATTCTTGTTGATGTGTACTACACTATCCCACAGTTTATGTTCTTATCCTTACTGTCATCTGAACTAAATGTCCCTGACTGTGTTCAGTTTTCGTTAACATGTACTGACCATGGGAGACTGGGCCCTTGCTGCCTGGTGATGAGTGAGTGGGTGCTTGTTAGAGCACATGCCTCTCTCAGGAAAGGGGGCTGGCAGGGACAGATCTCCCCCATTGTGGTGGATGAGTGATCAGAGCCATTAACATGCTAAGTTTCCTTTAGTTTATGAAGATGTGCGTTATAGTTTGTGTGCCCACTTAAAAGATTATTTAAGTTTATGAGGTTTTCATTGGAAACTAATGAAATAAATTATATTGGATTATATTCTGAAGACTGTGGCTAGTTTTTAAACGGGGATCCTTAGTTTTAGAATTTGGATACCTTTAATAGTAATGATATTCTTTACTTGTTGATCATTGGTTTTGATGAGCTAAACATGTAAAAGAACATGCAGAATTCCTTTTATTAACTGGATGTCCTATATAACCAAGTTTTAAAAGTAAGTGATGGTTCACTAACAATTGGAGATGGCCATTTAATAACGTATTTTTCCAGGGTCCCCATTTTCCATTTTGTGATCAACAGTCAGACTTTTGTGAGACAAACTAAGAGAATGATTGACTGTTTCATGGCAGGCTTTGGAATCTCTCCTGGAAAAGAAACTGTCTCCAAAAAAGGCAAAGAAATGTTTCGGTGAAATTCGGAGCAGATTTCCCATTGGTAGCCAAAGGGCTTTAGAGAGATGGCGAAACACATCCCCAAAGAGTGAGAGGAAGCCCTTTGTAGCAAAGGAGGTATTTCCACAGGAAACAAGACAACCTTCAGTGGCAAAGAAGCTCCTTGCTGGTATGTGTCCTAAAGTGTTTACTGCAAGATACTTTATTCCTTGACATTGTCTGGGCTTTAACAGTTGCCACATTGATTTATGCCACAGGATTTATGTCTGGTCAACAATAAGTGCACTTGAACTAGGATAAGTGAACAGCAGCCAAGATGCTACTTTAGGCTGGAGGCTGGAGTATTTCCATAGAGGAGGGAGAGTGAAGAAAGTAAAATTTCCTTTTCCTGCATTTGGGCTAACCAAAGTAAATTCCTACAGAGCTGGCAGTTAGAACCCTACTTTCTCTTCTAAGTTTGTTTATTTACATTTTAATGATAGCTGTGTATACATATACACACAAACACATACTTGGTTGATATGAATGGATTTTTTTTTTTTTAACATAGGTAATAAATAAATTCTTGTTATTCCAGTAAGTAGAATTACAAGCTTATGTGGTTTGCCCATTTAAAACAAACACTGCCAACTTGCCCTTGAAAATGGGTGTACAGTTATGTTTTCAACTAGCACTGACCATCAGTATATATTTCCCCATATCCTTACCAAGTACTTTATACAATGAAATATAAAAAATTTCCAGTCTCTTGGTGGAAAATGTTACTGAATATCTTATTGTTTTATATTATATTCCCTGGTTCCTGGTGAGGAAGATTTTTCTTTCACATGTTCCTTGGCCTTGTTTATTTCTTCCTCTTCTGTGATTTGTCTGTTCATATCCTTTGCCATCTCCCTGCTGGGTCCTGTCTTTGCTTCAGAAGTTCTTTATGTATTTTGGATCTTCATCCTTTTCTGGTTTACATATATCATAAATATTTTCTCTTAAGATGCTTGACTTTTGCAGGGTCCCCCTTTCCCAGTATAAAGGGAATGCATTTTGACACATGATGCTGACTCTTGAGTTTTGGCAAATGTGCATATGAAGTTAAGGAAATTTTCTTCTGTTCCTGTTTTGCTGAGAGATTTTCTTGTCCTCTTTTTTTTTCTTCATAGTTAAACTTCATACTGATAGTACTTTAAAGTAGTTTTAAAATTTTAATATTGAAATTTTTAATGTGCCATTATATCAGTGTATGGACAAATCCAATAAGCTGGTTTCCCTTATTTTAGTTGAAGTAGAATATATGATGGCTCATCGGGTAAAGAGCCTGCCTGCAGTGCAGGAGACACAGGAGATGTGGGTTTGATCTTTGGTTTGGGAAGATCCCCTAGAGGAGGAAATGGCAACCCACCCCAGTATTCTTGCCTGAAAAATCCCAAAGGTTTGCCAAGAGTCAGACACAGCAGAGCAACTAAGCAACAACAGTTTTCCTTTTATAAGTTGAAGTGGAATGTACAGTCATTGGATTTTGTCCAGTTTGGAGTGGTTATAAGGAGAACTACTGTGATTGTTTTTATATACGTCTCTTGGTACATGTGTGTATGTATTTCTTAGGGGTTTATTCCCAGGAGTATTATTGTTAGGTCATCAGGGTATGTATTTGTTCAACTGTAATAAGGATTTTTTTCAAAGTAGTTTTATCTTTTATATTCCAACCAGTCGCCTATGAGAATAGTTGCTATACATCCTTGTCAGCACTTGTTATTAGTTTTAAAAATTTTAGCCACCTGCTTGGTGTGTAAGGCTGTCATTGTGGTTTTAGTTTATATTTTCTGGATGATTTATGGTGAGTACTTTTTCGTATATTTATTGGCCATTTACATGTCTTTTGTGAAGTGCCAGTTCAAGTCTCTTTCCCAGTCCTCCCTCTGCCTCCCTCTCTTTCTTATTTTCTGTTCCTTTTTTCCTTTCACTTTTCTCAATTGATTTGTCGAGTTCTTTGTAGGAGTATGCTGCATATGGGCCCTTTCCCAATTACCTGTGTTATAGATATTCTCTTAGAAATAAGATGTGGCTTGCTTTTAAATGTTGCTGTAGTGTCTTTTGATGGACAGAATTCTTAATTTCACTTAATTCCAACATGGCAATCTTTTCCTATATAGGGTTTTTTTTTTTTTTTAATATTGTTTTTGGATCTTGTTTAAGAGGCTTTTCCTGGAAAAGGAAATGGCAACCCACTCCAGTATTCTTGCCTAGGAAATCCCATGGACAGAGGAGCCTGGCAGGCTACAGTCCATGGGGTCACAAAGAGTCAGACATGATTTAGCGAGGAAACAACAATAACGCCCTGGTTGGGGGAAAAAATAAAGAATTACTTACTAGGGGAAAAAAAAGCTTTTCCCTTTGCTATAGTTAAGGAAACATTTTCCTATATTATTTTCTAGAAAAGGTTCATTTTCTTCCGGGTGGATATCTACTTGAGGTAGCACTCTTCGTTGAAAACATTATCCTTTTTCCCACAGTGGCGATGTCACTTTTGTCATAAGTGAAGTGTCCACATGTGTAGGGTCACTTCCTGGGTCCTCTCTTCTCTTCCACTGATCTAATTATGGGTTCTTAGGCTAGTGTATACTATCTTAATTATTCTAAGTCAGTAGGTTCTTAGGCTAGTGTATACTATCTTAATTATTCTAAGGCAGCTTTTGTCACCAGTGACCCTCAGTATTTCCATAGAAATCTTAGGATCAGAATTTGTTGCTTCCCTGCCCTCTCTCTCTCAACACTCCCAAACAAACAACCTATTGAAATTTTGATGGGGAATTGATATCTTTACAAAATTATATTTCCCAATCCACAGGCAGGGTATATGTCCCTCTATTCATTTAAGTTGTTTTTAAATACTCTTAGTAACTTACAATGTGTGTGTGTGTGTTCATCTTTAGTTAGAATTATTGCTATTTCCAGCGCTCTAGTAAAGGATGTCTTTTTAAAAATTTAATTTCTAGCGTATATTATGGGTATACACATAGTTGATTTTGTGTGTTGATCTTGTATCTAGCAACCTTGCTAATTTATTTCTGTAATTTATCTGCATATTTGTGTTTTGCAATGTATATAGTCATGTCATCTATAAATACAACCATTGGTTTATGTCCTCCTTTCCAATCTTTATTTCTTTTATTATTTTTTTTCTATGGTTTTCTGGTTTTATTTACTTGATTTAGACGACTGATATAAAGGTATGTTAAAGTCTTTGAAGACTTTTAAAATTTCTCATTGTATTTGTATTCATTTTTGTTTAGTACATTTTGAAGTCGTGCTATTAGATGCATAAGCATTCCTTACTGATAAATCTTTTTTGGTGGATTTTATATATTATTATTAAATATTTGTCTTGCTAATGTCATTCACTTTGGGTTCTGTTTTGTTTGATACAAATATTGTTTCATCTACCCAACTTATTTGGCATTTACCTAGAATAACATTTCACATCCCTTTATGTACAGTCCGTCTTTGCTCTTTTAAGAATGTTTGTTGTAAATTCTTCATTGTCAGTGTTTTTCACCCTGTTGTAGAGTTCTATATTTAACCTACTGACATTTACTGAGATTAATGGCACATTTGGACTTCTTTCTCCCTTTTTATTTTGATCTGCCACTTCTTTTTCTTTGTTGTAATTTACTATGTTAATCGAGTTCTTGTTTCATTTTGTTTCCTCTACTGATCTGAAGTTATAAATCAGTTCACTTTCTCAATTTGTCACTAATTCTGTGGCACCTGCATAGTATAATGTCCTGCCTGTATCGTGAATGTAACAAAACCTAACCTCCTCAGTCGCTGTTAGATATTCACTTGCTGTAACGGGGCATTCTGTTCCCTTCATTGGTAGGCGGGTAGAACCAATGCTGCCACCTTCCTTCTACCCAGGGGCCGCCTTCCGCTCAGTGTGGGTGTGATGCTTACTGGATGCTGTATCCTCTGTGGGAGCCCAGGGCCCGGCAGTAATTAGGCGCTTAAACAACCAGCTCTGAAGAGGGTGTGGTAGAACAAGAAAAGGCCTTTGAGCAACAGATCATGGTAACTTCAGTTCTGGGTATTAGGGGCTCGTTTACGACGCTCTGGAGGAAATGTAGAGAACTTTCCAGGCCTGCCCACAGAGACGTGTTTCCCAAATGAGTTGAAAGATGAGAGGGACCCGTAACTGTGAGTGCACCAACAGGCGGGGACCAGCTTCAGAGAGAAAAGTTGGGAAACCTGTTCATTTAAAACTCACCACAGGTACCAGTGAGGGAAAGCAGGAAGACAGACCACTGTGGGGAAGACGGGGACCAAAAAGCCCTCCCTCTGGTCCCAGCTCGGCCCGTTTGTGATCCTGGGTGGGTAATTTCGTCTCTCTGAACCTTCATTTTTGTATCTGTGAATGCGGATAATACAGGCATACTTCACATTACTGTGCTGCACTTTATTGCGCTTTGCAGATACCGTGGTTTTTACAAGTTGAAGGTTTGCGGCAACCCTGTGTTGTCAGGTGATGGTTAGCATTTTTGAGTGATAAAGTATTTTTTAATTAAGGTGTGTACATTTTTTCAAGACACAGCACTATTGCACATGTACTAGACTACATACTATATAAGCATACATTTGTATGCACTGGGAAACCAAAACACTTGAGTGACTCACTTTATCATGATATTGCTTTATTGTGGTGGTCTGGAATCGAACCTGCAACCTCTCTCAGGTATGCTGGTGGTCCTTATCCTGTGTGACTGACTGAGCTGTTTAAAGTAGCAAATTAGGTATTTCATCCAGAAGTACGTAAGCTTCAGTTGTCTGGAACAGCGCTGCAGTTTCTGACGGCAGGATGAATGGGCCTCACCCTGGACTGGGGGTCAGAAGATGTAACGCTGTTGCTTGCTGTCCTTGACCTTGAGTAAAACACTTGACTGTCATTTCCTCATCTGAAAAGTTAATCATTGCCCCGCCTGCTCTGTGTCACGGTGAGCCTCAAATGTGAATGTGAAGGATGTTAGAAACTGAAGAGATGTACAGATGTAAGAGATGATGATAAAATCATTGTTGTTATCATCATTACAAATTGAGGTGTGATTATGCTTAGCCACTTGGCAAATTTGGTACAGTTGCTTATGGCGAAGGTTGTGGTCCTCTTATTTTTATTTATGTGTATTATTATTTTTTTTCTTTATGAACCGGATTTCAGAAGGTTGTGGTGTCTTTTCTGTTTTAGATGTCGTTCTACCTAATTCCTGCATTCTGACCTCCCGCCCCTAAAAGTCACAGGGAGCCAGTTAGGTGGGAAATCACGTCTTTGCCATTTTCATTTGAATTAAATGTGTGAGCCTGATTTGGTCTTGTGATTTCTGTAACTGATGCATTTCTTTAGCAGCTGCTGGAATGTTCTTGAAGTGGTGGATTGCATTAGCACAACTCGTCAGACGTAAGGACAATCCCTCCCCACCACCAGCAATGTCCTCAAACTCAGCTGCCCCTGGAGCTTGTACTACATTTGCAGTTGGTTTATACAGATCATTACTGGAAAGGCATCGGGACCTAGAGGTCAGAGTCACCTTGCTATATGTAAACCTGAGGGTTAATAATTAAATTTTAGACTAGGATTTGTTCTAAGCATTCTTTCCTTTCAGTTTATGTATCCTTACTGTGTAACCTCCATGGCCTTGAAAAGTACCAGATTAAAAAAGTGATGCAAGAGGAACCTGGCCTTTAGCCTACTGCTGTTAAAAGCAGTCTAAATGTAGTAAAACTGATGGACCTTTGGGTTGTGTCTGATTTTTGCTATTATAAACGCTTTGAAGTGATTGTCTATCTCATGTCTTCCTGTGTACGCATGAGGCTCCCTCAAGGCTGAGGGTGTTCCTAGGAGTGAAGCTTCTGGGCGACAGTGTGGGCGAATCTTCTGGTAGCTGCGCCAGTTCACTCCTGCACTAATAGCTATGAGAGTACTTGTTTTTCTGCATCTTTGTTTATACTTGGTATTGTCACATTAAAAATTTTCCTCCCAATCTGATGAATTTGAAATGGTACCTCATTGCTTTAATTTCGATTTTTCTGATTGCTGGTGCTCATCTTTTCATGTTTTTATTGACAGTTTAGATTTTCTCTCTGCCATTTTCTGTCCTTTGCCTGTTTCCCTATTGCATTGTTTGTTTTCTTATAGATTCACAGTTGTTCTTTATCTATTCTGGATATTAAGCCTATATTAATTATATACCTTACAGAAATCTACTTTCAGACTCTGGCTTCTCTGTGACTTTTTTGGTGTCTTTGTCAAAAGCAAGGTGCAGTTTAGTGTAATTAAGTTTACATATGTTAACATTATATTTGGCTTTAAGAAAGCATTTTCTGCCCTGATGTCATACTCATATTCTTATATTTTCTTGTAAAAGCTTTAAAAGTTTTGCTTTCGCATTTAGGTCTTCTTTACATTTAGAATGTAAGCGTTCCGTGTGAGGGTGAGGATTCTCACACGGAACACTTAGATCTTTCCTTAGTTACCTATGGGTACTAGTAATCTCAGCATCATTTATTGAGCGCTGCAGCTCACACTCATTGATCTGTCATACTGCCTTTGTCACACCCGTCCCGCTTCGTTGGTTTCTGCCTATTCCTGCATCACTCCCACACTGCCTTAATTATTACAGCTTTATCACGAACACTGTCTCTGGGAAAATAAGACTCCCACCCCTGCCCTACTCCTCACTTTGTTGTTCTTCAGAATTAGTTGGGCTGTCTTGGGATTTTACACTTTGTAAGAATTTAAGCATTAAAATTTTACATCCACAAAAAAGAAATCTGTTGAGATTTTAATTGAACTTGCATTTGAAATTGAGGATCACTATGGGGAGAATTGACGCTTTACAGTATTTTTTTCATTCATGAAAAGAATTGATCCAGACTTTCTTTCTTGTCCTTCAAAAATACCTTTGAACTTTTTTGTTTGGTAAAAAGTCTTATACATCTTTCCTAAGATTTCTTCCTTAGTGCCTTATAGTTTAGCTACTATTGTTAATGGGGTACTTTTTCTCTTATATTTTCTCTAATTAGTTATTTTGGTATCTGCAAATGATACTGAATTTTGTTTATTTTTCTTCTTCTACCCAGAAACATTGCTGAACTCTATTCTTAGTTGTAATTGCCTATCTGTAGATTCTCTTTGGATTGTTTCTATATACAAAATATCTCATCTTCAAATACAGTTTTACTTTCTTTCCCATTGCAGCTTATATGTCATGTATGGATTTCAGACTTTACTCTGTATCAAATTTGGAGCCATCGAAGGTTTTGAGAAGTGATACTTAAATATTTACATTAAAAACATAATTATGGTAGTCAGGAGAAGGTGTGATTGAAGAGAAAGAAGGGGTCTGTTAGAAGATGCTGCTGTTGCAGTCACAAGATATTTATTGCAAGCCTGACCTTAGGGAGTGGCAGGAGGGAAGAAAAGGGCAAGAGGTATTTTACTGATAGAATTAGGATTTGAGGGACCAGGTGAGTAAGTAAATGTGGGAGGTGAGATTTAGGAGTCCCCCATGATACTTAGGTTTCTGCCATAGAACTGCAGTAGGAGTCATAGGATCAGAAGCAACTCTTGGCAGCAAGACACTTCAGCTTTTAACAGGGTGTTGTGAGCTTATCTGCCTCTGGATAATCATTCTTACTTGATTTGAATAGCATTTCCTTCCGCTTGTCCTTCTGAAATCTCCATGTAGATAAGTATCAACCCGATACAGAGCTTCCAGTGACCCAGAGGCTGGAAAATGAGCTTGATGGATTAGAGGCGGATATCCTTCAGGAAAACGCTCCATCTATCCTCGACCAAAATGCAGGCTTCAAAGAAGAGGCATTATCCCTGGCAAAAATAAAAGCAGGGAGAAAGAAGCTTGTGACTGAGAACGTGCCACCGTCTAGGAAGAAAGATACTCTGGCACCAGCAAGACCACAGCAAGTATGAAATCACTCCTCTCTTTTGGCCCATTTGTATTAATCTGACATTGTCCAAGGTCACACAGGCTGGTAAGTGGTGGAGTCAGAATTTGAGTTCTTGGGCATTTGAATGCCAGAGCCCTTAAGCCCAGCTGTCTAAGCTGACATAGCTTATAAACAAAAAACAAGTTTTAGTATTGTTACTAAGGACAGGGCATTCTTTCTTGTCCAGGTTTAGTAAGAGCCTTTCTGATTTGATACCATGGTCTTCATTGGGCAGGCTATTTTAAAATACAGTTTTTTTCTGCTTCTGATTTGGAAGTATGAAATTTGAAGGTTTAAGATGAAGATTTTCTGCTAAATATTGATACATAATATATCACTTGATATTGAAAGGCATTTTAGGGTGAGTACTTTCTAACATGGCTTTGGGAGTCAGCTGGCTTCAAAGTCCATTATATTCTTAAGCGCCTATCTAAAATTTAACTTTAGACCCTACCAGTGGAGAACTGGCTAGAAGACCACCTCCTAGTCTGAATATGCTTAACGTGGTTACTCCAATTTGATGGCTTCTCCATAGGCTTCTGTAACATAATTACCTGTTACTCATAAATTATGGATTAAGATCAAGTCTTTATTGCTTTTCAAACAGACTCTCAAGGGAGATCATTGGGCAGTCAGGGTTGAGCTTATACAAATTCAGCCTGGAATATTTCTCCGAAACAGCCTTGTTCTCTATAGCATTTTATGGTAGTTGTTCTGTTTAGGTGGCATATACCTTCCTGCCTTCATCATGCTGCTGCTGCTAAGTCGCTTCAGTCGTGTCCGACTCTGTGCGACCCCATAGACGGAAGCCCACCAGGCTCCCACATCCCTGGGATTCTCCATGCAAGAATACTGGAGTGGGTTGCCATTTCCTTCTCCAGTGCATGAAAGTGAAAAGTCAAAGTGAAGTCGCTCAGTCATGTCCGACTCTTAGCGACCTCATGGACTGCAGCCTGCCAGGCTCCTCCGTCCATGGGATTTTCCAGGCAAGAGTACTGGAGTGGGGTGCCATTGCCTTCTCCTGCTT
>NW_011494821.1:1922933-1936949 GCF_000754665.1 Bison bison bison | reverse complement strand
TTTATATTTAAATATATATTATATTTATATTTAATTATATTAAATATATAAATATATATTTCTTTATATGTATATATATAAAGATGGCCAAGCCAGGGATTCAGTTTTACACGTGTGCCCCTCTCCCCACAACCAGGGTTGTTTTAGTGTAATCTGTGCTGTCCCCAAATTTCTACAACAGTGCTTTCCACTTAAGTTTTTGCTGAATGAATGCATGAACAGCATAGGGACATTTGAACCTTCAGTAAGCCTGAGGTTAAAACCAGTTTCTTTGCTATCCATTTGGCTTTATAATTCATATTTATCTCTTGCAGGGACTCCACAAAGCTGAAAAAAGTAGACTAATCCCCTCTTACAGCAAAAGCAGGTTGCAAAGGACAACTGTCTCCTCCAGATTAAAAATGAACCAACAGCCTGTGAAAGACAGTAGGGCTCCTTGGATACCTCCAAACCCCACATCCCCACCAGCATCTCCTAAATGGTATGTAAAAATTCAAGCATTCAGGTATGTGATCTTACTTTTCCTCCACAGATCAAAGGTGACCTATTGCTTAGAGCAAGTGAAGCAGTGGCCTTAGTCCCCTTTACGGAAAAAAGCTTATTTGGATGGGTAATACATGAAATGTTTTTGACTGGAAGCCCATTGGGTCCTTTTTCCTACCTGACTGTGGGTAGAGTAACTCCCACAGGTTACTCCAGTACCCTGTGGACTTCGAGGGCTGCTCTTCACTTGCCTCTACACCCAGTGGATCCTGGTTACTTGAGGCTGGGAACTGTGCCTTATATCTGAATGTACAGTGCCTGATGTAGTCAATCTTAGTAGGCATTTAGTAAATCTTTGCTGAATGAATGCTTAAAAATAATTCCTAGTCCAAGTCAAGACAACATGAATTAAAAAACCGTACAAACCTCATAGATGCTGTCCTGACGCAGAGGACAGTTAGGATAGAGCTGACATTACTGCCTTGTCACCCTTATTCAGGAGAAGGCAGTGGCAACCCACTCTAGTACTCTCGTCTGAAAAATCCCATGGACAGAGGAGCCTGGTAGGCTGCAGTCCATGGGGCCATGAAGCAACTTAGCAGCAGCAGCAGCACTTACTCACAGCACATAGAGAATGAGGGCCCAATCTTCTGCAGAGCTGGGAAGAAGGCATTGTCCTTCTGGGGCACAGAGTCCAGTGAGGCAGAAATTACAGTCTTCAGGGAAGTGGTTAAAAATGGGAGCTCGTGTACCATGGACAGTGGTTCTCAGAAGCACAGTGGAAAGGACCTGGAGCTAGGACAGTCACAGGAAGGCAGGCAGAAGCAGTCACATGAGGAGGAGAGCGAGCGAGAAGGTAGGTGACATGAAGAGTCCCACTTCTAAGAGGCCCGCAGGAGATGTGGTGAGAAGCTTGGTGGGATGGGGTCCCCTGAGGGCTGAGTGATTCTCAGTGGACGGTTATGCTTATTCATCAGCTTTCACTTTAAAGGTGAAGAAACTGTCCAGAGAATCTAATGCCTTGCTTATGTAGCAGGACTAAAATCAGGTCTTCTGATTTCATAATATATGTGCTGCTTTGCTTTATTTCTGTGCTCTTAATTCTCTGTTTTTATGTATGTACTAGTGTAGAGATGTAAATTCAGTTGGTAAGCTCATGAAAACAGAAGTTGGTTGGAGTTTATATTGCAAACCAAATATACAATGCACTGTCTTCTAGAGTGTACATGTGGTAGATAGGGGAGGTAAGGGGGAAGGCTTTGGGGTTCAAAGTGCTGTATTAGACCTGATAAAAGGTACAGAGTTTCTGTGTAATGTGAAATATAATTTGTGACCCAAATCTGTATATTAGAACAGGGTTTTGTTGAATTTCACCCATTATTCTGTAATTGACAATTGTTTTTTCATTTAAAATAGTGATTGCTTCTGTGAAGCAAAAAGGACCTTCTCTTTGACACTGAACCTGAATCCTGGATGCTGTCACTCTGCTTCACATTCAGCTTCCAATGTAGAGCCCCCCCCGTAGATCACCAGTACTGTGACACTCTTGTCTTTTCTCAGCTGGCACCTTTTATGAGTGATCAGGTGTGGAGGGAATGGTTACAAAGGTGTAAGTTTTCCTTGTTTTGCAGTGCCGCTTGGCTCAAGGCGAAATCTAGCCCCAAAGATACCACCAAAGAACAGTCTCTCCAGCAGGAAGATACGCAAGAGGACAGTCGGTTGAGAGGTGCTGTTGAACACGAAGCAGTGAGGTTTGTGCTGGCGTTTGTCAGATCTTTGAAATGGGCCCCCTTTCAAATGGAATTCTGAAGTGAGCTCTCCTCTTGCCCATGTATAATGTTGGCTGTTTAAAATGGAAATTACTAAACTTTCCTGTCAAATTATACAGCTTAGACAGTGAGCCCCTCTTTTATTCCTTCCCTAATTCATTCAAAAATTATGTGCGTTTCAGTTGTCTACCAATTGCTTGTTTTGGTACAGTTGTGAGCTCTTTGGAGACCTTTGCAGGGGTCAAGGGGGTGGGCAAAAAGGACAGACTCGCAGCCCCTGCTTATTTATAGTCAACAGGGAGGACATGTTACTGACTGTAAGACAGAAAGGTGTATGTCCCCTGAAACCTGAAGTGTTAAATGCTGAGAGAGTTCAGAAGGCGGACAGGACACCTCTGCAGAGATCTGGGCTTCCTGGAGGGAGATGGAAAAGCAATTAGGACTTGAAGAATAGGCTTTAAATAGGGGGTGATGAGGTGAGGCCATTCCATGACAGGAGAACAGTGAAAACAGGTTGCCTGCATTCATTTGGCTGGAATTGTTCTTGCAATTATGGGGAAGCCAGGGTGAAAGTGGACCATTAGATAATTTGATACTGTTCACTGTCCTGGGCTGAAAGCATCAAGCCCTAACACATACAATAAGGTTGTTAGGAGCTCGCTTTTCCTTACTGTGTTTATTTGACTTCACTCTGCCTTGAGGGCTCTCCTGGGAGCCCATTTCTTTGTCTGAGCTGGAAGATAGAGCAGCAGCATTGTTTTACAGCTGAGCAAGAAGTTCTAATTGCAGCGAAGGCTAGTTTTTTCGAGAATATTTGTGGCCAGGTTTTTGTGGCACTGCATGCTAACCAGGAATGCTCTTGTGGGTAAATGTCTTTTTACATGGAACATTACACCGAGAGCTTCACTGGCCCAGAGACTGAGTTACCTCCTGAGTCTTTGATGGAGCCGAGATGGGTGCTCTGCGGGGTCCTGACTCCTGGTCTGTTTATGCGGTAATGACACCTGCAGGTTGAGGCAGAATTGGCCTGACTTTTGTATTCTCTGCTAGACTCGCTTGGCTAGATGCTGAAACTTCCAAAAGATTGAAGGAATTAGAAGAATTAAAAGCCGAACAAATGGACAAAATGCAAAAACAGAGGTAACTGTCTGTTTTCTGAGGTAGAGAAAAACACAGCAGGCCTATTTTATATCATCTAGCTATTTTTACAACTTGTTGGGATTGTTTTTTGGTGTTGTCACACTTTTCATGTCTATTGTCTGTCAGACTGCTTAAAGTTCTTTGAAGTCACCTGAGAAGCCAACAGCGGAGCTCAGACGGGAGCCCCTGGGAGTCCTGGCTAGTTTGAGGAGAGTTGGGATGTCTCTGTGATAGTATCCTTTAGGCTCCATTGGCTTGATGCTGAAACTTCCAGAAGAACAAAGGAACTGAATGAGCTGAAAATGGAAGAAAGGGATAGTTGTCAGAAACTGAGATATGTGTTTGCTTCTGAAGGATGGTGCATGCTTGCCTATTCTTAAATTGGTCCAGACAGTTTCACCACCATCCTGGACTGTGTGGGCCTGACCTCACCAAATGAATGAATGAATGAGTGTCTGCATGCCTGCGTGTATTTGCACAGTATTTTTTCTAGAAAGTATTTCTTTTGTGTGCAGTTTGAATGATATCTACAGTTTAGGGGGAGTTTTATCTGAAAGACCAGTGTTATGTCTGTTTGTGTTTCCGTTGGAGATGCTTGTCTCTTGGCCAGGTGGGGCATATATATGCAGTCTGCTAGGATACTTCTGCTTCACATGTTAGCTTGAGTACAGCCTAAGGTTTTCGAGTGAGGTTGCTTTTCCCATTTGCCCCCAAGAGTGTCACCACCTAAATCCAGGCACGAAGAAGTTCATGAGCAGGCTTAGTTGTTACCGCTGCAGTTGGCTCATCTGTCTCGCTCTCATAGAGTCACCCTGAAGTCACGTGAACAGAATCCTCATTGATACAGCTGTGCATTCTATCACCAGTCATGAGAGAGCGTCCACTCCCAGGTTAGAAGGGCTGTGGCCCTTTCGTTAGAGGGTGAGTGTTGTGAACTACCACCACCCCCAAACCAAGAGATAGGTCAGCACCCCTACTCTCAAACTCCCCCCTGTGGGTCCCTCCTCAGTTGCATCTCCTTCTTTCTCCCCAGAGCTCACCACTGTCCTGATTCCTGTCTTCATCTTTTCATTTCTTGTATTCATAAATCTGTTACCCTTGTGTGTGTCCCTAATGGCATACTGTTTCATCTGGACAGCTGAGAAGCAGGCCCAAACCTGGAAAGGCAGTGTGCTGCTGGGATTAGATGAGGACTCCCGGGGAAAGCAGGCTGTGCAGGGTCCTTCCTAAACTTCTGGGAGTTTTTAGGTGCCCATCCGGAAAGTTTATAGATCATGAATGAGTCGTGGCAGATGTAGGGCTTACCACGTTTGGGGCATCCGGAGATGCAGCAGGTGCAGTGGACCTCCGGAAGAGGCCTGGGCAGGGGGACAGCAGGCTGCCCGGTGTAGTCTTCCATTTTGCTACCAAGTAGTATTCCATCGTGTGACTGTTCACACACACACCTCCACAGTCTGTTTATACATCCTCTTGTGAATTAACCTCTGGGTTGTTTTCCATTGTTAGTTAGTATAGGAGTTCCCTTCTAGTTTTTCTGCATCCCAGCTGACATGTGGTAATGTCCGATTTTTAAAATTTCAGTTATTTTGGTGAGAGCGTGGTGGTATCTCGCTGGGATTTTACTTTGCATTTCCTTGAAGTCTAATGATGATGAACACTTGGTAGTGCTTACTGTGATGTGTTTATTCAAGTTTTGTATCCATTTTTTATTGTTTTTATAATTACTGATTTTTAAGAGTTTCAAAAAATAAGGTCTGGATTTGAGGCCTCTTTCAGAATATGTGCAGCAAATATTTTCTCCCAGTCCTGTGGCTTGCCTATGTATTTTCTTAATGGGATCTTTTGAATATGAGAAGTTTCAAATTTTGATTAAGATCAGCTTAGCAGTTTTTTCATTTTACAGTTAAATCTTTTTTATGAACTAAGTAATCATGACCAGTGCTGAAGTTTCAAGGATATTCTATATTTTCTTGTAAAATGCTTTTAGTTTCAGTTTTATTTTTTATATCTGTGATCCCATTTTTGATTAATTTCTGTGTGTGAGATGAAATGCTTATCAGGGTTGATTGTTTTCCTTGTGGATATCTGACTAGTCTAAGCACCATCCAATGAAAGGATTATTTACCTTGAGCTCTACACTAGGGTCATCTGGGTGAACTGTTGGTTAAGGACCGTCATGCAGGTGTTTAGGTCTTTCCTTTGGGGTACACCACGTTCTCCAGAGATGAGTCTTTTGATCTGCTGCCTAGAGAGTGAGGACCTGTGTGTCCTTGGAGCTGAGATGGTCAGGAGGCTGTGAATCTTACCCCTAGGCATTCAGCTTGCATCCATGCATCCCTCTTTTTAGTAGGGCACCTACAGTCTCAATGCAGTTGCATCTCAGGAGGCCCCTCCCGAGAATGAGCAACCAACCCATCTTCCCTCAGAGTTGCGGAGAGGCCATGGTCCAGTGCGTGAAGGAGGGAAGGGACCTAGGACCCTAACTTCTCAAACATCATCTGACTCTTGTCTTTTATAGTTAAGCCACCTCCTCCCAGGTTACCCCTAGGCCTCGAGGTACCTGGTGCTCCCAGTCTTGAGCCTCTTAAGTCAGCAGTGCAAATTGTGTGAGTCCTCAGCTTTCCCCATTACAACCCTAGAATTCAGCCTTCTCAGGTTGGAAGTTACTTACCACTTTTGTCCTTGAGTTACTAGCACCATTTCCTGTGCCTTGTCATTGTGAGTTTATGTCTGATTCTGTTATTGTGGGGTTTGGGAGGGAACAAAATTAGTTTCATTTGTTGAGTCTTGTGCCCTCTATAGTTGTTTCGAGGCAGCCATTATTCTTTCAAAATGGACTCAGAGCCTAATATACTTCTTCAGATGTTATCTCAGCCTTTGTCCTCAAAGTTGGGGTCAGGACCAGCAGTATCACATCACCTGAGAGCCTGTTGGAAACACAGACTCTCAGGCCTCCCTCAGGCCAGCCGCATCAGAGTCTACGTTTAACAAGATCCCCTGGGATCTTGTATGAAAATTAGAACGGCACTGTGGTTTTATAGTCATTCAATTTCCCTTCGCCTGGGGTGGTAAATAAATATGCACAATAGGATATTTTCTTGCTTTTGATTTTAATTTTCAATTTTATTTCTAAATAGTGTTTCTACCACCCAGTTAGCAGACAAGGTAGAGAAGGCAGTTCTGGAGCGTTTGAAGCCTCTCCTGGCCAAGGCCCAGGTAATCTAGTTCATCCCATATGCTTGCCTTTTGGAAGCTCTCAAATAAAAAGTGTTGCCCCAGAGGTCACACTGACCCTTTGCGGGGCTGTGTGTCTGTCCGGCAGTCAGCAGCTGCACTGCTGCTTGTGTGTCGTGGTGTGGGCACAGTGCTGCCAGGGCCCCTTTCGGGCACCCACACTACTGATGTGTCTTCCTTTGTGGATGAGGGTTCAAGATGGGGAGGACAGAGAAAGTACCACTTTTGCGAAAGGTGAGATTTTCATTTAGGGAATGAGTTTCGATTGCAATTTATGTTCCTAATCAAATAAAGCTATTGTTGGCATTAGTGTTCAGTTCACTGCTTCCACTCTTAATTTTGTGCTTTTTCACCTCAGTGATCTGGAATGATTTGCTGTATTTTTTCCAGAGGAGAGAAATGTGAGGACAGCTTCTGTGCACAAATTAGTGCTTTTTTCGAGATGAAATTGTATAGAGCATCACCAGTAGGTTTTGCCATCTTCCTCTGAGTAGTGAGCTGAATGCTATGGCCAGACCCTGTAAATCCATCCTGTAAATAGGAATGCTCTTGTTCGTGTGATTAGATGAAGCCATGGAAGAGCACTAGAATCTTAAATGGAGTGAACAACATTCTGGGTCTCTGAGTAGGGCACTGAACTTCTCTATCTCTTGGTCTGAGACATGTTAAATCATTTTTAGAGTCAATGAAAATCTCAGAAGTATAGAACTGGGAGGGTTCATAGAGGCCAAACCATTCAACCTCCTTATTTTGTCAATGAGGAAACTGGAACAGAGAAGTTGAGTAATTTGCACAAAAACACACAGCTACTCTGATAACAGTTTCAAAATTGAGGGAAGAAAAGGGGCAGAAAGCCAAGACCAGCACATGGCATTTATTTTCATGAAGACAGAGTGCTTAAATTTCCACAGAAAGCCTAATATAGCTAAAACTGATGAACAGTTCCACACAGAAGTTATTCTGGGAGCAGAATTCATTTGTACTAATATGGGTTGTAAATTTTCATAATTCATGAGTGTGCTTGTCTGTTTTAATAGAGAGTCAATTCTTCTCTGGAAGTAGATACTCATTTGAAGGATCAGCCATCAGAAATTGCAACAACAGCCCAGCCTGCAGAGGAGGTGCGTGTGGTGGGGCTGGCATTCTGGACTGACACTGGGATTATTACATGATGATATCCTCGGGAATAAGGAAAAATGACACATAGATGACCCTACAGACACTAGACTGCCCCACTCCCGAGGGTGGAGGTTTTTCACATCTGGCATGTTAATGCTACAGTGTATCTTTAGCATTATGACTTCCATGAGCCTTGTGAACAGCTCACAGAAAGCTCTTGAGCCACAGGTTTTTGTCAGCGGCTCTTTGCTTTCCTTCCAATGACAGAGCGTGGGTAGACTGCATGAGCCTGAATGTTGATGGCCCTCGGCAGAACAATGACTGCCCTCATTTCCTCTCGTTCAGCCTACTTTTGCTCATTACTGGCCTAATTTCCTTTATACTGAGGGCCTAACGTGTATTGTTAGGCAAGCATGTTTTGAGTGCCTAGTAATGACCAGTATCTGGCCTGGCAGAGACCAAAGGTGGCCCAGGAACAAATGACAGCATTTGAGAGAAATGAAAGCATGGCGTGTGGTTGTCCGCCCCTGTGCTCTTCCTCTGGACGTGTGTTCCCCATTTGTGGGAATGTTGTCCTCCCTGCCCTTCCACCTCGGCGTAGGGACAGGAAGGTGCAGGCTGCCTCGGGCGGCTGTTCGTGGAGGGCGGAGAGAAGTTACTGCTTTCTGTGTTCAGAGCAAGTGAAGGGCCGAGCAAGGGCCGAGCTCAGAGTGAGAAGGAAATTGGATGCAGCTCCAGCAGCCCAGCGACCTGAGCAACAGGAAGATGGTCGGTCCCAAGGATATATCCCAGTTCTAATTATTAAGCAATAGTTCAGCTTTGGCATATTTCTGTAATTTTTGCAGTTGTAATTTTATTGTACCAGTATTTTAGGACAGAATCTCATGGGAGGTAAGGCATCTGAGACTGGAAGCTGAAACCCTGCATATGGCTCTGTAGACCAAGTGCGTGATGGCTGTGTCTTTTGTACTGCAGAGCCACCAGTGATGCCTTTTTCCCTAGAAAAGTAATGAGACTCACCTCTCATCTAGGGAGGCAACTCATGTGGTGTTTTCATAGGAAAGAGAAATGAAGTGGTCATAAATGCTGTCAGTGAAGTAGGCATGTTTGAGTATTACTAGAAATGATCAGCTTTGTACATGAGAACCATGCATGATATAGGTATTAAATGGGCCTTAATACAATTTCTTAAAAAGGAAAAGTAACTCTGTCCAGTATTTACCATTCTCAGCTGCTGTTAAACTTTAGCATCACCATACAAGAGTTTCCCTGGCAGCACCATTGAGGGTCAGTGTTTATAAATAACTGAATAGAAGCAAACTTGTTGAAGTTGGCATGATGAAGTTAAAAAAGAGATATTTTGCTGTGTTAACTTATAAAAGAGCTGTGGGACCTTGATCCCAGATACCCAGAATTCTCATCTCTCAAAGGGAGGAGACGTTTGCTGCACTTTGCAAATCAGCTCTAGCTCTCAGTAGATTTGCTTGCAGACAGGATGATCCCTGGTGTCAGGAAATAGATTTTGGGAGGGTGCCATTATGGCATATTTGTCTCCTGCTGCTACTATTGTCATTAACTGAACTTGCGCATGAAATACATTTTTCCGAAGTGTGTAAGGTTTTCTCTTAATTAAAAGCTGTACCTGGCTAAAAAGGCAAACAATTCAGGAAAAGTATCATGTAAAATCTCCCCACCAGTGGGTACCGTATGCTCATTTGTATCCAGCTTCTTTATATTTTGGTGATCTTTTTCATATCAGCTCATTGGGTCCTTCCTTATCTCACAGGATTCTTGATATTTGATTCTTAAGAATGAAAATAACAGATACATACATCTTAATTAACTAGACCTGCATTATTGGTTTAGTTAACTCTAGATTTCTTGGTAATTTTATTGTACTGGCTATTCAGCTGATTTTTATTTCTTTAACTTTGGTCAAGGTTGAACATTTCTTTGTTGGTCATTAATGTATTTTCTTCTGTAAACCGTTAAAAGGTTTTAATAATTACTATGGCGGTAACCGTTCTTCGTGCCAATCACTGTTTTTTAAGTGTTCCAGTGTACAAGTGCGCATATAATCCTTATAACTCTGAAATGTAGGGTTATTGTTTCTATATTACAAACCAGAGGATTGAGGCCCAGAGAGGTTAAGTATACTCGCCCCCACTTTGAGGCCTATCAGTGGCAGAACCAGGATTGGGTCCCAGAAATGTCTCCTTCCAGAGCCTGATACGATCATTTCCCCAGCAGACGTTCTTTGTTAAAAAGCTTCTTTCAGAGCAGATTATAGACACATATTAGAATCAACAGAAATACAACACATATAAAAATGTTTTGCAAGCCGTAAAGTGCTTTTTCAATGTAAAGGGTACAAAGTCAAGAAAGGCTGGTGAAACTCTTCCAGGTTAGGGGTGCTGTGCTGTGCTTAGTCGCTCAGTCGTGTTTGACTCTTTGCAACCCCATGGGCTGTAGTCCACCAGGCTTCTCTGTCCATGGGGATTCTCCAGGCAAGAATACTGGAGTGGGTTGCCATGCCTTCCTCCAGGGGATCTTCCCAACCCAGAGGTTGAACCCAGGCCTCCCGCATTACAGGCGGATTCTTTACTGTCTGAGCAACCAGGGAAGCCCCCAGGTTAGTGGTAGAAAGTCTCAAACAGACAAGAACCATCAACTGTGATGTTGTGAACAGACGTTTTTACAAAGCACTGAACTGAAAAAGAATAGTGTAGGTGTGTCCTCTGGAGAATATGACATGTGCTGTATGCTTAGTTGCTCAGTTATGTCCAACTCTTTGCCACCCCATGGACTATAGCTCGCCAGGCTCCTGTGTCCATGGGGATTCTCCAGGCAAAAATACTGGAGTGGGTTGCTATGCCCTCTAGGAGATCTTCCCGACCCAGGAATTGAACCGGGGTCTCCTGCATTGCAGGTGGATTCTTTACCAACCGAGCTACCAGGGAAGCCCCATGACATGTGCAGAGTTGGACATTCTTCTGAGTCTAGCACAAGGCAGATACTTGCTTTACCAGCTGGCAAAACAGGTAGTAACAATAATTTTCATGGAGATTAATGGTGTTACTCAGTTGATGCAACTACTGAAATGACTGTGGTAGAAACTGTCCTGACTGTCCTGATGTCTTGCTATCAATGTTTACTGACTTAGAAGAGGCTAGGTTTAGTGTAGAAATGCCTGTTGTATCATCGCACAGTTGGTGTGTATGAGTCTCATGCTGTCTTCATATTGCCTTTCCACCCCCTTTGCTTGTTTCGCAGGCTACAGCTGTTGATGGCGAATCCAGTAACATTCATCAGCTGGATGGTTTTTTGGAAAATACCACTCATGAGCACTGGCCCATGACTCACTCTAAGATCTGGGAGTCTGATGCCTTAGCCACCTTAGGGGACGGCAAGGACAGCCCGTATCTGGAGACGATGATGCTCCGAATGGAGGAAATGGAAGTAGGTTGCAGGTGGCAGCTCCAGTTGGCTGCTGGTGGCTGGCTTCTGTTGAGCACAGCTCCTCCTCATGGTTTTGTAGCTTAAAACATCAGAGTTACCTGGTCCTCAGTTTAAATCCCAGCTCGACTGTCAGCCAAGTGTGCAGCCTTCATAAAGTCACTTACCCTTTCTGATAAGTGGGGTGGTTTTGCTTTTTTTAATTTATTTTTTAATTGGAGGATAATTGGTTTACAGTGTTGTGTTGGTTTCTGCCATACAGCAACGTGAATCATAAGTATACATATGTCCTCTCCCTCCTGAACCTCCCTGCCACCCCCACACCACCCCGCCCCTCTCATCATCACGGAGCACTGGGTTGAGCTCCCTGTGTTGTGTAGCAGCTTCCCACTGGCTGTCTGTTTTATACTTGGTAGCATATATATGTTAGTACTGCTCTCAAATTGTCCCACCCTCTCCTTCCCCCACTGTGTCCATTCCTGTCAGAACCATTTTTCTAGATTCCCTATAAATATATAAATGTGTGTTAATATATGGTATTTGTTTTTCTCTTTCTGGCTTACTTCACTCTGTATAACAGGCTTTAGGTTCATCCCCCTCACTAGAACTGACTTAAATGCATTCCTTATGGCTGAGTGATACTCCATTGTGTGTGTGTATATGTATATATATAAACACCACAGTTTCTTTATCCATTCATCTGTCGATGGACATCTAGGTTGCTTCCATGTCCTGGCTATTGCAAATAGTGCTGCAGTGAACACTGGAGTACATGTGTCTTTTTTAATTAAGTGAGGGTGTTTTTAAGGACAAAATGAGGTATGAGGTGTCTGTATACTACCTGACACATAACTCATCATTGATATGTGATACCAAAAACGCTGGACCAGAGCCCAGTCCTACAAATGGAACCAACAACGTCTTCGTCCCTCAGCTTATAAATGCTGCCCAGTTGCCTCTTCTGCTCTCCTCCCATTGGATCCTGGCAAACCACAGATAGCTTTACCTTTCTTAATTCCTGTGACACTGCTTTAGAATGCTCGTAGAGAATTCTAGACCTCAGACATTATGCAAACCAAGCCCTGGATGGTTCTGAGGAGGAAATTTAGATACAGTAAGGGAGTGAGTGACGTGGCCAAGGCTACCCAAAAATTTCCACCAGAGCGGAGCTGAGAATCCGGGTCCCTGACTCCTAGCTCAGAATTTTCATTTTAACTCCACCTGGATGAAATCTCATTTTGGCTTTGCTGCTAAACCAAAAACATAGGCAAGACAACATTTAGTTGGTTTTTGACAATTTAAAAATGTGTAGTTTATTCTAGTCTTGTAACTGATTTCCCCTTCTTGGGGGTAACTGTCTAGACCTGAAGTATCCCAAATGGTAGTCTGTAGCCACACACATGGCTGTTTACATACACGGCTATTTACACACATGGCCATTTAATGTAAACCAGTTAAAATTAAATACATCACTACGTTACCAGTGGTCAATAGTTAGTGGCTAGTACATTGGACAGGGCAAAAATAGAACATTTCCATCATCAATTCAGATTCTAGTGGGCAGTTCTGGTCCAGGTTAGATTAATTAGTATGGATTAATTGCCTCATTTTATTTTACACTTCCCCTCATGAGCTAACCACTTCCTGGCCTGGGAGGTGCCTGTTTGCTGGCGAAGTGTCTGTATCAAATGTCTGCTGGACTGTTACAACCTTCCTAGTCTCTGGTTTGTAATGAACTAATTTTTTTCCGCATAAATTAATCTTTTTTTTTTTTTAAAGAAATACCAGGAGACAGTTCGCCAAAGATATAATAAAATTGTATATACCGATCCTCATTTTTGGATGCAAGAAGAAAAAAACGGTGAGTTTTTCCCCACTTTTCCCTCTGCATTGTACTGTGAAAAATTTCACACATACAGAAAAGTTGAAAAAAATTGTACAGTGGATACTCATATGTACATCTTCTAGATTCTACAATTAAAATCTTGCTACATTTGCTTTATCATATATCTCCTTAGCCTCTCAGGCTTCCCAGGTGGCTCAGTGGTAAAGAATCCACGTGCCAATGCAGGAGACACAAGAGACGCAGGTTTGAACCCTGGGTTGGGAAGATCCCCTGGAGGAGGGCATGGAACCCATTCAGTATTCTTCCCTGGGAAATCCCATGGACAGAGGAGCCAGGTGGGCTACAGTCCATGGGGTTGCAAAGAGTCGGAGATGGCTGAGCACACATGAGCACCCATCAATTCGTGTTATTTTTGGGTGCATTTTAGAGTAAGTTGCGGATATCAGTATATCTTACCCGAAACATTTCAACCTGTGTATCAGCAACTGGAGCTTCATATTTACTTAGGGTTCTTTTTCCTTTTGAGATAAAATTTACATCTGATGAAATATGCCGATCTTAACTGTGTTATTGGATGAGCTTTGACAAATGGGTGCATCTTTGTTACCCGTACTCCTTCCATCGCCCTGTGCTCCTTCCCAGTCAGTGTCCCCCTACCCAGCCAACCACTGTGCTTTTTAACTTTAGATTAATTTTGCCTATTCTGGAATTTCATATAAGTGGAATCATACACATATTTAACCTTTTGTCTTTGATTTAGCATGATGTCTTATAATTTATCTATTGCTCATTTCCTGTTGCTAGGGTAACAAGCTTAAGTTAGTAACAAGTTATAGCACAAATGTAGTGGTTTTAAAATAAATTTATTCTCAAACGAATTCCTGGAGGTCTGAAGTCTGAATGTCTCAAAGGGCTAAAAGCAAGGGATTGGCAGGGCTGGTGCCTCCTTCCAGCCTCTGAGGCTGCCCG
>NW_011494821.1:1906349-1922833 GCF_000754665.1 Bison bison bison | reverse complement strand
GCGTTCCTGGCTTGTGGCTGTACTGCTCCAGACTGCTTCTGCCTTCACACTGCCTTCTCCTCCTGAGTCACATCTTCCTCTGCTTGCCTCTTACAGTGACTTGTTGGTTACCTTTAGGGCCCATCCCAGTGATCCAGGTTACTTTCCCCATCTCAGGATCCTTAAAGTCTCTCCTGCTATATTAGAGACATTCCCAGGTTTCCGGCGTCAGAATCTGGACATCCTGGGGAGCCACTGTTCAGCCTGCCCACTTTGTGTCAGCGTCCGTTCCTTTTTATTGCTGAGCGGTATTCCTTTGTGCACAGGGACCACATCTAGTTTAGCCATTTGCCTGGAGATCTGCATTTGATTGTTTCTAATTTGGGTCTATTAGAAATCTGCTGAGTGTATTCATGTGTAATCTTTTTATGGACATAGGTTTTCATTTCTCTTGGATAAAAACCTGAGTAGATTTGCCAGATTATGGGCTAGGCACATGTCTAACTTTATAAAAAACTGTCAAACATTTCCCCAAAGTGACTGTACCATTTTACACTCCCTGCATTGAGTTCCTATTGCTAGAGATCCTTGCCAACATTTGAATTGTCAAAGTCTTTTTCATTATAACCATTCTGGTGGACCTGTAGCAATATGTCTTTGTGGCTTTAATTTCATTTCTTTGGTAAATAATGAAGTTTAGAACATTTTCAGGTAATTATTAGTCATTTGCATATCTTTCTTTATGAAGTGTCCAAGTCTTTTTTTTACATTAAAAAAAATTGGATTGACTTTTTATGTTTGAGTTATAGGAATTCTTCATGCATTTGGGTGTGAATTCTTTGCCATATATATACTATTTTCAAAACAGCTCTATTGAGATATAATTCACATACCATAAAATTCATCCTTTTAAAGTCGAGTCGTTTTTAGTATATTTACAGAATGTTGCAAATGTCATTGCTGTCTAATTCCAGAACATTTTCATCACCCTGACAAGAATCCCAGCTACCATTAGCAATCACTTCTCATTCTCCCCCATCTCTTCCCAGCAGCCACTGATCTACTCGGGTGAATGTTTGCAAATGTTTTCCCCCATCTGTAGCTCACGTATGTATTTTCTAAAATGTGTTTTGTTACGAGGAAACATTTTAAATTTTGATAAAGTCTAAGCTATCCAATGTTTCTTGTATAGATTTTTCTTTCTTTGATCTCATAAACCTTTGCCTATTCCCAAGTTGAGAAGAGAAGCTCTTGTTTTCTTCTAGAAGCTTTATGGTTTTGGCTTGTATGTATAGGCCTGTGATCCATCTTGAATAAAACTTGCCTCTGGTTTGAGGTAGAGGTTGAGGTTCATTTTTCCTTCTGCTAATGGATATTCATTTGTTCTTACACTATTTGTTGAAAAGACTTTCAGTTTTCTCTTCCACTTTTAAAAATTCATACATATGCCTTTTGGCTGCAGTTGCTAGGCCACTGTCGCAATTTGGGCTGGGGTGTGTTGCTCAAGTTCTCTTTGACTCATGCTTATCAGTTAGTACTTTACTCAATGAAAGAAGGAAAATAAAATGTGGTTAAACATTACCTCTAAAGGATTTTTGGTACTGTGAGTATTAAGAGAAGGAAAGGAAGTTGTGGGTATAGAAGATTCATAATAGCAGCATATGTACATACACTTCTTTAAAAGAGTATGAGTTTTGGGTATTGTCTTAGGTAAAATGTTCTCTGTGTCACATTTTGACTGAAAAATGAGCCATGTAAACACAATAGAGATTCATTCCTTTCAGTTTGGGTAATTGTTTTTAAAGTGTACCACTTTATAGTTTTATTTATTTATGGCTGTGCTGGCTCTTCGGTGCTGCGTGGGTGGCAAGCAGGGGCCACTCTCTGGTTGTGGGCAGACTTCTCTCATGTGGTGACTTCTCTAGACGCGAAGCACGGGGCCCTCAGGCATGCCGGCTTTGGTAGTTGCAGCGTGTGGACTCAGTGGTTGAGGTTCTCAGACTCTAGAGCGCAGGCCCAGTAGTTGTGGCGTACCGGCTTAGTTGCTCCACGGCATGTGGAATCTTCCCGGATCAGGGATCGAACCTGTGTCTCCTATGCTGGCAGGTGTATTCTTTACCACTGAGCCACCAGGGAAGTCCCAGTGCTGGTAATTTTTCAAGCTCCATTCTTTGTTCGTCTCATTCTCTCTCTCTCTCCCCTAGCCCTACTCTAGCTTCTGTGTTTGTCCTCACATGACAGGTGAACCATTCTTCCAGGCCCGCTTTATGTTCGCTTCTTCCTGTGAACTCCCATAGACTTCTGCTGTGTCCTACCCTGTTAGAGATGTTTGTGGAGGGTCTTTGCTGCTGCTGCTGCTAAGTCGCATCAGTCGTGTCTGACATTGTGCGACCCCATAGACGGCAGCCCACCAGGCTCCCCCGTCCCTGGGACCCTCCAGGCAAGAACACTGGAGTGGGTTGCCATTTCCTTCTCCAGTGCACAAAAGTGAAAAGTGAAAAGTGAAAGTGAAGTCGCTCAGTCGTGTCTGACTCTTCGCAACCCATGGACTGCAGCCCACCGGGCTCCTCCCTCCATGAGATTTCCCAGGCAAGAGTACTGGAGTCGGTTGCTCTTGCCTTCTCCGGGAGGGTCTTTATGTCTCCCAAATAAGCCAGAGAGGTTTATCATATTAAGTAGTATCCCAGCTGTACCTAGCAGGGGCATGACCCAGGGAGGAGCCTTCTCATCATTGCCTGGTGAATTAGTGGCATCTTTCGGTTTGGAAGCAGAGGAAAGGGGAGTGCTGAAGGGCAACTGTTTCACTGTTGGTTTGGCCATTGGCCACAGTCAGGTTGCATCGTGCAGAAGATAGCCTTACCAAGGACTCAGTGTTCTCTTTTTCAAGGACAATTTAAATTATTAGTCACTATCTCTGACTCTGCTGGAGTCTAGGTATGCATTTCAAAGGAGCTTTGTAGAACACCAAGAACTGAAACAAATTTGTGGATACTTTAAATCCAGAATCATGAAATCCTCATAAGAACCCTCTGTCTTTAATTATTCTGATTGTATGTTTAATTGCATCACAAAAACCAGATTTAAAGTGATTTGTGAATTGTGCAGTGTCGAATCTGTATCTCTTATTCTGTCTTTTCTGAAGTCAATTAAAAATCGATTGTACTTTCAGTAATATTTTTATAAAAACTGACTTATGCAGTATTTCTTTTTATTAATATTTTTAAAAATTTTTTGAAAATTAAAAAAAAAAATTTGGCCACTATTGCATGGCATGTGAGATCTTGGTTTCCCA
This sequence comes from Bison bison bison, assembly GCF_000754665.1. NCBI lineage: Eukaryota > Metazoa > Chordata > Mammalia > Artiodactyla > Bovidae > Bison > Bison bison. The sequence goes on along the minus strand of NW_011494821.1, from coordinate 1,919,562 downwards.
ACCAGGGATCGAACCCACACCCCCTGCATTGGAAGTGTGGAGTCTTAACCTGTGGATTCTTAACCTCTAGATCACCAGGGAAAGACCTATACTGTATTCCTGTGTGTTAAAAATCATAAACAAAGAAATACATGAGTCAGAGAAAGGTGTTTGACTTATACGTGCTCTTTACCTAAGAGAAGGGCAATTTTCTTTTTACATCTGAAATGTGTTTAAAAATATAAATAATCTGAAACTCCAAAGAGCTGTCAAGCCTGCCCCAATGTATAGTTAATAAGTTAATGTTTTGACTGTCATCATGCAGATTTTCCCAGCGAAGCTGAGACAAATTGTCAGCTAATCAAGTGTTCAGGTGTGAGTGTGTTTTTTTCCCCTTCTCCAGTAATCAGATAATTTAAAGGTTAGAAACAAACCCAACCGCTCAAGACTCCTTGAATGGGGAGTGGATCCTAATGGAACCTGGCTTTGCACAGGCCTCTTCAAGGAGTCTACCTCAGAGCTGACAGAAGCTTTGAAACAAGTTCCTTATTTTTTAAAACTAACTTCTCATTGGTTTGTTTCTTGCTGACTTTTGAATTCACCTTTTCAGGTAGAACAAAGGCATTGTGTGCCTTTTGCACTGCCAGCTCAACCCTTCCGCTTAAGAGACATGCCTGTGCATTTCCTCACAGGTTACTGGCCAGTAGGACAGCTCTGATGTCTACTCCAGCATTTCTTTACATACAGTCATTTTATACCTCTCCTTTTCTAGACCACAGATTTCCAGCGGTGAGTGAAAGGCCTCTTTCTCCTCATCCAATCAGGATCACAAAGACAGCAGCTCGAAAAGACCCAGATGTGAACATCATGTTAGAAGGGCCCTGCAATGGCGCGTAAGTGGTCACGAGCCTGTCTGATTTCATTTGTAGTTGGTTACCTTTGACCTTGTTAGATTTTGCTTTCCTTTGATAACCACAAGACAGAGAGAGATTCTTCTCTTGACCAAGATCTTGCCAAACTCCAAGATGGCCCAGCAAAGCAGTGTGTTTATAAGATGGGCATTGAGTGTGTTGCATCTTAAGGAGCCTTTAGTAACAGCTGAATTTTACGATTGAAAGCATCACAGTGGCACAGGTGACTTTTGCAGGTCATTATGGCAAGATTTGCTTTAAGAATTCTTTTGTCCAGATGTTGCTCCCATGAGGATGGTTGGTTCATGTAAAGGAGAAACAGTGAGTGGTGATGTTGGGTTGGTGCAGCGTGAGGAAGGGAAATGAAGGTCAGCCTTTGGTTGTCTAACCATCAGGATGCATTAACAGTTTACTTTCACTTGCAGATGATTTTGAATGCTCTCATCATTTTTATTTGCTCTCAGTTCCCTGGATGAAAGTGTGGTTACAGAGGAGAGATCGGAGAAAAGAGAAGCTCCCCTTCCCTCCCTTTTAGAAGATGCTCAACAGACCGAAGGCCGAGCTGCCCTCTTCGTCCCGCTGGCCATGCGTCGTAGCATTGGTGACTACTGCCGCCGTTTCGAGCACTACTTGCGGGTGATTGCACACGAGGCCGTGGGCTCCTTCAACCCGTGGCTCATAGCTGAAAGGTCAGTAGGAGGGCGTGCGCTCTGTTGGGGAACAGGCTGCCATGTGTTAACTTGACTGCAGAAAGGCCTGGCCAAGGTCTCAGGCCAAGATTTTGGGCCCTGAAGTTCCAGTGGCTGCTCCGGGGCTGAGGAACAAGCTTTCTCTGCCAAGTGCCTTTCTTCAGGGAGAGGAGATGGGAAAACAGCATGGCTGATGCCATCCCAAGGAGCATGCCGCAGCCTTCTGCCAGAAGTAGAAACTTCGTTCAGGGCAGGCTTCCTGTTGGTGTTAGTGAGGTCAGCGTCATCAGAGAACGTGAATTATGACTGGGCAGGAAGCAGTTACGATCTTGAAATCTTCATGGTCAGGTCAGACTTGCACCAGGACAGCAGGTCTATAGACTTCACTACACTTGACCTTCTTTTGGCTGTCGCCTCCCCTGAGAAAGGGGAGTTCTGTGGGACTCAACCAGAAACCAGTCCCACTGCTGCTAGGCATTTGAAGAATGGGCAGCCTTCTTTCATGTAAATATTCAATTGAGAGATGTGTGCAGATTCATTCTTTAGAAATAGTGCTCAAATTTAAAGTCCTTACGAGTATCATTTTATTATTATACGAGCAGATAATTTTCATCAGTGAACCTAGAGTATACTGTTATGACATCTTTCTTGAACAGGTTTCACACATGTTCCAGGAGTTAATAATTGCCTCTTTTTAAGTTGCTTATTTTTTTTAATATATTATTCAAGTTCTTCAGACTCTAGCCAACACCTCTCAACATAATTTTCCTCATGATTCGATGTGTTGGTTAATCTCACCTCTACCCCCACTCTTTCTCCTGAGACTCTCTTTCCTTCTGCCCCAGCCTGGCCCAAGCACTCTCTAGATCTGCGGTGTGGCTCTTGTCCTGCCACGTGTCTTCATCACCACCCTGGCATGAGGTTCTCCCTCCCGTGTTAGGGTCTTTGTGTTCTCTTCCCACGTGTCTTCCTCCTTCCTGGTTTACTCCCTTACTTTGATGGAGCCTATCCTGCTTTGTGTATCTCAGGACAGTTCCTGAGATTTATATGTTTGAAAGTGTCTTATCTTCATACTTGACTGATGATTTGGTTGAGTTTTAAATTCCTGATTAATTTTTCCCAAAGAATATGCCTCCCTTCCTTTGTGGGGGTGAAGGAGGGATTGTCACGTAGCTGCCACGAGCAGGGGTGGAGACCCATCAATCTACCAGCTCATCCTGCAGTCTCAATCTGCATTCTCATCCCCTACCCAATAATACTTCTTTCCACTTTCATGGTTCCTGGTTCTCTTACTTCCAGAGACTTTGTAATGTTCTGTGAGACAGATCAGCTTGCTTTTCCTTGTTGTCTTTCTCTATGCACCCTAAGGTTTCTGCTTCCTCTGCATTTCCTCTGAACTGCTGAGTCGTTTTGATTACCTGTCTCATCTACTTTTGTCTTTTTCTTCATGTAGTTTCATGTGTTCATTTATCTCCTGAGATTTGGGTGGGATCAGAGATAATCACATGTCCACTCCCTTAAGTCAAACCTGAAGTCCTAAGACTTCTCATAATGTACGTACCCTTTGAAGCATATGAAGACCCTTTGTTCTGGTTGAGATGCCACGTGTATTTCCTAGGGAGGAGAGTACAGTGAACTTGACTTGCTTCCGTGCATTAACCTGCAGCCCTGTAGCATGCCCACTGGTTTGCACAGAGCCTGTCTGGATTGATTAGGCTAACTGGCATCTTGGGGAATTTAAAATAAGTTAAAGAAGATAGACTGTTCCCTGTATGACATTCTTACCACTTGATTAGTGATACATTCTGTTACAGTTGTTTTGTAGATGTAGGAGGAAGCTCTCTCCCCCTGTGAGGACAAATACCCTAAGACGTAGAAGTTAGAGCTGTTAATATGCCTGAATTTCACAGATGTTCTCCTCTCTTGTCCCTGACCCTCAAGTGACGGCACATCTAAATATTCTAGCTCTGCTTTTGATCTCTCTTGTTTCTTGTTTGGGTGTTCCAAAGATGAGAAGTGTATTGATCTAATCTGGAAGAAATATCCAAGGACAGTTGGCTTCATCTGATGCCTCTTGGGTGAGGGAGAAATCAGCTGAGTTTTTCCTCTTTATTTTATTGTCTCCATTCCTCCCTTCACCTGGAGAAAAGGACTATTCCAGTGATCAGAAGGGGCAGATAATATAAACTGGATGTAAATAAAAGCATGATTCTGAAAGGAAAGGTTTAAGGTGATGATGCTTTTAGTGAAAGCAAACTCTTAAGGATTCCTGGTTGGAAAAACAAATCAGGAGACTTCTGGTTGAAAACAACAGACTGCACATATGATTTATCTCTACTCCTTGTAGCCCTGTCCCACTGTATGTCACTGAAAAACTGAATAAAAGGCATGAAACCAGAAATGACAGCAGGTAAGAACCAGCAGGAAAATTTTGGAAGCCATGAAGCAGTTAGACAAATGGGCAGTGACTTACCAGACCAGAGAGAGCCAAGAACCCGATGAGGATAGAGCCAGGAATCAAGCTAATTTGTGCAGAAGAATCTTGGTAAGACTCAGGAAGGAGAAGCACTGGGGATGCATGCGTGCAAGGGAGTCAGAGCATAGGAGGCTTAACTGATTCTCATTCTTGAATAGAGTAGATCACTAAAAGATCCCAACATTTGCTGAAAACCGTGAAAGCTACGGAGGCTAGAGTAACAGAAAACATTGGAATATCAGGATTTACAGAATGTGAGAAGAGGGGAAAAGGAGGAATGGAAAACGAACAAGGAAATACTATAAGAATCTCCAGAAGGTCATTAGTCTCTAGATTGAAAGGATTCACTAGTTGTTCACTGCGAGTGTGTGGGTGAATAAATGCATGAATAAATGAAACTGAACACCTCATGACATGTTGTTGTGCACAGGAAATGCGAGCATCGTCGTGTAAGGAGAAGGTGACGCACGGCTCCAGAGTTAGAACTGGGCACGCTCAAATAATCAGAACTGAGAAGGGTGTGTTGTCAGTAGCAGCCCTGCTACAGGATATAAGAGCATGCTTCCAAAGTTTACCCTGGAATTCTGTGCCCAGCTAACTTATCAAATAAAAGGGTAGAATAAAGGCAGTTTAAGGTATGCAAAGTGTAGAAAAATGCAGTTTCTCAGTAAGCTTCTAGAGGGTGTTTACCATCAGCAGGAGAAAGAGGAAGAGGAAGGCATGAAGAAAGAGGATTTGGGAAATTGGGAACTCTAACATGGAACTTCCAGGAAAACAGCAAAAGCTATTTTCAAGAGAATTTTTTTTTTTTTTTAAATTTAAATTTTGGCTGCACCACGCAGCATGTGGGGTCTTTAGTTCCCCACAAGGATCAAACCTGAGCCCCCTACAGAGGAGGTGCAGAGTCTTAACCAAGACCACCAAGGAAGTCCCTCCAAGAGAATTTTTCGGTGAGCATAGAAAACTAGTCTAGAATAGGAGGACAGAGGGCTCTAGGAGGAATAATTTCCAGACAGGGAAGACAGGGTAAGAAAGGTTAACAAAGAAGAAAACAGATACATGACCTAATGTGCTTTGGAGCTTGTATTGGGAGCACACATTGAATGTATTTGTGTTTCTCTCATAGTTTGGGCATGAATTAGTGATAGGAATATAGAAAGCAAAGCAAGGCGAGCATAAAAACAAAACAAAAAAAAGCACAAATAATCACTTCTGCTTCTAGTAAGGATGTACTTGGTAATTTGGACCGCCTCTCCCACTGAGGATCACTGTTAATAGAAAAGCTAGATCCAAAATAAAACATACATGCTTGAAGGCACCAGGAAGTTAACTAGGTAATAAGGAATAACTGGGCCAGGATCCTGGAGAAGACAGAGACCCAAGGAAGTTAGCCCTCGTCTGACCCTGGATTGTGGTTCTGGGGGAAGGTGAATGGCACTTCCAGTGGTCTTTTCAGATCAAAGGATAGCGGTGGGAATTAAGGGCTTGCCGAGGGCTGACCTGACGCACTTTGCTCACTTCTCATGGGGACCCTGCAGGGTGGCACTCTGGAATAAGGGTGACCTGGATGCCGGCAGGCCCTCCCAGGACTCCACTTGGCTCCACTTCGTCTCACTTCTGAGACTGAGCTGAAGTCATTCTAGATTGTTGCCTCACAGCCACTGAGCAGAAGCAAACGTAACTTTTCTCAGAAGATTTATAACACCATCTTAGGATTTAAATTATTCCTGCAGTTTTCAAACTTAGTATCTGATAAATGGTAAAAAAGCCTGGCCGTGGAGAGACACGACAATAACAAGAACAGACCCACGGCAGCTCCACACATTAGAGCCATCAGACTCAGATATTAAAATACCTGTGCATACTGTGTACATAGAGGTAGAATTTTGGCAGAGAACTGGGAGTAAAACTAAATCCATGTGGACATTCAAGAACTGAAAAGTACAGTTTCTGAAATGAAAGTGAAAAGTGAAAGTGAAGTCGCTTAGTCGTGTCTGACCGACCCCATGGACTGTAGCCTACCATGCTGCTCCGTCCATGGGATAAGCGACCCATCAAATGGGCTTAATAACAAATTAGACACATCCAAAGAAAAATTTAGAGCCTTTTGGCTCTCTGAGTAGCACCTATGGTGGTTAGCATGAGTAAGCATCTTATGAAAGGAGGTGAAAAGGGAGCCAAGAAGAAAGTGGTTGACCTATTTTCTAAGAAACATTGGTATAATGTGAAAGGACCAACTATGTTCAGTATAAGAAATATTGGGAAAACACTAGTCATGAGAACTCAACCCAAATCACATATGGTGGCCTCAAGGGTCGTGTTTTTGAAGTGAGCCTTGCTGATCTGTGACTGGTGCAGTTGCATTTAGAAAATTCAAGCTAATTACTGTGGATGCTCAGGGCAAAAGCTGCCTGATTAATTTCCATGATATGATCTGACAAAAGGTGCTCCATGATCAAAAAATGGCAGACCGTGATTGAAGCTCGCGTTGATGTCAAGACTACCAACAGTTATGTGCTTCATCTGTTCTGTGTGGGTTTTACTGAAAAAAGGCAACAAAGAGATTTGGAAGACCTCTTATGCCCAGCACCATCAGGTTCACCAAATCCACAAGATGGTAGAAACCATGACCCAAGAGCTGCAGACACGCGACATGAAAGAGGCAGTCAGTAAGTTGATTCCAGACAGCATGGGAAAAGGCAGAAAAGCTTGCCAATCTATTTATCTGCTCCATGACATTATTGTTAGAAAAGTAAAAATGCTGAAGAAGCCTAAGTTTGAGTGGGGAAAACTCATGGAGCTGCATGTGAAGGTAGTCATTCTGCAAAAGCTAGAGACAGGTGCTAAAGTTGGACGAACTGATGGATACGAGCCACCAGTCCATAAATCTGCTTAAAATTCAGACTTTAATGGTGACAAATAAAGTATCTTGTTTGGGGGTGGGGGGAGAAAAAAGTTAGAGACTTGGACATAGAATAGAAGAAAATATCTGGAGTGAAGCACGTGCTGTGCTCAGTCGCCTCAGTTGTGTCCGACTCTTTGCAACCCTACGGACTGTAGCCCGCCAGGCTCCTCTGTCCATGGGATTCTCCAGGCAAGAAAACGAGTGGGTGCCATCTCCTTCTCCAGGGCATCTTCCCTACCGAGGGATCCAACCTGGGACTCTTATGCCTCCTGCATTTGCAGGTGGGTTCTTTACCACTAGTGCCACCTGGGAAGCCATGAGTGATGCATGGAGACACACAAAAAGGTGAAAATGAAGAGAGAGGATGAGCAGCATGGAGGATAAAGGTCAAGGTCTAATACACATGTGGCTGGGGTCACAGGAGAGGAAGGAGAGGGAATGGGTCAGAATGACATCCAGAGAGATCATGGCCGATAACTTCCCCAAAGTAACACTAGACATCAAGCCACAGATTCAAGAAACTCTCAAAGTCCCAAGCAAGAAAAACAAAAGAAATCCGTATGTAGCATATATCACAGTATTGTTGGAAAATGAAAGACCAAGAGAAAAAAAAATCTTAAAAATCAGCCAGAAGAAGGACAAACAGTGGAGGCTGGATGCCCTGGTGTAAAGTTCCAAAAGAGAAAGCTGCCAGTCTGGATGTAAGCCCAGTGAAATGTACCTCAAGAAGGAAGGCAGGAAAGGTTCTAAACAAAGCCGCAAAAATTTATTACCAGTAGACCATCTCTATAGGAAATAGCGAAAGGGTATTTTTCAGGCAGAGCAAAAACAGTCACAGATGAAAAGTCAGAAATACAAGAAGCATGAATTAAGAAAAAGTCAATATGTAGGCAAGTGAATATTGACTATAAAACAATAAACTGATGTCTTATGGGGGTGTATGAATATATACTGAAGTACATGATAACAGTAGCATAGAAATTGGGAAGAGGATAAATACGCTTAGTGTCCTAAGGTTCTTGCATTATCTGGGAAACTGGTAAGAATATCAATTAATGTTAGACTTTAAGTCAAGGATGCTTATTGTAATCTAGAGTGGCCACTCAAAGAACAGTAAAATAGTGTATAATACCCAAATTAAAAGTGAAAAAGTAATTTAAACAATCACAGAATCCTAAAAAAGTTAAGAAGAGAGAACAAATAGACATAAAGAAAATACTTAGTATTTTAGTAGTAGAAATTCGGCTGTATCAGAATTAGGTTAATCAAAGAGCACTTTACACACCCATTAAAAGACTAAAGATGGTCAGATTAGCTGTCCCCCCTCAATAAAAACAAAACCAGAAAACAGCTGGGACAGGAATGGGGTAGAAGGGAGAGGAAAAGGGGAGGGACACTTAGCTTCATTTCCTCTTTTGTATACTTCGGAACTGTTAATGTTTCCTATACAACCCTCCAAATTCAACAAGGTTTGGAGGATGTTGAGCGACCCTAAATTGGAATACAGGAAGAAACTGACTGTATATCCAAGAAGTAGCCACACTAAAGGGATACATACAGATAAGAACTTGTCTAAGTCACTTTTGAATGTAGTATTTTGACTCTGTACCCTCTGGCTAAAGACAAAGACTGTAAACACATGTTAGATTCTAATAAGTAAGTTTCTTTTACCCAGCAGCATGGGTTAACAATTCTAAAATTACTTTCTCTGTATTTTAGTACTGATTGAATAAGTATATTGTGAATAATGAGAGTCAGGTTTCAGGGGAAAGGCTAGAATGAATCCTCTGTTTTGAAGTGAGATTGGAGGTATTACGACTTACGGTTTTTGATAAATACAGAGAGAGACACGGGTGGTGCATCTGTGCACCTGTCTGTCTGAGCCTGTCTGCTGAGAGGACCTGGAAGCCGTGACACACTTAGCAACTGGCACACTTGGTACCCAGACTGTGGTTTCTGAAATACGCTTCTCCATGACAAGGCACCAGGGCTCCGTGGAGAATTGGCCAGTTCCAAGAACGGGGCTGGGAAAATGTAAGAACCTGAAACTTCATTTTGTGCCGGAACTGAAGTGTTCAAAGAATGATGGGGGCATCTCAAGAGGACGTGGGAGCTGACTTGAAGGGGCTCCTGCCGACCATTTGGGGGGACACTAAATATCATAATAAGTAATAAAGAAACAGATTACAAACTGTTGAATAAAATAAGAATCCATAAGATCAAGCTGATACGAATGAATGAATGGATACATAAATTCATAAATAAGTAATAGAGAAGGGAAGGCTCTTCCATATAGTAGCATGCCAACTATTGAACAGAGAAGGAATGATGAAATTAGAAAATCAGTGTTGGCAACCTTGTAATAATTGAATCAGCAAGTTTGATGAGAAGCAGAATATTTACATAGTCTCAAAGTATCTCCCTGCAACGTACGTATTAATTACAAAGGGGAGGTAGTAACTGCAGGGTAGAAACTTGGCAGACATCAGCATGACCAAGTGACAAAAATTAACCTCATTGTAACAAGACAGATAATGCACGAAGGGACACAACATCCCTTCTGGGCATTTGTTCCAGAAACATAGAACCTGAACCTGACCATGAGGAAGCGTCAGACAAATCCGCACTGAGACATTCTTAAAAACAAAGCTTCTACTCTTCAAAAAATATTAAGATCATAAAAGACAAAGGCTGAAGAACAATTCTAGATGAAACTAAAGACGTGTGACTGACCATCGACTACAACTCGCGATCCTCCATTGAATCCTGGACAATCTACAGAATCTTTTCTTTCAAAGGACATCTTTTGGACAGTTGGCAAAAACATTGAAAAGGTCTGTAGGTGAGATTGGATAATAGTATTGTGCTTGTGCTTAGTCACTCAGTCGTGTCCAACTCTATGACCCCATCAACAGTAGCCCACCAGGCTCTTCTGTCTGTGGGATTCTCCAGGCAAGAATACTGGAGTGGGTTGCCATTTCCTTCTCCAAGATAATAGTATTATGTGAGTGTTAATGTTAAGATTTTTATAATTGTTTCAGGCTTATTTAAGAGAATGTTTTCGGAAAATGTATCCAGAAGTACCATGCACGTGTGTGTGTGTGTGTGTGTGTGTGTAGAGAAACTTGCAATTTCCTGGCCCCTGTCCCATAGAGAAGGCCCCCATCCTTTCTTCTGTCAGGCAGTTGGTAAGCCGTGGGAAGTGGGCTGGGCCAGTTAGTTAGCGTCCGGCCGTCTCTGGCTTCAGCTGTCTCGAGGGTGAGGTCCATCCAGTAGGTGTTACAGGCCCCTACCTCAAGCCTGACTTTGGAGTCCAAGCACCACCTTCTTACTGTCTAAGGAAGCAAGGGCTCTCACCTTGTTTTTCTTCTTCCAAAATACTTTAGCTCTTCTTGGCCTTTTGAATTTCCATTTAAATCTTAGAAGTGGCTTGGTAAGTCCCTCAGCTGAGTGACAATGGCTCCCATACTTGGCTGTATGTACTTTTAGCTGTGTTGTTTGTCTTCCAGCTTTTCAGAAGAGCTGGTCGACGAAGCCCTGGGGGCTGTGGCCGCTGAACTGCAGGACATGTGTGAAGATTACGCAGAAGCCGTGTTCACCTCAGAATTCTTGGAACCTGCTACGTGATGGCTCTCCAAGGCGGGGCCCCTCATGTCACACTGACCAAGGGGCGGCACCCCTGCTTGGTTTTAGCCACAGGAAGGCTTTGTCCTCAGCTGTCCCTCCAGGACCAGAAGAGCTGCCCACCGGGAGGAAGGACGTGCCTCACTCTGATCCTCATTGTCAGAGCGAATGGTTCTGGTAGCTTATGACGGGATGTGTCCTGTTTATGAGTGCCCAGGAAACATGAATCAACGACAGTGTAATATTTCCTGAATGTGTAGTTTTCCCATTGAAATACCATGGTCATTCTACTGGCTCAGTTTGATGATGAGTAGGTTCTGAAAGGTAATAGATTAAGTCTGCTTCACACAGGGATTCAAGTTGCTGCTGACCTGCCCTGATGCCAGCACAAGAGCAGTTACTTTCTGGTCCCATCACCTGGCTCATGTTCCCTGCTCTGACAGTTCCTACCAGGACACCTGTCCTGCTGGGTTACAGACTTTTGTCGAGCACAGGACTTGGTTATGCTGCCCAGCCCTGCTCTGTTATTAAAACAGGAGCCCAGCAGTTACCGCGTGTAACAGTAAACATATGCTCCTCTCATTCTCAGTTGCTAGGTGCTTCCTCACATTTTTAGTTCCTCAAGTCTTCTGTTGCTGTGAGTTGACGTATTCTGATACACAAAACTCTGAATTCAGAGGGTTTATGGACCTCAGGAGAGGCTGGCCTTCTCTGGGGTTTGGGCGGAGGTACGAGCTCACTCTCCTCTCTGCTGAGGTCACGAGTGTCTCGTGTCTCCTCACTGGAAGGGAGCCTGAGTGGGAGGACAGAGTAGATCCGGATGGCGTGAAGACGACAGGGTCTCCCCCAAGACAGGAAGAAACTTAGGAACCATGACAGCTTAGTCCTCGAGCATCTTATGAGTCCTGTTTTTTCAGGAGGAGAGCCTCTTGTGCTTTCAGAAACTGAGTTCAGAAAAAGAAAAGGAACGTGTCTAAAATAAGGCCACTGCCTGGAAAAAGTTCCCCTCACTTTTTTTGCCTGAGGCCTTGGTGAAAGAAATGTAGAGAGCGAGTGACGTGAGACACACCCCACGGGATAATGTGAATCTTTTTATAGCACATGCAGTGTTGTCATCTGGGGTTTGCCTCTGAAGTACAAGTATTTCAGGTGGTAATTTAAGCTGCTTGATCACACGTACTTGTGCAAAATTGATTTTCGTTTAATGTTAATGTTTTCCTGCTTAATTTTATATAACCTCAGAATTTAAAAGGCCTCAAGGGAAATTATAGGTCTTTAATTTGAGGAATTACATAATGTACACTTGAATTGATAGAAGTGTCTGTTACTGATAATTTGTGTGGCAGTTTTTATTGTTGATTTTTAAATAAAGTTGATATTTTAAAGTAGCTACATGTTGGTTTAAAATAATTTACATATCCTTTTTCCCCCTCAGGCAAAGTGAAGTGGGATTTACGGGAACCACTGAGAATACTTTTATATTTAATATGAGTATAGTGGATTATTTGCCACCTCTCATTCACCCCCAGAAAGAAATACATGATAACGAAAGCTAACATTTATTGAGCACATACTATGTACCAGCCATAGGTCTAAATGCTTTCCTTGTATTAATATATTTAATCCTCATATCCTTGTGAGGTGGATACCATTATTATTCCCATTTTTAGATGAATCAAATGAGGCCCAGGATGGGGAGATAATCTGATCAAACAAGCTATGTTCAGCAACGCCATGGGCATGGGTTCGTTTACTTACTCTTGTAAAGATAGTTGTTGAAGTTTTGAGAGTTCACTTGAATGCATCCTCCTACATCTCCCTGTCTGCGCTCAGCGTGTGACGCCACCCCTCCAGACGCTGTGGTCTGGAGCAGTCCTTTGCTAAGTCCTGTCTGCTATAGGGTTGAGTCCAGACTCCTTTGCTTTGTTTGCAGATCTTTCCAGCATCTCTCCTACTCCCTGTCTCTGCTGCCTGGGGGTGAGGCTTACACCTGCTTCTGGGTCTGCTCACTACTCCACCACCCTGGCCCACAGCGAACCTCCTGAGCCAAAGCTTATTCTTTGAAGATGCAAAAATAACCACAAGAAATTAAAACTTTCATCTGAAAATGGAAGTTGAATCCTTCAAATATAAATTTTCCTGTGTACAGCCTTGCAATTATCCCAGACCTCTAGCATTTGTTCATGAGCAAAGGCTGGTCCTGTCTAGGTCATTCTCTAGTCCCCTCCAATTTTCTCCTGACCTGTCCAGGTGTTCTTTTCAGAAACAGAGAAGTGCATGAGTGTAGTATTCCTGGGTTACATAGGCTGTCCCAATGGACAGACATGCTGAAATTCCTGTGTTCCTCACCCTGATCTGTCCAGCTTCACAGCCCTGGCCACTGGGGGTCTCACCTGTTAACGTGTTTGCCTGTTGTCTGTTCAGCTCCTTGAGGGCAAGGCCTCTGCCTAGCCATGTAGTTGTCACCAAGTTGTGTCTGACTCTTGCCAGGCTCCTCTGTCCATTTCCTCTGAATTTCCCAGGCAAGAAGGCTGGAGTGGGTTGCCATTTCCTTCTCCAGGAGATCTTCTCAACCCAGGGATCAAACCCACATCAGCTGCATTGGCAGGTGGATTCTTTACCTCGGAAC
>NW_011494821.1:1906112-1906249 GCF_000754665.1 Bison bison bison | reverse complement strand
TGTAAATTGTTTTGAGTTAAGGAAGGCATGCTTTTTCCTCAGGTTTTGGTTTGGGATGGGGGCTCTATCACATATCTCTGCTGTGTCCAGGAAAATCTTTGTTAACTCTTGGTGACCTGCTGTAGGATGCTGCCTGT